>NW_022601467.1:17205538-17347377 GCF_009176505.1 Sitodiplosis mosellana | reverse complement strand
ATTCCAACTATCCAGTGGATATTACATATCTATATTTCATTGTTTGTCACTCAGACAAAAAAAAATGTAGTAAAGTAGGACTGGTAAGATTTTTAAGAAAAAAACGCAATATCGCGAAATCTGGTGCCAAACCAAAAAAAAAACAAATTACTAATTCAAAGCAAAATGATATTTAAATGAGAAAATCATGCAGCAAGTGTATCAGTGAATTGTACTGTCGTTGTTTATTTTCTTTTTCACTTTTGATTGTGTGTGTCCACCAAATTCATGTTGCTGTTTTTATTTGAACGAAAACGAAAAAGAAAAACAAAATTGTAAAACAATTTTCAGTGTATCATACAGATAACAGAATGATCCACCATGGGAGGAAAGATAAAACACAAACATACACAGTCAATTCATTTGTTAAATGGAACATTTACAAGGTTTGTTTATAGGCTTTAGTTGAAAAGAAGACACAAAAAAATGCATTGAGTTGTCGCGTTCTCCTTTCTTAGCATTTACAAGTGATATCTCTTTAGACAAATTTATAGGCAAAAGGATCAAAACAAACAAACAAACAAACAAAAAATACATTTGATGGAGGAGAATCAACAGATATTATTAGCAAATTGAATGAATTATTTGGATTTAACCAAACAAACATAAAAGAAATGATAATGATGACGATGGATGATAAACATGAAAATAAAAAGAAAATTCACATATTCGCATTGAAAATGCAACCAAAAAAGAAAAAAACAAGCAAATTTACACAGCATACAACATTCGAATAAGCATTCTTTCTCACTCTAATCGCTCTTTATCTTTTCTATTCGAATGACGGACATTTGTTCGCCTATCAAAAGAGAACAAAAAAAAACACACACACAAATATTATGCAGATTACCACAAATATGTTACCAAAATACAAAAAGATAAAATTTAAACAAAAAAAACACTAATAAATAAATATATGATGAAAAAATAAAAATAAAATATGTATCCAAGTATAGAAGTAAAAGATATTTAGAGACAAATTGAGACAAAGTTTATGTATATCTAGTATTATTCTCTCTTTCATACACTCAATCGGTCAGCTCAAGTGTTCCGCATGATGGATAACACACACACAAACACACACACTCACAATTCATCCACAATATCATCGAAACACTTGAACTGACCCAAATCACACAATCACATACATACAATTTTTCGATCTATGCAAATTTTTTTCTCGTTCATTTGTCGCATGTATAGCTACGGTATCTTTTTAAGAAATAAAGTAAAAACTACAAATAAAAGTTTGTTTAAATCAAATATGAGCAAATGTGCATTTTATTCCATTTTTATTTAGTTCTCCGATTTGTAATGCCATTCCAGGAATGATTTGCATTTTTCGTGAATTGAAACGGATCTGAAAACCTTTCTCTGTCTTCGGTAAGTGTCTGAAATCCGATTCGAGGATTCCTTTTGGCTGTGGTTAGTATCCTTCTCCGCTAATAACATAAACAGATAAGCTCCACTTGAAAGATAAGAGCTTAAATAACGTTAAATCTAAATACAAAGAGATTGGATTGGCGGATGCATTTTCAGTTGTGCAACATTTTTCACTAATCAAAATGTTTGGTTCACCATTTAACATTGTGCACTCGACGTTTGATGAAAAATATGCGTATATCAAAACTGGATCACGGAAGTTTTACGAATCCTACTCGTTTCACACATAAAATTACAAACTAAACTCGGAAACACTGAATTTTTCCCATTTTTTAAACACGCAAAGTTAAAATTGTTCACAAAACAATCAAACCAAATATCTTCATAAGAATATTACACAACTGAAAATTGCCATCTTGCACTGAACGAATTATTCACGATAATTTATGTCCACATATGATTGATGGATTTTCAGTTTTCACTTTCTTGGCTATCAAATTCCGAACGAAAATATTTGGCATTTCATCCATCATTCTGACATCTCAATGTGCATAGCGCTCAATCGTATCGAAATCGGAATTAATCAGTATTAATGAAATCTCTAGTAGTATTCGGAATATTGCACTTGATTAGTGATGCGCTTTTAACTTTTAATTGAAATTCTCATTCAAATTTCAATACAAAATCAACAATCAAGAGTTTCAACATGAAGTCATGCAACCATAATACTATACAAATACTCATAGGTTCTGACATAGTCTGATCTCGTTGATCCTGACCCCCCCTGGCAAAATTTGACCCCCAACGATTTTTTCGGACCCATTGCCATTTTCGGACCTTTTTTTTTTGTTCCTCAATTTTGCTGCGAAGGGAACATTAACACTAGATAGAATGGATTGATTATGAAAATGATTTTACACTAGATAGAATTGATTTTTTTGACCCCCAAAGGAATTTTTGGTTTGATCCAGGGCGCCCCCCCCCCTGAAATTGTTGGTGTCAGAACCTATGCAAATACTATAAAATTCTTGCGAGATTCAGTACACCTCTTTGATATGTGTGGTGTTTTCGAAATTTATTTCGAGCCATTTCATTTAACAATTCAAGCTCTTGATATTAAATATTTAGAACAATAATTGAACGGTTCCAGTTATTATTTGTTTCATTTAACGCAAATTTCCACACACACACACACACACACACACACACACACATCATTATCCCTAACTGCACAATTCATGGTCCACGAATCGTTGATTGTAATGTGATATCTGTTAAGTGGAGATCCCATGTATCCGTTTCAAAAACAATTATTCGTTCGTTTGCATTGGATTTATAAACAAACGAATTATTTAAAAAAAAAACAGAATTGAATTTCCCACAAATAAAACTCAAATTAAAGCAAAAACTAAAATTCATCGGAAGAAATGTGCATTTAATGAAAAATATAAATATTAAATGAACACGACAAGCTCATTCATATTTGAAATTACGCCATAAAGTTCGAAGGTGCGTTCCCCATGTGCTCACAGAAAGCTCAACATACTTAAGCACACGCACCACGTACTTAATTTTTACTCGAAGCTGTCATTTGTTCAATGTGACGTTTGGCTTGTTGTTTACCGTGTTTTGCGAATTTGAAATATGTTTGGCTCGACAGACAACTGAGAAAAACGAGAAAATATCGTCAAAATGCAGGAGATGGACATTGAAGAGGATATATACGACTTTCTGCCGTCGGTGTTGAGAAAATACATCATTCATTACTGCCGAATCTACACAAATGCCAAAACATTCGCGGATTTCATACTAACGGGCGGTCGAGATGCGGTTCTGTACGAAGTCAATGGTAAAAATATTCTGTCTTCGCTGCATCTCAACGACACTATTTTTAAAGGTATCTTATTTTGTACAATGAAGAAGTCCCCGAAAAATTATTCCAATTGATTTCAATCGATTCGATAGACATTCCATTACCCGAATCAGCATCAGAAAATGATACACTCAACATTTCGTTGAATGCCTATTATTCGTATAAGAAAAAACAAAAGGAACAGTATTTATTTTTGCGCATAAATGATGGCCTGACCGTACTGGGGAAGGTGGACAAACAACTTAAGGTAACGAAAAATTGGTGATTTATTTTGATTTTCAAACTAATTCAAGGAACTTCGTTTTGATTGCAGATACATCGAGAATTTCAGAACATTTCCGATTATAATATCATCGATGAAAATGGCAGCGGTGAAGCTAGTGTGGAAATCGTCTATGTGAATGGACCGCCAGAGAAGTATGAGCTGGTTTCATTTGGCTATGCAAGCAAAGGAATCGATCTTCGTCTGACGAGCGAAGGTGACAAATATTTTAAGACATTAACTCAGGAGTTGGAAGAACGTGTCAAACAGGCGAGCTCCAATTTGGCCGACATAAACATAAATATTCGAAAGGAAATTGATGCATACCAAAAATACTGTCAAACAGTTGAACCAAATGTAAATCGATTATTTTTCTTCGCACTTTTTTATGCGACAAAAGTTGAGGTTTTAATTTTATTTTATTTTTTCTATCGTTTTTTGGCACCATTCATGGCAGTCAAACGAAAATATCAACATTTTGTCGAGGTACGGCGATTGCTGGATACGAAATGTAAACGGACAAGTTTTAATCGGCATTCCTGTATATAACTGCTCAACCAGGTAAGGCACAACAAACAAAAAACGCCAGTAAATTAATCGGATGATTATAGATTAGCAACAAAACCAGTGTAGGATACTTTATTGTTGATTCGATTCAGTTGAATAATATTGAATTGATTATTGGACGTTCTACGTCAAGTCTACATTTGTAATTTGATTTTTGATTGCGATTTTTTTTTTTCGCAAAATAATATCAGAAATCAATTGTTAAAAGAGCATTTCAACCGAACGAAATGCAATCAGATATGCTAATGTTAAAATGGTTGAGAATTTGATTTTAAATCGAAAATAGTCGAATTTTTTGTTTGCAAATAATTTGCTATTTGAATATTACTAATAATTAGAACGTATTTGATGTGAACAAAATTGTCATATAGAATTTGACATACTTCATGAATGGGTCTAAAAAATATAAAATATTCCACGTTTTCTTTTTGTTTCTCCTTTTTTTCTCAAATATCATCTACCTAAATTTATTAATTGCAATTCAATCTTACGATTTGTAAATGATAATTCATTTTAAATATGTTTTTTTTTTTGGTTTCATATATGTATATCATCGTCATTTTGTATTGTCCATATTTGAATGGTGGCTATTTCAGCAACACTAAACTCGTTCGTCTAATTCTTCTAAAAATGTCGTATTATGATGAACATTTAATTGATTATGTGTTTTGGGTTTTATTAAGAGCTAAGACAAGAGCAAAAATTGATTACATTTGTGTTTTTTTTTTTGGTTGTGGTTGCTTGTAATTGATGGAGTTATTATACAAATTTCTATTCTACACTTTTATTCGTCACTATTATTTGCTCGCGTGTGCTACCAATTTTAGTTGGGTGATGATGTTTGGAAATGAAAAAACCACCTAAAAGTTTGCATTGTTTTTTTTTCTCCTTTAGAATTGCCTCGAATTTCAATTAAAACTCTCAATGGAGGGATTTTTTTTTAAAGAATCGAATAAATAAAATCTTTTAACATTCCTATGCTAAATAAAACGGTTTTGAATGCGTTCACTAAATAATTGTGTGCGCTCCAGTTCAACGTTCCTCCCTCGTTTACCTCTTATTCTTTTGTTCGAATTGAAACGATCAACGAAAAAATCGCATCTTTTTTACTCGGTGAAATAATTTCTATTCTGAGATCATTTATCATTTAAATCGAATTATTCCAAAGTTGTGCTGTCTCGTCAAGATTGTTGTTTGTGTATGTGTGGTCGTCTGTCTCAGTCGTTCACACCATTTTCTTCGATGCATTTTTAACAATATTGTAAAATGGTTCTGGATCATAGTCAAATAATTGCAAATCGTATCTGAAATTCAAAAAACAAAGCATAAATTATTAATGAAGGTCAATAAATTCATTATTCAACAACAACAGCAGTAGCAGGCGCCGCCGCAGAATAAGACACATCGAATCGGCCACAGCCATCGTATAAAATCACTCACTTGTAAATATCACAAAGTCCATCCAATTGGGCAATACTCAATTGGGAAAAAAATTTCGTAATCAATTCTTGGGTGTTTTTGCCTTTGCCCGAGTTTTTCCACTGCGGTGAAATGTGCTTACGCAGATCGGCCCGTTCGATAAGATACCGCTGGTCTGCGTCGAGCGTTTCGAATTTTGCAATTATGTCGAATTTAATTTGACACGGTGTGCAAAATTCGGTAATTGGTACCCAGTGCATGTCGGTTTTTGGTGTTTTTTTCGCCATTTCATCCAGCAAATAGCTTACAAATTCGGAGAACAATGGCCATTTTGGCTCTCGAAGTCTTCGCTGCTCCAAAAATAGAATGGAAAAGAGATGACCATTCAAATCGATATCCTTTGCAAAAACAAAAAGAAGAAAAGAAAATCGCTTATAGAAAGCGGTTTCGTATCGAATGTAACTTACGTTCTTTCGATATTTTCGTATAATTTTATTGCCCAATTTATCGTGCAGTGAATGCGGTATGGCGAACATAATTTTATCTCGATAGGCACTTAGAAGCCTTTCAAATGGATGACGGACAATTAAAAACGACACCGATACATTCAACGCCTTTTGCAGCTGCAAGAGAGAGAGAGAGAGGGAGAGAGAGAGAGAGAAAAAAATCGAATTGTATTGATTACAGCCAGCCCTTCCATCTTGGCATAAATGTTTGTTTTCTCTTCCTTCACTTTGGCATTGTGAAGAAGATGAATTCCATTACCTGCGGTACTGTAACCCGTTCGTATCGTTTGCGCGCCAATTCCAGTGGGACGATATTGCTCTTACGCAAGAATTCTGGCGAGTATCCAGCTAATATATTAAAATTGTACATCCATGATGTGGATGCCGCCTTGAAGACATTACACCAAACCAAATGGTATCGTTTATTTACGAGAAATTCCCATGAGTTTGGCTTATGCAACGAATCATTCTTTCGAATGTCCAAGCCAAAGTCGGTGCATTTTTGTGCGAGGCGTTCGGTTCGCTGACGCATACGCTCTTCAATCATTTCCATTTCCTTCGGTGATAATGACCGCGACATTGAGTCGTCGCCACCAAACTGAGTGCCATTCTCAATCTAAACCACCATCGCCAGCAGCAAACAAAATCGAAATCGAAAATGGGAGAATAAAGTTGACATGAAAAAGAAATGTTAATACATTGTCATATTGATAATAGGGTTTTGTTTTTAGTTTGATCGCGATACGTGCGACAACGTTTGCTCGATTATTTTGTGAATCGTGATAACCAGTTGCGTTAAAGTCTAAATGCCGCGATTAAAATAGCGGTTGTACAACGATTTGAGGAAACGTTTTGCTAACACGAAAAATAATTGGGTTTGTGTGACCAAATGTGTTTTGAAACAAACGAACGAACGAACGAACGAAGAAAATTATATCTTTTGGCCTTAAATGTATGAAAACAGACACACACTTAGGTGGTGTTTTCGGGAGACATGTAGTTTTCCACGTAAACACTTCTTCACATCAATTCAATTAGTTCGATAAATATCACATGGGCACAAATTGACTGCGACACCTGATACTTTTTGCATGGTGAACTCTCGCTCTTTCGCTCTATGGACTGAATAGAATTGAGCATTTCATTCGATGTTGTACAACAATTTCCAATTAAGTTGATTTGACATGAAACAACTATTTTAATTATTTGTGATTGCTTCGTGTCTCTTTCTCGCCCTGTCACACAGCCAATAATTGTGCACGCTAATCAATTAATCCAATCGAAATTGTCATTAAACTGGATGGATAAGTGAGAAAATAAAAACATTTCAGTTCTCTTTTTTCTACAGAGTTACAACGGAAATGAGCAGCGAAATTTTTTGCAAAATTTACTGAAAAAAAATATAACAACAACGACGACGTGGGTTATAATCATGACATATTTCGTTCTGCGCTTCAATTTCAAATCCAAATGATATGTATTCAAATTGAATTCAAATGGAGGTTTTTATCATTGCAATTGTTGTATTTAAATATTCGATTTTGTCCGTCTGTCTGTGCGCGTCATGTGTGGAATATAAATCGTGTACATCCATCGAATATGATTTACAAGTGATTTTATATTCCCATTGTGGTATGAAAATATTTTCACAAAAGCCCACGTGTTCTAGTTCATTATTCAAATGTTGATTCTAAGCGGCAAAATCATCGGTCGTGTATGTGTATGTTTGCTGTTGTCATTTTGCTGTTTGTTCGGCCATAATCGTTGAAACCGAATTGACAAAAACAGAATTTATTACACCAATGCCATTAATTTTGGTTGTTTGTATTGTAGAATGTGACATATACACCGAATGACATTCGAAGCCTAAATTTCTCTTTTGCCGATGTGTATATTTTGATTTGTGTATCAACAACTATCCGCCCATTCGGTGTACGCACGTATCGAGAATTCGGAACATTGCCGTTGCTCATAGCAAACGGCAAACAAAGTCATAAATTGACGGTAGTTAAAACCAAACTTATGTATTGATTAATTTGTCGTTCGAAACGGAAGAGCACACACAAGACGATGAAAAAACAGAAGCCAAGCAGAGGGAAATCGAATCAAAATGAAAATTTAACTCTTTGCACCTGGCACTCGCACACCATACACATACCACCATGTATATGCAGACGTAAAATCTGTGGCGCAAATTATGATGCAGTAATAGTTACGTAACGGATTGAGTGTGCTTAACGGTAACTGTAGACTCAAGTGAAACGTATGCACTTTTTCTCCTTTTTTTCCCTTTAAAACCATCGAGTTTTGAATTGCATCGAATGCAACGGTTTCAATTTGACTTCTTAATGACTTGTCATTGATTTGAAATCGAATCAATTTGGAAGTGAGAGAGACACACACGGAGCAGAGGGGACAGCGAGCTGAAATTAAATGTTGAAAAATTGATCGCACGGCGAGATTGCATTGTTCCAATACTTACGTCGGTCCGTTTGATGCGGTAGTAAAGTTGATCGCTGACCAAAAAATAAACGATTAAAATGGGTAGTAGCCCAATGGCAATGATACACAAACTAAATCGCTTTAAGCAGCGACACTGTGTGCGATGGGCTCTCATGAACAAAAATTCCGCTGTTTTTTTTATTTATGTTGAAATGCACTGAAATCACATGAACCTTTTTCCGCTCGAAATGTCGTTTCCACTCCGGATTTTCACGGAGCGAAAAAAAAATTCAATAAACACGTCCTTCAATTCAATTGTTTTTTTTTTCCTCTGTTTCTTCTTTTTCATGCAGTAAAATCTCCAAAATTCACATGCGATTCAGTTTTTTTTTGCACATTAAAAAAACGAATGTTCACTTGATTTTTTTTTCGTGTTGTCGTCCAACGCACAACGCACAATGCAGATTTGTCGAAATAATTGTTTTTTTTTCTTTCTTTTTTGGGTAATTTTCAGCAGGACATTTGAATTAACATTCCAAAACGACGGTTTCCATTTGAATCCCTTTGGAATATTGAATGTCAGCAACAGCGGCACCAGCAACACGGTCATGTGCTCACCGATTTCACAATTGAAATGTTCGCTCGCACTCTCTAAAAATAGTGAATGATTGTCAAATGTTTCGAAAGTTTTTCGCGCTTCGTGTTGAGCACACAGCAAGGGAAAATTGGAAAAAAGGAACGCACATTTGTACACGGTTCGTGTTGTAACGTTGTTAATTTTCTGCTCTGCCACTAAAAGCCGTTCAGCATTTTCACTTTATAAGCCGAACTCTGGCTGAACTAGTGAATAAAAGCGCCTGGCGCGCGCGACACACTCACACACATACTCTGCCTCCCTGTCTTTCTCAGTTTCTCGCGCACACGGCAAACGCTCGGCCCCACACGAAAAGCAGCAAATTAAAGGAACGAATGAAGGAACAACGGCTCACAAATATAGCGGAGGAGCAGAAAAAAAAACAAACTACACAACACTGAAGTAGAAATAAATTATGCAAATTTATTCCGAAGAATTCAAGAACGAAAGCACACACGAGAGTTAAGACTGAGTATCGTTGAGTTGTGTGTGGTGCTTGAAGCGGCGATGTAAATACGAAAAATGATGAACGTACACATTTTGTATGTTTGCACACATATCTTTCGGTGATAATGGGACTGCTTCTATTGGTGCTCTACATAGCTCCTTATTCTTCGTTGTCGTCGTCGACGTGGTTGTCGTTTCGGCTTCCTTGTATGTAAGATTTACACAGTTGACAATCGCATCGGATTGACTCTCACTGCTTGCTCTCTCTCTCTCTCTCTCTCTCCGAACTATAGTGTGGCACAGGAAGACTTTTTCCGGTTCGTAATTAATGGTATCGCACCGAGAACAGGATCCACTTTCGCAAAATGATTATGCATTTTAACAAGCAATGTGCATGTGATTCACTGTTCTGATAACAATATGTATTCTATATATGCAAATAGATACAGATATTATTTTTAGTTACCACATCGTCCATTCAGCTGCATTTTCTATTTTTGTATGTCACACGATCTATTCGTTTGGCTGTCTGTGGGTCTTCTTCTTCTTCTTCTTCTTCTTCTTCTTCTTCTACTTCTACGTATTTGCTCGTTTCCAATTTGCCAGCGATACTCAAGTCATTGCATTGGTCGTTCGTTCGGCTCGTTGGTTGCGACAAGTGTCTACTTCCACACGGAGAAAATGATTCTGATCTATTTTTTGCCCAACGATCTAATCAACTGACACTCTTTTTAATTGCTTACGTCTAATGACTCCAAAAATATGCTCACGTATATCGATCCCCTGTGCATTTGCAGAAGCAGCACCGACAGCACCAGCAACAACAGCAGCAGCAGCAGATGTTGTAGTTGATGTCACACAGAACATTCACAACGAATGTGTGTATAACCATTTCATAGGATAATTTTCCACAAACTGCGACAATTCACCATTGCCGATGTACACATTTTCATCCATGCTCTGCATGTGTTCACTAAACGAACTTGCCAAACTTTCCCATGTTCCTTCCTTATTTCACTTCGTGCCTTTTTATATATAGATGTATTAATGCAATGCGGAAAATTCAATTAAGAAACTGTTCTACGGAGCTATCAAATGTGGAAGCCACTGCTGGAAGAGACACCACAGATGTGTACACACTGCACATGTGGATTTTTCCTTATTTAGTTTTTTTTTCTATCCCAGCGAAAATTGAGTCGGTTTTGATTTGTAATCAGTCGGAAAATGTATTGCTTAATTGAATCTATCGTTTGAATTTCAACTCAAATCACATCGTCAACTTGCAATTCTGCGAAGAAAAAAAACTCTTTTCGTCAAATATTCAGCCGAGGGATTAACTAGCACGTTGAAACTGCAGAATCGAACAAACAATAATAACACACTAAAATGTATTGTGACAATGTTGCATCGAAAAGTCGGTTTCAGCTTTTCTGTGCGTGGGTCTGTGTATGAGTATCGCGCAACTCACTCTCATTTTGATGCCATTCTGAATTCATTCCTCTTTTACGTATACGTTTTTGTGTTGTTGCACATTTTTGGGGAGAAAGTTATTTTTGGCTCAAATCCTATTAATAGCATCTCGCAATTATTTGCAGCGAATTTGATTTAAATTAATTTTGATGAGAAACTTCAAAAACTGACGAGAAAATCTACTCTTCCAATGATTAAATTAAAATCTACTCTTCCTCAATCAATACCACACATTCCTCCATCCATCCAAAAATACCGCACGGGGAAAAGTGTGTGCGATGAATGTAATGTTTTTGATGCGATTTCCATGTTGCTCACGCAATCATTGCGCAAACTCATGCTGTCAACATGATGTTTACTTCATTGCAAAGAATGCTGTATTGTTGTCTTGCTCCGTCGCATTGAAATAGTGCAATCCGAAATCAAGCTGATACCATAGAAAACAGCAACTGTTTACATTTTGCCTTAAAATATATACATGCACATCTTTTTTTCGGAGTTTTTTTTTTGTCCATCCAAATTAATTGCGTATTTTTTATTGATTTTTATCCATGGCAGTAAAAATTTAGTGGAACGAATTCGAGTGTCGGTGTTTGCATCACATCGACCGCAGCTCGTGTACACGCAAAAATTGTATGCATTTCAAACTGAGAATGCGGGCATTGAACCGTTAAAATTGCATGAAATTTGTGAGCTGGACGCTGCCGCCGCCGCCGCCGACGACGACAACGAACAATTGCAGTTTGATGGTGAACAATCCGAAGTGGCTGATGACAAACAAACGGAATTGGTGTTCAACCATGAATGGATTCATCAAAAGGTAGAATCGTGCATTTGAAAATAATAAGAAATACCACAACAAGTTTATATTGAAGCCATATTTTATTCGCAGCAATATACGGTGTACCCGGACAAGGCAGCCATTATCATTATCAAAATGGAATTGAATGACTTTGAAGTGACTTCAAATGGCTGTGATTACGACATCTTTCTCATGTACAAAGTGTTTTTGGAGAGTGGTCTATGGAAAGAATTTCAAACACATATAGCCAACGTCAAAATCGATTCGGATATCTTTCATGACAAACGATTCTTTGTCAGCTTTGACACAAACAACAGTAAGTACAAGCAATTATTTTACAATTTTGAAACAAAAGCCATTAAATTGTTTTAATCATTTTATGAATAACTAACTGAATGCATTTTCTTTGGTATATTTCGTAGTTTTTCGTGATCTGTTGGCTGTTATTGCATCAAGCGAACGCCATATGTTCCGCATAAAGTTTTCTGATGATACGCTGATGTCATGTCTTACCGAATTCTTAACGCGACGCCTTTTGTTTGATAATATTTCCACTGAATTGAGCGTTGATGATGTAAATATTTTCATTTTAAGAACATTACTGATAATTCTTTCAATGGGAAAACAGTTTTTTGTCAAATATTTTATTCAAACCATTTTAAAATCATAAATAATCTTGCAGGATTATCATCAGTTCACGTTGTCGCAAAATTTGGATCGAACGTCATCGATGAGCCATTTCGAGGAAGATCATCAAATGTTCTACTGCCCGCAAGACGGATACTGGTTCAATACGTTAATTCGCATCCGGGACGCTAACGACATTGAAAATGTTGGTTCGAGCGTAGCTTACGATATGAAAGTGTATAATAGGTAAGGTGTAGCAAATTTCAGAATCCTTTGTATCCTCAAAAAATCGAAGAATCTAACGAATTTCCGTTTTGTTTCTTTCAGGGATGAGATAAAGATAAAAAATTTGATTTCAACATTCGGCAATGAATTCGGTCGAAAAATCTCAATCGAACCGGTAAAATGTGCCAACCAATCGTTGCTAGAAATGGAGCTAAGGTACAAATTACGTGACGAACACAACGCCTTGGATGAACTAGCGCGACACATCAAGTACAAATCGAATCAAGTGCAAAAATGTTACAACAAATTTATCGACTCACAATATCGAACCGACATCGCTTGGAGCGATTTAATTGAGAAATCCGAATGAATCATTCATTGGTTTATGCTGCCATTGTAGTTCAACGTTGTTTCTATACCAATTTTCCTTTGTTGTAAACAAAGTAATAAAATATTCAAAATCGAAATAATCAACAAACTCATTCTACTTCTTTTTTTTCTGTTTCGTTCTTAACATTAATATTTTATTGCAACTGTACAAATCATTGTAGCATTGTAGCACATCAACTAACTAATCGTTCATTGTTTCTGTTCTCATTCCTTAACAAAGAGAACCTATAAAATATATTTTAATATTGCAACTTTTGCAAGCGTATAATAAACTTTTATCTCCAGTGTGCAACTGGCTATTGTTTCGAAGAAAAAAACTTAAAATTAATATGTTTCTAGTCGAAAAAGTGACAGGATAATAATGGTCTTCTTTGAAAACGATTCAGCAAAAAAAAAAAAAAATCCCAGCTTATGGGCACACTGTACGTGTTGCTTGTTCATTGTGTTAGAATTCGTATTATTATTGGGTCGTTGTCATTAGTAATGCTGTTTGATTGCTTTACCTCTTTTCCTGTTGCCTTTCCAATTGCGACGGAACATTGAACGAAACCAAACCTATTCTTCGTCATTTCGTGAAATGATTCAATTCTATTCAATAAATTCAAAGAGCAGAAATCGTTGAAAAATACTCTCATTCGCATGAGTGTTGTTTTTATACGATATTTGTGATACGTTCACCAATCGGAATTCGAAAGTTGACTCTCTGCTGCACTATTGAGCTAACGCATTGCTGTGAGCTTGCATTCGTGTACACATTTCGAGTGTCTGTGCGCGTTGCAGGCTTTCACAATGGACAAAAAAGTTCACATTCGTTTGTTTTAGACACAACACGGCAAGCATAGAGCAACATTTGTCGAGCGCATCACAAATATCGAATACAAACATCCGATGAAAACACTCATTCGGATGAAATTAGTTTTTAGCGATCTCTGCAGAAACGATGTCATTTGATTCATTTTATATTCAATTTGATGTTTAGCATTCATATCGCTATCATATTTTTCGGATGGTATTTCATTCAATGTGCCAAACAGATTGTTTTCCTCACTTTCAACACCAGCATCTGCAACATAATCCATGGAATAGTAGTCGGAATTTGGCTTAATCGGTATTTGAATTGGAATTTTTTTTATCGGTTCGATGAATTCGTCTATAATATTAGTCTCAGTAATCAAAGGTATCGGTTCGTATATTTCATTCGCGGTGGAAGTTTTGATCCAGTTTTCGGTGGTTGTTTCTTCTGTTTTCAAAGTGTTTGTCGTTTCTTTTGTGAAATTTTCTGAAATTGTTGATAATATTCTATTTGTTTGTGTCGTCGGTTCTTGGTCTGGTAGTTCTATCGTTGTAGTTGTTGATGGCATTTCCAACGAACTAACATCAGTCTTGGTTGTTGGCATTCCCCAAGTTGTGCTGGGGAAATTTCCATAATCTTGCTCGTAATGTCTAAAAGCTTCAGTTGTCGGCTGTATTTCATTTTTGGTTGAAGAGAAAATCCTTTCGTTTTCTGTTGTTACTACAATCGGCTCGGGTGCTTTTGTTTCATCAGTTGATATTAATGATTTCGACTCTTTAGTTGGTTCTAATGACTGTGAATGTATTTCAACGGTCGTCGCAGTATTTTTAGGTGTACTTGTAATCACTTCACTGAACGTTGTATTTCTTAAATATGGCGATGGATTTAAAGTTCTAACTTTCACTAGTATTTGGGTCATTCTACTCATTATTCTATCTGTATTTTCTATTTGTGATGCACTTATAAATGAAGTCACTGGTTGCCGCGTAGTTTTGAATCTATTTTCTCTCTTTATTTTATTCGCGACCGTAGTTGATGTGAACCACTCATTTGACTCTGTTTGCCATAAAGTTTTTCCACGACGACCTAGCCGCATTCGAGCCATCGTCTCAGGTTTCACCGAAGAAAAATGATTCAAATCGATTTTGGGTTGTTCGGATTTCTGTTTAACATACACTCGCACTAGTTTTCCCTTTTTCCATGCCACAATCGGATACACTCCTTTCAATTGCAATTGTCTATTGCGCATAGCTAGCCTCCATAAATCCAATCCACGGTCATTTGATCTACTTGTGATGTGCTCAGCGTGTCGGCCTGCTTATGAGATGATATAAAGTAAAATAACTTTTATCTAATTTTTTTATTTTCATCTTTTCTTTGGAAACTTGACGTTTTTAAGGAAAATACCACGGAATCGACTTTTGAAATGCCTAATTCTTTTGAAATCCTTAAATATTCAAATAACATTCAATTAAATGACTTAAAAATGAACAGAATAGTTACTATCGATTCAATAGCTGACTCCGTTCAAATTCCATCTCAAATCGCAACTATTCACAAAAAAACATCAATTGAACTGGTCGCTTCTTACCAAAAACCATTCGCAATGAATTTATAACTAGCATCACAACGAAATATTTGGTCACAGTTGAAAAGTAACTGCATTTGATGAACATTTTGGATGAATTTCCGGTTTGAATGATTGAGCACAGATCGATGACTTCTGTTCGAGTTGAGTTGCATTCTAGAACTGGCGCATGTCTAATCTCTTTGCAAATGCAAAGCCATTTGGCAAAAATTACTTCCGACATTTTGGCCGACACTTCCTCCCATGTTATTAAATTCGGTTTTTTTTTTCAATCCATTATTCCATTTGGCATTTTAGTTGGCATAAGCGTATCAGACGCAGACAAATTTATTTGCATATCCGTTTGTTTGTTCGCTCTTTCGATTTCTCTTTCGCTTGTTGCCTGTGTCAACAAAGACGTTTTCATACGTCCCCTTTGCTCCTGGTTTTCAATGTTTGTGTTTCGGCTCGCCTCTTTGACGATTTTTCAGAGTACAAATTAGTCTTAATCGTTACCTGCAGACGCTTATACACACACACACACACACACGCCCAACAAACCATCGAGCAAAAATTTTAGCAATGCAAATATTGAAGTACAACTCATTTGCATACTTTTTTTTCCTTCAAAGTGTTTATTCAATCATTCAAACAAACAAAAACCTTTTCGATTTTATTTGAAGCATAAATTCGAGAACAAACAAACATAAATAAAAAGAAAGGAACGTATCTGAAATGAATGATCATGTTTATATTCATGGAGCAAAAGATGAACGACCAGAACGTATTCAAAATGATAAGGTGACTTTTGTAACATGAAGAGATCATCATTCTTCCGTTCTTGAAATGTTCAACTATCGCTGAGTGCGGACACAAAAATTCCCAGTTCTGCAGAAATAGCGGGGATTCCCCATCATATAAGCATTATTCGATACATGCAACCTGGATTATGTCGTTCTTTTCTCTACGTAAGTTTGCTACTTTTGGCACGATCCCACTATATCTGGTATTTTGGCAGCTTCAATTTTGGTTAAAAGATCATTCTTATGACATTAAAAGATCAAAAATCATACGCATACACAACGGTTTTTTCTTTCTACCTGAGCACCCAATACACACCGAAAATGCCGTCAAAACGGACAGTGCAAATAATGTAGGTGATGAAATGAGCACATTACCCTATCATTATAATTGGTTTTGATAACGATATTTATGTTGTTTCTAGAATTTACAATGGGAGTGACGCATCGACTTTGTTTACTTTTTTTACATTTGCATAGGGGCCGAAATTGATTTTATTTCATAACGACAATGTTCATAGATGAAACTAAATTCTATGCTCTTTTCTATACTTTTCAAATGAAATAAATTATGTTAGCGGCTCTGCATGGAGAGACATGCATGTATTTGCCAAAGCACCTGATGCTACACCTGGAATTGCTTCGAAACCACCCGCAGAATTTGAGCTCAAGATATGCGCTAGAAATCATTTCAAAACCAAAAACTTTCACAAATATTCTGCGTACATATTGCACACGATGAAACACAAAAATCACTTTTAATGCAATGTGTGATGGCTTCGGTCATTCATTTGTTCCGATTGTTAGTTCTGAATTAAAGGCGAAACCGACAACATGTCGATCAAAAGTGCAATTTTCATTTCAACCGCTTTGTTCTGTAGCCATATTTTGGCCGAGGATTCCGGTGACTCGACGCGAAAAGGCAAATTCTTAGATATAACCGGGTATTTATCAGGTACAAAAGTTATTCAACGATCAAATTTAATCTGACGGATTTAATTGATCAAGTGATTTCATGTTAAAACCAAATCAGGATTTACGGACTTTCACGCGGTTCCATTTTGGAAGCACTGGAATGCATTGCTTCAAGTAAATGTGCAGAAAAACAAGCATAAACACAATGGCGTTTACATTCTTCCGTCGTCATATTTCTATTCACCATACGATAATCCTTATGCATATTACTATCCGCCCAATTATCCTATCGGAGGAGGATTAATTCATCCAAACAGTCTTCAACGACCAATGCCACTACTCTTCGATGAATACAAACAGCCAACTACGACTCTGGTTTGATCACATCAAAAATTCACTTTTTTCATTGAAATTGAGGCTGTGAGAATGAAAATGGCAATACAGGAATAAAAATTCTGAAACGCATCAAGAAAAAAAATTCGCAAAAATGAATCATGAGTTCTGAATATGCAAAAATGAAACATGAATTTACATGGGCAGCATAGGAGGTTCATGGTTTACTTTTGCGTATTCAGAACTCATGATTCACTTTTGTGAATTTTTTTTTCTTGGTGCGCTTCAGAATGTTCATTCCTGTATTGCCATTTTCATTCTCACAGCCTCAATTTTTCTTCGCCTTAACTTTTGAATCGATTATAAAAATTGGATTTGATTTTCCAAAGGCTCCGCTTCGGCCGAATCCCATCGATAAGCCCAAGTTTGACATTGACACGAACGATTTGTTGGATGGTTCATTGAAGAAAAGCGATAAACATGTAGGTTTTTTAAATTCAAATGTCCGCGACGATCGCAAAACACACAAACGCGACATCGTCCATAAAACGAAAACTGATGATGAGGTCGTTGCTACAGTTATGGAAATCACCGAGGACACGACAACAGCAACAACAATCAGCCCAACAAGTGAACCTGTTATTGATACAACAACAGAGCCAAGTGAACCACCGACAACGGAAAAGACAGCAGAAAATATTGAAGCGACAACACCGTCGATCCCATCATCAACAACCGAAATGCTCGTCACATCCGTTGTTGATCCCGGATTTCAACCAATAGGATTCTATTACGGTGGCACACCAAATGACAATGCCAACTATATTTACTTTACCACACCTCAACCATTCCAGGAAATTGAATTACCTACAGAAAGTCCCAACGCGATCAACGAACGATACGACTGGGGTAAATTTCGACCAAGCGTTCAATATGAATATCGAAATTATCGCTTCATCCCAGACAATCACTTTGTTCCAGTCATTGGCACAAAGCAAATTGTGCGATAGTTAAAACTTGAGTTTTTAAAATTCGAACAAAATATTAGATATTACTTTTTTCCAAATGTTTCATCCATTTTAATAAAAATGACAGTTTTGACCCTAAACAAGTTACTCTATTCGAATGAATTTTGAGAAATTAATACAATTTGCGGTGTTTTTTTTCATTTTCCGAATTTATTAATTTAAAAAGAATTTTGGTTTTCAAATGCATTGAAATAAATAAATCATACAAAGAGACGAGTAAGTCAATTGAAAACATTAAACTAAACTATTATTATTTGTTAGCCTTACAAACTAGTTTCGGTTCGCTATATCAGTATCGAACTCAATTTTATTTACACGTTATAACTGCTTTTCATTGCGATGAGGGGGAGATATTTGTTGCACTTCAATTTTTAATTTATATAGAAATTTTCTGGTTGTTGGATATATCTCGGCTTTTAGCAACCGAACGAATTTGGTGTCTGTGTACGGGTGTGCTCATCAAGGAGCGGCACGATTCGTCAGACTAGACTGCTCTATTTCTTAAACACATCGCATCCAAATCAGTAGTCATCATCATCGTAACTTTCGTATTCATCGTAAATACCGTCACTGTCATCGTTGTCGTCAACATCTTCATTGTCACCGCCATCATATTTATCGTTTGGAATATTGTCTTGATTTTCACCGTAGTGCAATTTTCGTGTGAATCGGTCGTCACGTTCGTTGGCCGAAGAATGTAGAATATCCGTGAATGAAGTGAAATCATTGCTATTAGCAGTGTTATGAGTATTGTCAACGTCACGGGTCATTTTTGTGCCATAATATTGTTGCAAAAAATCATCATCCTCGTTGATGACTTCGTTGTCGGTGGTGTCGAATGCATAATCGCGGTAGTCTTCCGAGTTGATGAATTTCAATTGTTTCTGTTGCTCTTGCATCCGGTGTGATGATGATCCACGGCGTAAGTTTGATCGGCGACTTGGTTTTTCTTCCTCTTCTTCGCTGCTATAGTCATCACTTTCGGCACTGTTATCATCATTGAATTTGTGAAGATCTTCGATTTGTGTGTCTTTCTTGTCGGCCATCTCTTTCTCTTGTACACTTCGTTTGCTTCGCATCAACACTGTTTTTTCGTTGGATTTCATTGCCACTTTCAATACGGCTTCCTTTTCATTCTTCTTGGCTACGGCCAATGCTTTCTTATGCGATTGAGATTTTCGGTGTTTTCGTCGGTGAATTCGATCTCGCCGTTGATCCACTGGTTTTGGCATACGATGAACAAATTCCATGTCCTTGCGAACCATTGGTTTTGCGCTTATTTGAATCGAAATGCCACGGCTGATATCGGTTTTAGTTAATTTTAATTGAAGTACCGAGCGGGCAACTGGAAAAAATAGAAAAATGTAAAATTAGTACTGACTTTTATATATATATGACTTTTTTGATGATTTTTTTTCTTTCAAATCAAGATATGATTTTGTTTCATATTTAAATCGATCAACTCCAAATTTAATTCGATTTATTTTGGAAATCAGATTTGAATGTTCAAACAAATTAGATTAAGTTTTGTTTTTTTTTTTCAATAAATTAGATTATTACCATTTTTATGAAGAGCTTTATGTTGACTATGCAATGGTTTGCTTTCAGTTGCAATGAACATGGCAGCAGCGATGCACACAAGGAGCGCAATACGTCCAATCATTTTGATTTGATTGTAATGATGTTCGAATTGTTAGAAAAAAAAATGAACACGATGTTCAACGTTGTTTCACAAACTTGATAAAAATTGGTACGTGAGTCAAGTATCACTAGATTGATCTCAAAAAAAAACCGGAGAAAAAATCACTGAGTTAGCAAAAAAGTAGACAAGTTGTTCAAGAGTGCTTGAGAGACGGAGCTCTTTACTGTTTGAAATCTCTGTATCGACTGTTGAGTGTCTGCTATGGATCACGGTCTTAAATTTAAATCAAAATAAACAAACATCCAGATTGTGATGATTGTCTTGTTCTCCCACCACCTCTCTTCCACTGCACCAATTCGCAAATCAGGATAGAAACAAAAAAAAAAACGCTGCGACACGGCAAAATCTCATTTTCCTATGCTGATATCATTGATGAAAAATTCCCACGTATATTAGCACTGGGTATCGGTATTCTTATTCCAACGACAGCCTCTCGATAATCGCCAAGATCTATTACAGTACTGTGGGAAATTCCAATGCAAATTATGTCATTTTCCTTTTGTTCGACGGTCCTTGTGCAAGGAGGCAAAAGGTGCGAGCACGTATGTACGTGCAAATGGTTAATACCTTCGTTAAGTGATGCTGCAGCGTGTGCTGCCCAGGTATAAATGAGTCATAAAACATTGTTGCCAGTTTTGGTACCCCCAGAACAATGAGAATAAATGTTGCTACTTTTTGAAATCACTGAGCATACTTTACCGTGCAATGGATTTTCCTTTGTTTGCTTCATATCGAAAGAAACATTTTATGACCGCTATTCTAAGTTAGAATTTGCTGAAAAGCGATATCAGTTGCCGATTCCATCTTTATTTAGTTGCCTTAATTACTCTTTTTTCCCACTCAGCTTACTTTGCATTGGACACTGGGACGTGTGGTAAAGTTGATCCACTCATGCATAAAGTTCAATTTTGATGTGCCGTTTTTTATCCGGGAATTTTTGACACGCATTTGTAATTCAATTTATTCGGCCCAAGTAAATGCATCTCGTTTAAACGAACCCTTGAACCAATCAACATACACGTTGCTCTTTTGATCCGTTTTTCTTTATTTTATTTTATTCATCCCATCAAAACGGGAAAACAATAACAACAACAAAAAAAATTACTTGGCTTTTATTTGTAGATCTGTATGAAATTGGTTTATACACCAAACATACTGGATATTTGTAGAAAAAATTAACAATTATTTGTGTAAACAACAGGTACCAAATAATAAGCTCTGGTTTCGTATATTCGCTATTTTTTTTTTAACAGTGTTACTTTCGTAGTTTCAGGTGGATTTGTTCGGTGTTTGAATTTAATCGTATGCGATAAACGCATGGACTTTATCGGAGTTTGGAATGTTTGCTCGACCATTGAGCTCGACGAGCTCCAATATCACAATAATCTCTTGGACATTGGCACCCAAAGCGGTAACCAGTTGATAGGCAGCATTCAATGTTCCACCAGTGGCCAATAAATCATCGACTAAAATCAAAACAGGGGATTCAGTAAAATGGAATGGGTGAAAAATATTGCATTGAAAATATAACAAACCTATAATCACATTTTGACCGGTGCGAACGCTATTCTCTTGAATTTCAAGTATACCCGATCCATATTCCAGTGTGTATTCGTATGAACGACACTTGCCGGGTAGTTTCCCTTTCTTTCGGATCGGCACAAACGGAATGCCTAGAAATAATTCAAATACGTGACTAAATCAATTTTTTTCACTTAAATAATTGCATGAATGATGCTAAATGATTGCCGTATACCCAGTTGTGCCGCCATTGAAAAGCCAAAGAGAAAACCGCGTGCATCCAAACCAACAATTGCATCAATTTTCACCGCGGCTTTCTTGACTCGATCAATCAACAGGTCTTGAATCGCAGTACACACACGCCCATCCAAAAGTGCTGTAAATATGTCCCTTCAATGAGAAATCAAATCAATTGAAATATTTTGAATAAACAAAACTTATCACACAAAACCTACCTGAATACGATTCCTTCTTTTGGGAAATCACGAAATTCGCCGATATGGTCTTTGATTAATTGCAACTTTGACTGTTCATTCATCGTTTTTATATCACTCATTTTTTACTATTTATCTGTTTTGAAATGTATTCGAATTCACGTTGATTTTATGGTTAACTCTGCCACCTTTGGAATGTGTGTTTCGCCAGTCCTACTCCATGTGATTAGGAAAAATTATTTTCAGTTACAGTTTTATTGATAAGTAATCAATGTCAAGTTTGAACAAAGTCACATTTATTAATTATTGAGACATCTTCGTGATACTATAATTCAAATCTAATCAAAGAAATGGCGTAATAAAATAGTATTAGTAAATAGTGTACAATGGAAATGCTAAGTACAGCGCTTGATATGTCAAAAATGTACTTAACACACACTGACGATTGGTTATCATCGACGGAATAACCAACTTCATGGTGAATGGCAAAAGCGTGCTCACGTTTTTTTTTTCGTTCATTTATTGCCGATATACCAGTCGTTTATTTATCAAATTGTGTGCGTGATAGCAGCTGCAGGCAGGCAATTGAATTGATTTCGTTGCTTTAGTTAAAACAAATTGATTAATTCTCTATTAAAAATGGCATCAACCGAATCCAATCCCGAATTTTTGCTTGCTGTCGTGCATGAGTTTTTGTTGAGAAAAGACCGGAATTTAGCCAGTGTATTCAAATCGAAATGCAACTCGGTAAGTGTGATTCGGCCACACGGAATTTTTTTTTTGTTGGTCACTGTTGATACACGTGGTTTGAAGTGCTACAGTTTTTGTTGCATCCTGTGTTGTTCGATTGATTTTAACTCGGAACTGATTGTTTTTTTAAATTAATTGCAGCCTTTATTGCCGAAAGATTCGCCCAAACTTGAAGATATTATCACATTTTATGCAAAAAGTTCAAATAAAATACCGAAAATCAAAGCACCATCGTCGGGTTCGGATGATAGCAGTTCAGAAGATGAGAAACCAGCACATAAAGCAGCCGCTACTAAATCACCCGCTAAGGCAACACCAGCTAAAGCCGTAGCAAAGAAAGAAAGCAGCTCTGAAGACAGTTCCGATGATAGTTCAGACGACGAGAAACCAGCTCAAAAAACACCAGCCAAACCAGCTGCAAAAGTAACACCTGCTAAAGTGGTTGCCAAAAAAGAGAGTAGCAGCTCGGAAGAGAGCAGTTCGGATGAGGATAAAAAGCCTGCACCAAAAGCAATGCCATCCAAACCAGCTGCAAAAGCAACACCTGCTAAAGTGGTTGCAAAAAAAGAGAGTAGCTCAGAGGAGAGCAGTTCGGAAGATGAGAAACCGAAGGCAAAGGCTCCACCAGCCAAAGTGGTCACACCGGTGAAAACTGTAAAAAAAGAATCATCATCGGAAGACAGCAGCTCAGATGATGAAAAACCAGCCAAACCAACACCAGCTAAGGCTCCGGCAGCCAAACCTGCTGTTGCTAAGATACCGGTAAAGAAAGAATCGAGCTCAGACTCGGACAGCGACTCTGACGATGAACAACCAGCGAAGAAGACGCCAGTCGCCGCTAAACCAACATCGGTCAGAGCAAAGAAAGAATCACCAAGCAGCGACTCTGATTCATCAGAAGATGAAAAACCAAAAGCAAACGCAGCTAAAGCCCAACCACCAAAGGTAATTAGTATGAATTTTTCAAATTCTTTTAAAAACAATGAATTTGTGATAGTTGTACCCAACGAATAATACTCAGTGCGGTGTACTTTTAAAAGAGAAAACAATACGAATTTGCTTTGGATGTAAAATGAAAAATTTAAAAAAAAAATCTTAATTTTAACTCGATTTTCAGGCTGCAGCAAAGAAAGAGAGCTCAGACAGCGAAAGTGACAGTGATTCAGATGAGGAACCAGCTAAAAAGACTGCAGTAGCTGCCAAGCCAGCAGCTAAAGCTACACCACAAAAGAAACAAGAATCATCCGATGACAGTAGCGATTCCTCGGAGGATGAAAAAAAAGCGGCTAAACCAGCAGCAAAGCCCGCTGTTGCAGCAAAGGTACACATTTGTGCATTAAACCACCATTTTTTTTTATATATATAGAAGTGTATTCACCAATTATATCAACCAAATCTAGTGGAAAATTTCATTTCAAATATTGACATTGACAGCTGAAAAAATTGCGTATTTTTCTTTTACGAAACTAATCTTTTTTTTTTCTCAAATCAACAGCCGTCTGCTAAAGCCAAGAAAGAGAGCTCAAGTTCAAGTGACGACTCTGACAGCGAAGAAGAGAAGAAGCCAGCTCCAAAAGCAACACCTGTTGCTAAGCCAGCTGCCAAAACGGTCGCCAAGAAGGAGTCGAGCTCTGATTCAGATAGCGACAGTGACTCAGAAGATGACACCGTAAAAAAGGCATTGCAAACGATCGCCCCAAAGAAAGTGGCCACCAAATCGTCATCGTCTGAAGACAGTAGTTCGGAAGAAGAGGCGCCAAAGAAAAAGGCACCGGCTACACCAGCACAAAAAGTTGCTCCAAAAGTAGCAAAGAAAAAAAGTTCCTCAGACTCGAGTGATGACAGTGACGATGAGCCAGCACAGAAAAAACCAGCAGCCAAAGCACCATTGACCAACGGAAAGGCAAAGGTTGCGAATGGCAAATCATCTTCTTCTGATAGCAGCGATTCGGAAGACGAGGCTCCGGCTAAGAAGCCAAAACTAGCAAACCAATCTCTGAACAAATCAGCGGCTAAAAAGAAAGATTCATCTTCATCTGAGTCGAGTGACAGTGATGATAGCAACGCAAAACCAGTGACGAAAACAACGACTAAATTGGGACCAACCCAAACTAGCACTCCAAACACATTAAAGTACGGTAATTTCGTATCGGGTGGTATCATGCAACCAACCGTCAAAATTCCAACTGAACAAAAACCAACAAAAGCCGAATCATCGAGCGAAGATTCATCGGACAGTGATGAAGAAGAGGAAAAGAAACCAGTCGTACAAAATAGCATTACCCCGGCCGGTGGTAAGAAACGAAAATTCTCAGCATCTGAAGAAACCGAGACACCAGTCTCCAAAAAGGCCAACAATACCAATGGATCATTCAACAAAAGTTCCAACTCAAAACCAAACACACCATTCAGACGAGTCAAAGATGAAGAGATCGAAGTTGACACACGTTTATCAAACAATTCGTTTGATGCAAAGGTAAGTGAAGATCGAACGGAATTTTAGAAGAAGAATTGAGAAAAAAAAATAATTAATTTGAATTTAAATTTGTCTTTATGTTTACAGAAAGGAGCAAAGGGATCGTGGGGTGAAAAAGCCAATGACATTTTAAAACATACACGTGGTAAATCATTCAGACACGAGAAAACAAAGAAGAAGCGTGGCAATTACAAGGGCGGTGCCATCGATTCCGTTGGTGTACACTCCATCAAATTCGAAGATTAACTTTAAAGAGTGGACAAAATGAATTCAATGTATTAATACATAACACTTGCTCTATCAATCGATTTACAATTATAAATACCGATATTTTTTGTTTGATTTCATCATTTCGATGAAATCATGAATGTTTAAGCTTAGGTTGAAATGAATTTTTACCAATTATTTGAGAATGATGAGAAACTTTATTGCGACATTTTAATACATTGTAAGAATTTCATTTTTATTTCTGTCTTTACATTTAACACAGAAAATAGTAATTAGATTAAGCAGATTTATTTTAAAATACATTTTTATCACTACTTTATAAATTAAATTGATAACACTGAATCAATGTTATAAATGGAGCCAGAGAATATGGCTAATGCATTCTCTTTTTTTTTATAAACATAGATCATCATTCATGACTTGTTGTTCAATCAAAATAAGCCATAAATAAAAACGCGATAATAATAAGACAATTTTTTGTTTATTTTGAATGAACAAAACGGTTTCAGCATTGTTACCGATCGTTCACAATTTGGCGAAATGAGTACAATGATCGATGTGAATGTACATTTATTGAATAATAAAAAAAAGAAGAAAATACTGTAATGATGAAGCTTCAACACAGCAAATCGTCGGCTTGTTATTCATTGAACAATTGATATGATCTAGCTTGGTTGGCTTTGAAAGTGGCGATCGATGAGGGGCATCTTCAATTTTTCTTCTTCTTTTTCTCTTCACACAAGAGTCGAGATGTTTCTAAGAATGGTAGCTTCATTGCCGTTGGCCATACGAGACAATAGAGCAGAGATGCTCTTAACCGAAATCTATAGATCTTCAAGTGTTTATGAATGAAGTGAGAATTGGAGAGAGAATAAAAAAACACGAACTATTCATAGTGAAAGAAAAGAAAAGGGTCACTTTCTGACAATAATGATGTCCGATATAAAATAATCTTGTTCACATCAAAAATCTGATAGATTTTATTTTAAATTTCGTTAGACCTATTAAACGTTTATTATTGTTGGATTCTGGTTCTCTTTCTATTCTCGCGAGAGCGCGTCAAATATTTACACATTGTGTGTCCAACCAATGAATGTATAATAATGTTATGCGCGATACATATATAAATATTCATAGCTGTTCAAAGAATCGAAATACAAAATGTTGTGGCTGCTTGTTTGTGGCACGGCTGTGTCGTTGCTGTACAAATGTGAATGAAAAAGCCACATAGTTGTTTTGGATGTGTGTCGACCGTGAAAGAAAGACAAGAGGTGAATATCGATTCGTATGTTGGCTGATAGCTTTGCTGTGACTTCACCCAACAAAAGACTCTCTCAACGACGAACGAACAGCAATAGCAACAGCAGCAGCAGCAGCAACAACAACAACGACGAGAAAAATATGTAATAATAAATAGTTTGGATAACAACGAAACGAAGACGAACACACGGCAGAAAGAAAGAAAGAAGCAAACAAGAAAACAACAACAACGACCACGACGATGAAATAAACCAACTAACTAAGAGCAACACATATAATTCGCGGCACATTCATTCGTTGCTCCGCCATCGTGTGGTTAAGTTAGTCCGTTGCGAGCGATTCAATCGCCAATTCCATGATATCCGTGTAAGTTGTTGTGGTGGTTTGATCTCGTGAATTTCGTTGCCTTTTTTTCTGCTTCTATGAGAATAACAAACGTTTCCGTGTGCGCGCACAAAGCAGAAGATCGAGAGAGAGAAAGAGAAAAATATCAGAAACTGGTATGCAATGTTCAAGAAGAGTTAAATTCTTTTCTCGAATCAAATGTGATCGAATGCAGTGATCAGTAATTGATTTGTTTTTGTGAGAAAAATCGTGCTAGCTTTGCTTGTGGTGTGGTTTTGGTGATACAAGAGCTCAAGCGTATAACGATGAAATCTTATTCGGTTTGCGTAATTGGATTTCGAGTGTAGAAAATTTCGATTATTCAGTGTTTTGTGTTTGGTGTATTCAAAATAATGCACTTGGAATATTGGCACATATTTTGACATCGGAACCCTTACTCAACAGACACAGCTCTGAAGACGACCAAAAAAATATTGTTTGTAAAACGAAAAATACATGGGTCAAAAATAAAATGCATATGCACTCATACGTATGTAGAAAAAAATACAACGAATAACGGCATATTTTATCAACGTAACCCATTTGTGTGTAGGAAAGAAAAATGTCGAAATATGCCCGGAACAAAGAATACAAAACTGTTTACATTGAGTGTGTGTGTGTGTGTGTGAGAGAGAGAGAGAGAGAGAGAGAGAGAGAGTAAATTTAGTTGTAGCCAGAGGGAGAAGGCAGAACTTTGAGTTGGATCATGCAATGCGATATATAAACTTGCGATACACTTACCATATTCTGACAAAATTCGCGATACATGTATACACAAAACATTCCCGACTTCATATCATAAACGGATATGTGGTAAATTGTACGTAATAGCTGGTAGTACTGTAGTTGCTCTTTGGTGTTGTAGTGCAGCAAGCTGTTCAACAATATTGTTTTTCTCTCTGTTAAATGTGTCCAAAATGAAATTTAAATGAAGTGTTCAAAGTGGACATTGTCACGGTTTCGAATGTATAAATTGTAATGTGATCCCCGTGTGTCGGTTTGTCAGTCCACCACAAAGCACATGAAATGTTCAATTGCACCTACGTGTAACTATCTTTTGTCGACTCTCTGTGGCACGTTCGGTTTAATATATCTGCATCTCGTTTTAGTGGAAAAGTCAAACCGCATATTAGAGACTGAATGACTGCGTGAAAGACCCAAAATCTCATTCAAAATTGGTGGCTTATATCGGTTGTTATGTGCGTGTTTGTATTCATTTTTTTCGGTGACAAAGAAAACGTGTTTTCAATATTCTGGTTGTCGGTCAAACCGTTTTCGAGTCATTTCCATGTTTATTTCTGCGCACCGTTTGATTTTGTATTTCACTTTTACTCGGTTGGTCATCATGAGCCACGATGGAATCATTCGAAAATGTATGCATAAGTTTTACCAAAATAATAAGAAACGAACATTGTTTACTTGACAATAAGATTACTCTTCATTCTGGAATCGTTCAAACATTTCCATGCTTGATGCCTTCAATTGCATTACAGCAAAAAAACGAAAGAAAAAAATCAATTTCGAAAATGTGTACATTTGTTTGTTTTTTTCTCCTTTTTCTTCAAGATAATGCTGCATTGTTCACATACAAAAGATCATTATTTAATGTTAGTTAGTTTCGACAAAAAAAAATCAAATCACGCGCCAAGCAACCAATGATGAGCCTGTCATAATTTACCGTTGTATTCTCTCGCCGATTTCCTATTTATAAATAATGATTTCAGATGCTGAAGCAGCGAAAGATTAAGAAGAAAAAACAACACACACACACAATCTCATACCAACACATCGACCGTAATATTATGTGTTTGTTGCTATTTTGTGTCTTCTACCTCGTTGAAACAATACATTGTGGGATTTTGCATCATTCGCACTCTTTCAGCATCTATCGTCGCAATTCATTCACATGCGCGTTGCTTTTGATTCTGTGCTTTTTCTCTCTTTTCATACCATTTTTTCTGTGTGTCCAAACAAAACAATGGACCAATAAAATGGTTTTTCAAATGAGCAGAGCATTAAATTTTATGCACACTTGCCACAAAAAAAATGAAAATAAGAACAAAAACAGCCAATATTTCGGGGTATTTATTGCTTGAATTTAGTACATCGACATCGTCTTCGTTGTTGTTGTTGTTGTTGTTGTTATTAGCATCACCAATGTGTGTGCTGGATATGAATGTGTAAAGAAGAACGAGCGACAGATACGACATATAAACGTAGCACCGATATTATCATTATTATTTACAAAGAATGCAACACAAAACCCATTCGTCGTCATTCTTGTTTCAGCTAACACGTTTTGTTGTGTTTTTTTTCTTTCCTTCTTCTTCTTCTTCGCTGTATTTTTAATTTCTACTCGGTTTGCTTTCGATCCACAATCGTCTTATGCCACAATATCAACACACCAAGAATCAAACCCAAACCCATTGGTAATCGTGAGTACAATTTGCTCGTGTTCTTTGCTTCTGGCTCTGTGGTGTGTGTTTGTGTATTGGCTGGAAAGTATTTCTGTGCAATCGGCAGCGCAGCTCCGTTTTGTGAAAGGTTTCTCAATGGGTCACAATAAAAACAGAAAAAAAACAGCGCGCGGAGCAACAAAAACCAAATATGCGGAGAAAGAGAGAGAGAGAAAAAAAATGCATGATGAATGCGGCATTAAGAAAATCGAAAATACTCCTGGTTTCATATAGAAAATATGGATTCAGGATGCCAAGAAGAATGTGTAGCGATGGCGTCGATAAAAACAATGTGAGCACGAACCCAAGCGCACATCGAATGTCCAAGGAGAATTTACAATTTGATTGGAGAGTGCAAATAAAACATAAATCAGAGCAATAGCACTTCGATTAGCCAAGTCTATGTACGAGAAATTGGACCGTTGGTTCGTTCACTTGGCAATGGTCAGCAAGAAAAATATGGTGTCGGTGTGCATGGTGCGATAGTGTAATAATAGCCAAGTGCTCAGTCTCCGGTTTCATTTCATGCAATTCGTGCGATTGCGATTTCAGATTTATTTATGCCAACCTCATTCATTCGGTCCGCAACTCTATGTGTGTACGTATGTGTAGAATCGACGATTATTTGCGGAATGCTCTCCTTTAATAAATTCTGTTGATTTATTTTCACACGATCATCGAGCGAATTGGCTGACACCTCACAAATATGGTATTCGTTTTGAGGAACACACCTCGGTTTCTCACACATATAGAAATTCCTTGCGGCTTCGCTTGAAATACCGACATATTCGAGATGAAAATTTTGTTCATGCATTCTAACCAATCGAAGAAGAAGGAGGAAAAGATCGAGAATGAGTTTTTTTTCGTCGATGCTTTAACCCATTGAAAATTGGAAGCAACCATATTGTATCGAGCGAGAATATTCTATAATCCCATTCATGCATAATTGTTGCTTCATTTTTTTCTCTTCTGAGACACAAAACCACGAAAAATTTAAATTCATATACGAAAAGAAAACCCAAATTTAAATAATAAATCAAATGAGTTCTTTGTGCACGCAATCGACACACACACACACACGACGCCGTCCATATACAGAACGATGGCAGAAAGGTCGACACGCAATACAAATTTGACATGAATTTTCTTCTTTTCACAAGAATAGCCGAACTTTTTTCAGCAAGAAAAAGTGTGATTTCAAAGCGGAAACGTTTACGGTGCGCTATAAAGTAATCGAAAGAATGGAATGGAACATTTGTGATTGTTGATTGCGTCCGAACAATGGACGCATTTACCACCATTCTCTACTACAATCCAAATTTCGCATTTTCTTTTTCGGCAAAGTGTGTTGAATTTTTTTTAAGACCGTTTGTGGTGATGATGATGTGAAGGGGTCTTTCGACTTTTCGGCTTATTTGTTTACATTTGAATTTGGTACAACTGTCCGGATCTGACAGATTCGAAGTTGTCGAAATTTATGAGCCACATAAATACCGTCAACAACAGCAGCCAAACAATCAAAGCAGTGCAGCGACGGCATTATGCAATGCCATTGTATAATTTCATAGTTTAATTCGTATAATTATGCTGCTTTGGGTCATTCTCTCTAACAATTTGTTGAAGAAAAAAATCAATTGGCGAAAAAAAGCCAAACTCATTAAGCGAAAGGAAATTGTGTGCTTACTGGTGATGGTGGCGAAAAGTGCAGAAATAGCCCGAACGAAAGGACAATAAACCGTGAAGACAATGTGTCTTTTTTGCGTTTCATCAAAAACAATTAAATACAATAGCCATCAGCGAGAGACACGCACACATACAAAGAGAGGGAGAGGGAGAGAGAGAGAGAGAGAGAGAGAGAGAGAGAGAGAGACGCGATGACAATGATGGTGATAAAACCACAAAAAGGCGTAATTTCAACTGCACACACACCGAAAATAATTATGATTAGCTCGCAACACACGTAGAGAAAGAGAGAGAGAGAGAGACCGTACACAAGAAATGCAATCCGCACTACGCCAAAACATCCAAACAAATGAACAGTTTTATAAGTTTCCCTATTTTCATTTGAGCGCGTATATTTTTTTTAATTTTTATTTCATCTTTCCACAATTTAGTGTTATTATTTTCATTGGATTTTTTGTTTGTTTTATGTTTCATTTGTTGTTAAAATAATAATTTCATAAAGTATATAAGACTTCATTTCATTTCATGTTTTTTTTGTCTATTTCTTTCGTTTGATGGTGTCTGTTAAAGCCGCCGCTTCCATTTCACTCGGTTTATGTACTCAACTATGGAGCGAATGAAGAATGATTGCAGTGGCATTTCTATCGTATTCAAGCGACTGCAGTGACACGTTCAACGGGAAACCAAAATGAACTTTTTTTCTCATGCCAAAATGCCAAGGAAAAAAATGGGGGCTTGATGCTCATAAATTGTAGCATGTATTCGTTCTGTTTCTTGTTCCAATGAGTATTCCCAAGGGTTTCGTGTTTGAAAATCATTTACATTTCATCTGTGTAATTACGACGACTTTACCAAGTGCTGTGTTGTGAAAATAGTGCAACTACTCTTTGATTCGCTCTGTCTCTGGGTCTCTCGCTCTCTCTCTGTCTCACACGGCAAAATTAAAACCACATCAAGTTGCTCGATCCAAAATATAGCAATCCCGTTTAGTCGCTCGATGAATAGAAAACTAAAACCGCGGCTCAACTCTCGTTTTGCTTTATATTCTGGATGTTTTTCTTTCTGCTTCTTCTCTTGTGAGAAGAAACAGCCTGAAAATGACTATAATTTGATTTGATTGGAAAGTTCGAAAATGGAATTGAATTGAATTTTTGCCAGCATGTTTTCTACGTTTTTGAAAATGAAATCGAAGAAAATAAAATTAAATGTTGTTTACCTTCTGAAAATGGTACGGTCGTGACTTAACTCAGAAGAGAAAAATAAGAGATCTTTTTGGCATAGGCTGAAACCATATTTTTGCTCTCTATAAATGCTTTCGATAACGTATTCGTTTTTGGTCAAATCGAAATGTGAAATAAAAGTTACATGTGCTCTAGTAACACCGAAACCACGACAAGAAATATTATTCAATCGTCTGGGGGAATTAAATACTAAAATCTGTGTCAAACACTCTATTTGCAGTAAATTTTCTGCAACGATTTTAATGCAAACACCACGATTATCAGATTCAAATGTTGTAGCGAACGAGGAAATCAAATCAAAAAGTTTGCCAATCATATCGTGTCGATAACATCGAATTAATTGTCTACACAGCGTTGGCCGGGGAGGAAGGAACAACAACAATAGACACACGCCAAACGTTGCCCGAAGCGTTGATAAAAGCGCAATACAAAAGACACAGAGTGCACACAATTGCTCAAACATGGGGACAAAGATCGAATATGTGGATTCAAATCATTTGCATGCAACGAATTATATACGAAACTCAAAAGCGATAGCGGTTCTATGGGCTATATTCACAATCTGCTACGCGATCATAAGTGCGGTGGCATTTTTCACACCAGGTAATTATTTTTACGATGAATGTTGCATTTCATTTTCACTTTCACACCGCCGCCGACGCCGCCGCCAACCGAAAAATCAACGAAAGGAAAATGAGGTGAGAAATCTTTCACCAATCCAACAATTTGGTTCCAACAATTACATGGCATGATTTTTCGCGTAGCGTGACGTAGCGTGGCGTGGCTGGCTGAAGCTAATCAATTCGATTTTTCGTCTTTGAAATTAGCTATTCAGAAAATTAAACCGACTGTCGTCGAATTGAATGACCGTTTATTCGGCTTTTGTCACACAATCGTCTGAGATTTTCGTTTTTCTTTTTTCTCTCGGTTCCGTTTCGTTCGATTTGAATTTAGAATGGGTCGGTGATTTAGATTCAGAGAATGCAGGCCGTTTAGGCTTGTGGCAAGTGTGTCAACGTGACGAAACATCGGATAATTGCCAAAAACAGTTGAGCGATTTTCTATCGATTCCATCGATACCGTTTCAGGTAATTGGTTTTGACTCATTGAAATTTGGCATTTTGCTGTTTTTGTTACACACGCAAACTTTTACTTTTTTTTCACTTCAAAATGGCAACAACAAAAATTTAAATGTTTGTGGCATCTTTATTTTTTCTTCCTCATGCTTTTATGAATGAAGCGTATAATTTAATTTATTGTGTGAAATTTTCTCTTTTTTCCGTTTTCGATTGATTTGAATGTAAATTAGGTGGCGACTGCATTCGTTGGACTCTCGGTTATCACAGCTGTGCTCACCATTTTATTCCTTGTTTTCTTATTTTTCCTCAAATCAACGACCGTCTTCCACATTTGCGGTTGGATGCAAATTTTATCAGGTAATTGAGCTGAAAATCAGATCGATTTGTTGCTTTTATCTCTTTATTTATTTTTTCTATTACGAGCATCTCTTGAAACCGTTTTTGTTTCATCAAATGAAATGGAGATATTTACACAAGAAATTTCACCCATCACACATTTTCGAATATTAAAAACTGAGATGTGTGTGTGTGTGTTTTTTTTTGCATCATGCTCTCATTCATATGTAAATGATTATACGGTTGAACTGGATAATAAAATAAATAAAACCATAGTGGCATTTGTTTCGAGCGACGAAAATAATGTAGCATGACCAGAAGAAAAGCAATTCATTTTACAGCGATCGAAAGCATCTACGCAAGATTCTTGGTACGATCGCTGTATCATGACAGACGGCGGTTTCAATTGAACCAGAAGAGAATGTGCACAATATTGTGTCGCATGTTGCTGCTGCTGAGCATGATACGTGCGATAAAGGATTAGAAATTCGCATTTATTATACAGTCTAATGGATGGTTGTGATCAAAAACATCGATTGCTCATTACCTGTTCACCCATTTTATACAAGATTTATGTGGAACAATTACAAGCGTTGAAGGTTTGAGCAAAGTGAAAATGTTTCGAACCCAATACGTGGCATACCAATTGAATAAACACTCACTCGCGCGCACACACACACACACACCTAACTTATGGTCATCATAAAAATTGAGATCAGTTTCTTTGATGCAGTTTACATTGAAAATAAGACTTTGCCAAATGCCATCCATCCACAAGACCGCTTTGAACGTGCACTTCACCGGAACAAAATCGTCGTCATACTACACGAATCGACTTAGACCTCAGAGTTGATTTCCACTTAATAAAAACGTTTCTATGTTTAAAAACCGGTTCGCAATTGAATGTTATAGACCATTGAAAATAGAATCGCTAGAAGAACGACAACATGATGTACGTACGTACGTACGTACGTAGAAACCGTGTATATGAAGAAAAAGTGCGATGCAAAATTGGTTTGAAAACATAGGACAATGAGACGAGTTCCGTTGCTGCAATTGCTCCCTCCGTACATGCACGCGGATGGAGTTGATTGTGTGTTGGTAGGTAAAAAAGCGACATGAAAAATGTGCGTTGTGCTTTTTATTCCGGCTCGGTCTCTTTGCCGTTTCTCCTTCTATGCAAACAGAGAATAATTTTTAATGGAGAAATGAAAGAAAAACACACACACACACGGCACAATCATTTTTGCCAAATGAATTAATTTTTTTTTTGCTGGTGTGACGCACAAACGACCGAGTGCAAACTAGAGGCTATCATTTCTTGTTTTCCATTTTCAATTCATTGGAATAAAGTTTCCATGTGACTGCACACCCTGCATTTGAAAAAGAAAAAAAGAATCAAGACCAATTTGAATGCAAAAATTTGTTTAAATTCCATCAAAGAATAAATTTATGTAGGGTAATGTCTCTATGAGTGGGCCGCCTAAGCACATACATTCTGTAGATATACTGTGGACTAGAAAAGTTAAGGTTTATATATACCATTGTTTAGCTTATCTGACTAGCCAACTGGCCATGGTATCAGATCTTCAATATATTTGACAAAAAAAATTTTTTTGCCAGTCGGCGAAAAACCTTGTTTTTTGGAAAAAATTTTTTTGCATCCATGAGTGGGCCACCTCATAAAAATCCCAAAAAATGTCAAAAAATCAAGTAAATGTCATAGAATATAAATGTTTATTGGATATTTATCGAATTTCTAAAGTTTTAATGTATAGTTTGGGCGTCTGAAGCATCGAAATCCACGTCTTTTGGAAGTCATATTATTTACAGGTGAATTAGATTGTAGTCATATTTTCGTCATTCGGATGAACGGAAATTTTACACTAATTGCATTTTATGACGTATTTGCGGTTTAATAAAGTCAACACTACACTATACACGGGTTTTCGATCTAAATTTGATTGTTTCGGGGAAGAAAATAATGGGTGGCCCACTCATTAAATTTAAAGCCATTTTGATTGACTCACTAAAAAAAATGTTAACATCAAAATTGCTTCGAAATAATTTTAAATGATCGATATCATGGCCTTGGCCAACCAAAAAAAACAAAACTCTACTTAAAAAATACGATTTTCAAACTTGTTTTGGGCTTCGGCAAAATTCACTTTCTTATAAAAATGATTTTTTTTCGACTAATTTTTTTAACAATGGTTTTTTGCACTCAAAAAAACTTGCGATATATTCGAGAATTGCTATTTAAAGGTTTTTTGATAAGGCGAAACTGTTAAAAATACTTGTTTGCCATTTCGACTTTGATTTCATGGAAATCTGTTGGGTGGCCCACTCATGGAGACGGCCCACTCATAGAGACATTACCCTATATGAAATGGAGAGAGAGAGAAAAAAACACGTTCACGCTGGTTAACGTGTGAAGTGAAGCATTGTGTGTGCTTGAGATCTCGTTATGATTTCATTTGGTCGAATTAAAGAGTGAATTGAGGAAAGAATAAAAACAAATTATATCGTATCGTCAAAAACAAAAAAAACCGAACGCAATGGCGGATATCGAAAAAAGTACACATCATTATAAGTCGATTAGCCGATGGTTTCTTTTATTATTTCCCCCAAGACTTATTTATCATCTCAAGACCAAGACAATACCGAAAATGTTATGTGAGAAAAAAACCGAGTAAACTATCGAAAGTTAATGGTAGCGCTTAAATGGTTTTCAATTAATTATCTTGAGTCTCTCATAACAATGCGATTATAATCGATTTCCAGCTGTTTTTCTCCCGATTCCGTGGTCCAATACCGTTCCGTTTGATTCGGTTCCTTAGGAAAAACTGTCTGAGTGTCTGCTTTAGTGTCTGCTTTAGTATGTGTGTGTGTGTGTGCGGCCAATAAAAACATCGAACAGATTAATTGCCGCAACTTATGAATTTGTCTCAATAATTACATGCATCATTTGAAAAACGACACACGACCACAACCGAAGACAATTCCAAAGATATTAACTGCTTCGCAACATTGTCCAAATCCGATTCCACTTGATTAGATTGCCATTTGTGAACTGTTTTCCATATCACCGTCAATCTAATCATCTAAACTCGCAAACATTCACATTGAAGACAGATAAAACAGACGAAAAAAAGAACGGCATCTACATTACATATCTATCATAAAACCCAAAACCGATTTGGAAAATGAATTGTATAAGTGATGTGTTGTGAAACACGTTAACGGTTTATTTGTGGCCGACCCGAAAGCCGGTTCTCTTTTTTTCTGCTGCTACCAATTTCTTTTCGTTTAAGTTGTACACTAGGGTGTTCAGCTAATCTGAAAAAGAAGAATGAATAGCATAAATTTAAAGAGAAGCCAATTTTATGTCAACTGGTAGCATTAATAGAGCGTTATACAACACTTCCAGAAGAAAAAAAAACTCTTTGCAAAATCGAATAATGCTTACCTAAACGACCCACTAGAGTACTCCTGCGCAGTTAACATCAACCAGATGGGGAGTCAACTTGCTTCAACGCAACTATCCCACATGATCGGGATAGCCTTTAATAACTAATGTTACATTTGTTTTTTTTTTGTTTGCAATGTGCTGATTAGACAGCATGATCAGCTGGCTGCTGGTCGTACTCGAACATTTCTACATCATTATCCACGATGGCGACAGCTGCAGCGGCTGCTTCAGCGGTTGCTCTAGCGGCAGCAGCAGCGGCAACAGCAGCGGCTGCTTCAGCAGCTTCGCGCCAATACCTATTGATCGCCTCTGGTATCGGAAGTCCCAGTAATGTCCATAGTCCTGAACAATTAAACAAATGAACCTTCTTAAAAAATCATTCAATCAAAATTGTGCGTCAATTAGCCTTACCTTTCAGTAGAATGTTCTTAGCAGCCACGACGTCACGATGCCAAATCACAGAGCATTCGAGGTTTAATCGCCAGTTTTTGTAGTAACATTTTACTTTTGGGAATAAACGCTCGTCTCCTACCAATGCTTCTTCGTTCATGGCGCGTTGCAACTGTCGGTAGATCGATAGATCCGTTTTGCCCAACTTTGACACAATTTTCGTTGGCAGCAATGTTCTGGCGTCGGGTACGCATCGGCATTTCTTGAATCTGGCCGCTTTGTTCTGGTTTTGGAATCGATTCATACATCTTGCGTCGGTTTGAGATGTTCCCCATTCGTCCACCAATTGTATGAAACAATCTCGGCGCTTCTTTATTGACCTCAAAGTCAAACGAACCCCTGGGCAGCGCACGTGCTTCTTGATACTTATTGGGCTATCAGGTGGTATTTCGCCATCAGCACCAAAAAAGAACAGAGTCGGTTTCTTATCGGTCACCTTATTCACCCATTCGTCGACAACACTACTGCTCTTGATGTGTTTGTCCAAGGCGAGTCGAGTGTATTTGGCAGTCGAGTAAGCGCAGATTCCATGCTTCATCATCTTGACTCGGTGTTTGATGTAGTTCAGCCACATTGACCCTTTTGGCGACGGCATCACTGGATACAGATCACGGTTTTCTCTGTCTGCGCGCTCCATTTCGACGAAATTTTTGGTCCATCGCGCTGCTTTGGCATTTCGCACCTTTTGACCTGTTTGCCAGTGGAATTGCTTGCTCGACATTACAAAGTTGGTCTGAAAAAATAAATAGAAAAAAAGGTATAGTTATTGAGTTTTGGCACTTAAGCATTTTCTATTAAAATACACACAACTTATTCAAATGTATACAAAACTTACTTCTTTGCCAGTTTCAATGTCGTGTGTTGTTGTGGTATTCCAACTTCGCACACCTGTATCAACGCCCGAAAAATTTTTGATTGTGCCATCCTCAATCTTCTGAATGATGCGAGATTTTTGGTCGATTTCTTTGTTGGCTGTCTTCTTTTTGGCCGAGTACTGGAGAGACACAGAGATTCCATCGGTGTTTATGGAATAGTCAAACTGCTTTTTGGCACGCACGAATCGTCGAATTTTTCGCATGTAAAAATACTGATTCCACCAATAATCTCTGTCCCGGTTGAAATCCTTTTGTTGAATCGTTTTCGTGCTTGTTGTTCCTTTTTTATTCTCGATTTCCACTTTCGGTAGCAATTTTTGCGAAGACAACACCTGGTGCATGGATGAACAATCGATTCTGAAGTGCGTACGCCGGAAATCACACATCGGCACCACTACTAAATTTCGAATCAATGGCCGAAAATCTGGGTTGTCGAGCATTTGGCTGCGCTTGCGTTTCCATTTTCCTTTTGTCTTTTTTCGCTTTCTTTTCTTGCGTTTGGGTCGGCGCTGATGTGGCCACTCCGAATTGTACTCTTCTATCTCGCGCTGCATGGATAGGTACATTGGCATGGCCTTATACCAATGTTTTGGGTCAGTTGTAAGGTCATGCAGATCGATTTCTGGGAACACATTGCAATCTCTCACGATATCATACAACACCTCACACCGTACGAGTTTGTTTGGATCGCGAATTGGCACTTTGATGTCTTTTTGTTTGATGATCAGATTCACAACACTTGCGATGTCACTTGGCAAAAATTTCTCTCCATCCTCTTCCAAGTTTGAGTTCAATTCGAACACTTTCAGTTTCAAGTACTGGGTGATGTGTTTGTTAGCATGCGTTTCAAGATTGGTGACGACGTTATCTGTGTACTGATTGGTCAAATGCTTAAGGCCATTGCAGAAATCTTTGTTGTTGGGCCAATCGATACGATGATAGTCGTCGAGACCTTCGACAATTGCTTTGAATTCAGGATCGATACGTGGCAGCTCTGCTCGTGGTCCCCGTGGATTTGTTCCGCTTGGTTTATACCTTGACTTCGGTTTTGGTGGCTGATTGTTGTGCCATAGCACTTGTTCAAAGCAGAGTTTGATCTTATCTTCTCCACTTCCACCAAAAAATGCGAAATTATTGTTCTCGACGCCTATATTCGAACGCCTTTTGCACCTCAAACAAGAACAGCAATGAGCCCAAAACACAAATGGAAGTGGCTTGCAAACTCAGATCCGTTATTTTGCTCATCAATGCTTGCTGGTATTGTGGGCGAATGATTGTCTTTAGCGCACATTTGATCGTCGTAATTTCATCTTTCGTCTCTCCCTCCGCTGGTATTGATGGCTTGAAACGATTCGCCATTGTCCTACTGAAAGAAAAAAAACACACATTCGATTTAGTTTGAAAACGAATAATATTGAAACTTAAATTCGATTTAGTTTGAAAATGACAACAGAATGAGACACACAAAAATGACTTCGGTTTGATAACAATGGCATTGATTCAATTTGAGTTCGAACAGTAATCGATTAACTGTTTCTCTTCTCCGAACAATGGACTCAATTCATTGCATAAAATGAATTTCACCATCACACGTATTTCACCATCACATGTAACAGAACTATGTACTGCAGAATTATTGTGAAATTCATTACTTTTGTACATGGAATCTAATATTACTGTTGATATGTTCAATATATTTCACGTTATAAATGCTTATAAAACGTTTTTAAAATGAATTCCACAATAAGAAGAAGAGATTGAAATGATCAAGTTTACTTACACTTTGGCGACTTGAATTCAATGTGAACTCCGGATCAAATCGATACAAAACGCACGTAAATCGAAAATAAAACGAAATGAAATACCAGCAAAATCGTAGATAAATTAAATTGCAATGTAAATTTCCAGTTTAAATTGTAAGATAAAATGTAAGAGTTTCAATTTGTTGACTTCGTGTTCACAACGCTGTATGTTTTCTCGGAATGAATGATGCGGCGTCTGTGACATTTCGAAAACTGCTGAAGTGAATGTCAAATGCCATACGGATCGGTTCACATTGCTAATTTTTAGAACATTAGACAATTTGAGCTACAAAGAGTCAATACACATAAAAACGGTTATATTTCGGTGAAATTCCAAATTTATTAGCAATGAAGGACGATTTATTGTTTGATTCCGATTTTTTGGGCCGAAATCTGCGTAGAAATCATATATTCTTATTTGACTCCCCAAACCTGAACACCCTATTGTACACACAATCTAACGATTACTCGCCATTTTGCAATTATTTTATTGTCAACAATGGTGTTAACTTCTCTAAATTCCAATTTTGAGCATGGTCTAAATATTCCACATTGTTGTTGCGGGCAGGTAGACGAAGAAAAAAAATATGAGTGAAGCCATCATGAGTAAATTATTCAGACAGCTATGCGGTTAGTGCCGTTTATTCAACACAGTTCAAAAACAACGAAACGAAACGAAACGAAACAAAATTAAACGGTGTGAATTGATTCTGTTTTTTTTTCTGTTGTGTTCACAGCTTTTGTTATTGTTTTAAATTTTCTGCGTAAATCAGTGGAACACCACATTTTGAATTGTTTAGCGGATCGGATGAAAAATGGAGCATCAAATAAAATGAGTCGTCTTTTTTTTCACATTCTATGGTGTGTTTTTTCTCGTGCGCTTCATTTTTTCACACTTAAATCATGAGCAAAGCATTAATGCCAAGACTAATTGCTTTGACAGCTGATCCGAAGATCTTTCGAATGGAGGCGATTGTGTGTGATATTGAAATAAATACACATTTTATTTGAACTCACCTTCCGAGGCTGATGGAGAAAGTTTGGCTGCGATCGATTCAACGTACACTTTGTTTGTGCATCACTTGTCTTGACTCGTGCGCCCGCTTATCTTGCTCTTCAATTATTTTTTTTTATGCAGAAAACAAATACAAAACAGCAGCAACAACAACAACTGCAACAAATTGAAAAATTGATAGACTGTGTACAATTGGACTTGAGAAAGTTGTATTAATATTTGTTCGAATTCGACGCTTTTATTTTTTTTCTTATTGAAATTTTAGCTTCTTCTTCCACAATATAAACGCTAAACCGCAGAGAAATATAGACATTTGCATAAGACACAAGTCAAAAGCAAGTGGCTGGCGGAATATAATCGCAAAAAGGTGGAATAGATTAGTTTGCACATTAGAAATAGAGATTTTGATTTGAATTCGCTCTCTATAGCAATTAAATTGCTTGCAACTGATTTGTGTTACAATAATTGAATCACACACACACACACACACACGCTGTACACTCGATTAAATTTAGCATAGAAATTCATTAGTACAAATGAGAGTTTGAGCATTGGCAGCAAAAGAGGGCTAATCTTTTCATCAAACACATAAGACAGCAGCGTGTGCGTTTCTTTGAGCCGGCATTTGCATGAGTTCACCTGCTGCCGTCAGACACCGTCTACCGTTTTATCTTCGAAGAAAAGGAAGCTATTTACGAATTCGAGACATGTTTTAATACAATTAAACGCAAAAGGAACTGCATGGTGCTCGTAAATTTTGACTTTCATGCTCCAAACACACGCCATAATGAGAAGTGTTCAAATTAATTAAGTTTTTTTTTCTTCTCAAAAAGACGTATAGTTGTAACTTGTTGTCTGGCACCGTGCATATTTCATTTATTATTCAAACACTCAAAGCATATTTTTTATTGTTATTTTCGCTTGCAGCAATCAGCATGATCGTTGGATGTGTTGCGTTTCCATTCGGATGGAATTCAAATGATTTTCGAAAGATATGCGGCCCAGAATCCAATCGATTTGAGCTTGGCTTGTGCGGAATACGATGGGCATATCCCTTGGCAATCATTGGTAATTATGATTTAACATTATTATCAAAATGACATCAATGCATATTTAATTTGCTGCTTTCAACGGATGGATTATTATATTAAATTCATGTGTTTTTTTTTGTTGCTGTTGCTGTTGCAGGTTGCATCGATGCGTGCATATTGGCCACACTAGCATTCATACTGGCCACACGACATGTTCGATTACAGCCCGAACCAATGTACCAAAATTCTATGTTTAAAGGTAATTTATTCACACTCCGTCGCACCATTACACATAATATTTCACAAAATACGTTAATCAATTTTTTTTCTCTCTCTCTCTCTCTCTCTCTCTCTGCCACCCTATCTTTTTACATATTCCCATTCCTACTTCTGTTTCGCCGATGATGATGATGACGATAATGTGATTGCATACATTCAGGCGAGGTAAATAATGCATATTTAACGGATGCCGTTAGCATAGCTGGCTCACGAAAATCGCTGAATTTACAACCGGTTCTGTTAGTTGGCGCTCCACCGCATCATATGGCAACCGCAAATGGAGACGACAGCATTTCACAGTTTTCGAATCGTACATCCAGCCGCTACAATCGACCTGATTTCCACAACTCTATGCACCACTTTCAATTGTAGACTTGATCATTTCAATGGAAAAAATTCTTAAATTTTAAACAATATGTTTTCGTGATTGTTCTTCTTTTACTTAAAATTCTTGCCAATTTTTTGTTTTGTCATTTCATTTGACCAATCAACCGATCGACCGAAATACACTCTTTTGCTCAGCAAAACTCTCTCTTTCTCTCTATCAATGTGAACCGTTTATTTATTCGCATCCAATATATCGTTTAAGTAGTTCTTCGTGTAGGAGTTTTTTTATTATTATTATTATTATTATTTATAAGTCAATCGCATTTTGATTAGCATCGAGTTGAGGCATTTGAACGCTAAGATCCAACGTAAAATGGATCGTGAACGAGGAATAGTATTTTAGGGAAATATACATACGTATATATGTATTTGACGTGAGTGAAATCCGTATTAGTCGATAAAATATGTCATTTTTATGCGAATAGAAATTGTATTTTAGTTGAAATGGAAAATAAATTGTTGAAACAACACATCAATTGGGTATGGTTTTCGTTTATGATTTTACATTTTATGAGAATTGTTTTTGCGCGGAATTCTTTGGGTGGTTAGAGGTTAGGTAGAGGAATGGAGTGAAAATCGTTTAATCTGCCGAAATTCAAGTACACCGACATTTCAACAGTCGAGCTCATTCAATGAACCAAAACCGAAATGCAGGCACGAACAGCGCGCGCTATCCACATTTCATCTTTTTTTCCCACAGAGGCACAAACGATAATGTAATCAAAATCGACAAAATTCCCAAGCAACGTATCGTTGATTCATCATCGGCAGTAAGCATAGCGGCAATAATAACTCGAATCAAATTCGGAAAAACGGTAAGGTTTTGATTTAACGATATGTCAAATGCAGAAATTGAAGTTATTCGCTTCGTTGTTTGTTGGTCGCAGCCCCTAAAAACTCAGCATTATTGTGCGCATTCAATCGCTGTGTGGTATATATGGGTATGTATGATGCTATTGCGATTATGGAGTTCTTTTTTCAGTTCGAATTTTGTGAGCTTGTTCCGTGTTTGTAAATGATGAGTAAATAAGGCTTCCCAATTGAATGAAATGACTTTGTTTTCGCTTATTCTATTTAGTATTAGGATATTTCGCACTGAAAATTTAACAACAAAAAACAAGAGTTTTGTACAAAATCACCATTTTATATAAAAGCACAAAAGTACCAGTCGGTCTCTTCAAAAAAAGAACAAAGCTATTTTGTCAATTTAAATGTTAAAAATGGAACAATAAGTACAATGTAAATTGTAAACAATCTGTAAATAAAATAGTGATAAGACGTCGCATTTCAATTATCTGTCACAGTGATCCGCTCCAAAATCGATGAATTTGGCGGTTGACATCCCAAGAAACATTCATGTAACGCAATTTAGTCATTTTTAACGTTAAAAGATGTAACGTTTTCAGACTTTTTTTCCGTCAAAATCGACTGAAATTTCAGTGTAAACCAACTGTATGAATATTGGGAACGAGAAAATGTTAGATTTTAAATTAAAGAGAAAAGAATTATGTATCAATTAATAGTGTTCACAAAAATAGTATAAAATTCTATGATTTAAATTGTTCATGTTTTTGTTCATGTATTGATCCAAAGAGAATGAACTAAATGGTGAGAGTATATTTTCAAATTCATTTCTTCTGATTTTCAACGATTACGTTTTAAATTGTCCAGAGATGGCAGGCAAAACTAATGTAGTGAATATTCCCGCTATTAGTGTTGGTTCATTTTGAAGTTTGTTATTATAAACAAACCGCCGTTCACAATTTCACCATGTCATGAAATATGAATCTTTGCTTCGTTCGACTAAATTCATATTGAACAGCCAGCAAAAGGGAAAAAGGGTAAGTCATTTGAATTGTTATCGTTGTGACATCGAACGAGTGATCGAACCAAACAATACCACCGTGTGCATGTGATTTTCGAAATCAACAAACCATCGATTGTTGTGTGTTTTTTTTGTTTGTTTACAGTTTTGATCCGTAGCCTGTGGAAGAAATCTGCTGTCGAAATATCGTGAGCGTTTCGATATTTTATCACGGTGTGCGGTGTTCGTGTCACAACCAAATTCAGCTTGATGTGTCAAACTGATGCCGGTTGCACATTCACATTGATCTGAGCATTTGGAAAGGCAAGTCATTTGTTGTGAATACTGTTCGATTTACAGTGATTGTTTTTTTCGTTTTTCATTCAAATTAAGTAATTTAGAAGCAACAAAAAATCATTTCTAGTACGTTCTAAAGTAATTGTTGTGTTTTCATTCCATTTTTTCAGGGTTCAATAATGGGCAGAAAAAGGATAGGGGCACATACCATTCGTGGCAATAGGTCGAAACCGCGGAAAGTTGAAGATGGCAAGCAAAAGGAGGAGAAAGCATACTTTGCAATCAAGTTGGCCGCCACTAGTATTGTTCGACCGGAATATCGTGATCGTATTCTGCCATGGATCACAAAAACCAGCATAAAATGCACCGAAATATCTGAATTGGCGTCGCTTTTATTCCTCAACAAAGTCAGAGCTGCCACTGAACAGGCCATCATCACCGGCAATTGGGAATATTTCGACGATGGCGATGGAATGCACATCATCGAAAATTGCTTCTATGCTGTGTTGCGGCGCTACAAGGAAGACGATTTCATTATGGATCCATGGTTCCGGCATTGCTTTGAGAATGTGGACATCGAGAATCGCTCCGCATGGCCAAACAATGATTACTTCGGCAACTTGATGAAATATTTGTTCCAACAATATGGCCGTAATGTGAAGACGAATTTGGATACACATGCACAGAAACGATTGCGGTATTTCTTGAGATTGAAGGCATTCAGACAGAACTACACTAACCGGATTCGTGGCCTACCGGACACATACGATGAACGAGATGTGGCAAATGCAGTGTCATGGGCAATCAAACGATATGACGCAACAAGAGGTGATGCTAATCGCTTGGCCAAACGAGATCGATTGTTGCGTTACGTTCGAGACATTCGTGGACCAGCTGACGATGATATCGCCAAATTCACCAAAGACGAAGATACATGGTTTTCATCATTGCCAATGTGGTTGATCATGCAATTGGAAATCGAAACGCACCTCAACTGGGTTGAACAACACCACGACAACATCGTGCAAGTCATTGCGTTGCCAAACATCAAGAATTTGGTGGTCATCCCAATCTGTCATCACACGCGAAAGGCAGTGAGAATAGACGCTGATGTTTTGTATCGTATGATGTGCGAAACCGGTACCATTCCGCGTGATGAATATGGTCGGCAACATACAGTGGGCCACGTCACGTCAAAATCAAATAAAGCGTATTATTTCAATATGATTTTTAACATGGAGAAAATCAATCGAGTGTTGAAAGCAAACAAAAAATTCGAACATATTCTCAGCGATGGTGTATCGGCATCGATTCTGTACTCAGTGAAGAAAACCGTAGTCGACAAGTTAGTGGAAGATGGTTTGGTGCGTAAACGGTACTCTGATGGCTTCTATGTCTATGAATTGGGCATTGATTGGGGCATGAAGACGTGGAATGCAACCGTTAGGCGACGGATTAATAATGACAAAGAGCGAATTCATAATGGCAAAGAGGTATGTTAGCGATTGAATGCATTCTATTGTGATTGTGTCATGTGAATCCATTTCATTGTTTAATTTTTATTGTTCGATTTTTGTTTCCATCTCACAGATGAACTTCACAATCAACAGCAAGAAGTATCATTATGGGACCGAAGAAGGAGTGCGTAAAGAAAAGAGAGAGCGATGGACTCGTGCCTTTGGGCAGTTCGAAGAGAGTGATCGAAACAACCGTGTGCGATATGACCGAATGCCATCACCAAAAGGAAGCAATTGGCGTGACTACATACGGCATCGATTGACCATCATGAAGAAAGCCATTGCAGTGTACACAACCAAAAAGTACACACGTTTAAGTTTTGATCATTACATCGAGTCCAATCGTGTCAGTGACAAGGTGGCCGCAATGCTGGTAAGAATTTACGATTGAATTTTTGTTTCTTTTGAAAAAATTGAATGTTTTTGTTGTTGCTCAACAGACAAATCGCAAACGATGCATCATTAACATTGGAGCTTCCCAACCACCTGCAAATTCACCAATACAGATCAAGAAACACGTTCGATGCCCGGGCGTGCGGAAATTGGTGAAGAGTTTCAAGAAAATGGAAGGCAATGTCATACGATTTGTGAACGAAGCCAGATCATCACGATTGTGTGCCAGATGTTTCGAACCATTTCCATTGAGTACATTGAACGATCGTGTCAAGGTGTGTGAATGGTGTATGCCCGATCAAGATGATTGGCCTGATGGAATGAAGCTACCAGAGAAAATTGTAGCGGCAAAGAGCAAGCGGAAGTTACGATCAGAGCGACGAGCGATGCGACAAGCAGCAGTGCAGAATCCAAATCAACCCCGTGGTTTTGTGTCTAAGGTGATTTGCTACCGTAAAAACTGGCAACAAAACGCGGCAAACGGTATGGATGACAATGTTGAAGAGCGCAGAGGTGTAATCATTCACGACGCTGAACTCGGTATCATCGAGTACACAGATGAATATGTGCCCGAAGACCCTGTTGACGACTCTCCAGTACTGAAGACAGTTTGGCAACGTGACATTTCGGCTGCAAAATTGATCTTGTACAGAGGTATGTTACTCATTGAATTAAAATTGATGCAATAGTAATGTGTGTGTGTTTTTTTTCTCTTTGTTTCAGGGCATTGCGAACTCTTTGGACATCGGCTGCATGATGCGTTCACACGTCAACACCTCGTGTATCCAACTCGATTCCGAGTCAACTTCAACATTCATTAATATCAATGGAGCCGCAATTTATGTTTTATTTTTCAAAAGAATTTATGTAACAGTATGTTATTTGTAGTTGGTTGAGGTCTTAGTCTCCCAGACATCATCGATACCAGATATCGATGGCTATCTATATTCTATAGTCTATATAGATGTAGGTAGAGTACAGGATAATTCCTGTAGGTGAGTATCACTATTTATTAGCATATTGAATATTGATTCATAATCGTTTTTATATCATTCTAATTGATTTGTTTTTACTGCTCTTTTTCTACTTCCATTGTGACGTTAAAAATGACTGAAACTACACCCAAATGCGGGCCCAAATTCAACCGTTTACATACGCTTGGTAATGGATGTATTTGCGTTAACAATTGTTCCTTGGGATGATAATCGGGAATGCAACAAAAATGCAGGAGCATCAAGGCAATAGACTAGATTTTAGACTCCAAGATTTTTTATAGACTCCGTATGACAAAAACTTCTTAGAAAAAAAAAGAAAAAAAAACATAATTTAATTTTGATCGAAATGCAAAATACGGTTGAACGAGATAGGGCAAAAGTGAGACTTATTCAAAGAGTACTACCACTTAAATAATACTGGTACTTGGTTGTTTTTTGGCCATAGATAATCAAAATTCATTATCCTTGATTCCTCATGGTTGAGTCAGGAAATGTGATTGACATAAATCAGAGAACAATCAAATTTATTGTTTAAAAGTGTCAAAAATGTGTCTAATTTCGAGTTCGAATAATTTATTTTGTCAAATTTTTGTTTTTGCACACATTTTTATTTATAACTTTACAATCACACTTCATAGACAATTATTGCCAAAAAATGAAGAGACAACATTGACAAATAAAAATTCCCTTTGAAACAAAGTGATCCGATGTACGGTTTACGTTCTACAGGCGTTCAAATGTTGCCCGTCTAGAGGCGGTTGTATGCATTAGAGGTTTAAATGAAATACAAACGAAAGATTTTTTTAAAGTGTAACATTGACGGAGAATTTTTTCGAATCGGATGCCGAAAACTCATGCTATCTCGCTAAAACTTACGTCAAATGTTTAGCCGTATTTTTATACACATATGTATGATATTACCAAAGCATCAACAAAGCAGTCTGCTTCACCGTTATTAAATGTATTGAGCCATTTTTACGAATAATAAATGAAGAAATAACATAGATCTTGGTAAACAATTAATAAAAAAAAACTGTCTTTTATATTCGGACCAAGTATGTTAAGGACACTTAGAACGGTCAATTTTTCCTGGTTTATCAAATGAAACTAGTTTAACATAGCGGCTTTTTCGAATTTCTATCGGAACGTTGGTTATAACAAACTTAATTTTAGTTCTTCCCTCAGTCAAATCTGACCAAGTAGTAAAATTTGTTCGATTAACAATCCGTACCTCGTGGTGATATTTGACAACGTGATTTCTATTTATCTGGTTAACTATGTCATACCACATGCCGAAATTAAATTTGTATCAATTTCAAAATCAAATAAAAAAATTTTGATATCAGTGTCGATGGATGTTCTACTGAAAACTCTTGTCATGGACTCGCCTGGTACTTTGACTTTTTGCGCCAAGTATTTCACTTTTTCTTCTCTATTCTATTCTCTTGTTTCACTTTTGCTTTCTTCATTTGTATTTGTTCTTTTAAATGACGCTTCAACTTCGACGGAAAAAAACGGAGTGTTACCACTAACTTGAATCCTTGCACCAAATTCACCCGAAACTTGCATCGAATTAGATGTCGTAACGCTATCAGTCAATGTAAAGGAAACTTCGAGCTCATCTGTTGTTATTTCTTGCTCTGTCGCGTCATTATTGCAAGCAATTGCTATGATTTCTTGTGGATTTATATCATTTTGTGTACGTGTCGATATCAGTATTGCATTGTGGATTTTCTTTATATTCAAAACAACCTTAAGCGATTCCTTATTTGTTCTCTCTTCGTAGCTCCATGCACCTCACCATGAACCCCACTGAACAATATATTCGCATATTACGTTGTATTTAAGATCTTCAAATTTTTCACTAAATAACTCAATCAACTGATGACCATCTGTAATGGAAAATAATTCAATAATTTATAATATTTTCAATAGTTTATGAAAATTTGAAATTCTGAAGGCACCAAATAAAATTTGGCCGCCTACCAATGGTTTTGAACGTTTTTTGAGCAATCAAATTGAATGCATATGGACTTATACGAACAAAAGCATCATGACATAGATGGCGCATTACTATTTAATGCAATTCACACACATTGTGATTCCGGAAACGGAAAACGGATATCCGTTTTAGGGTACAAAATCATGTACTCACAGCAGATAAGTGCACAAGCACCGTACGAGTTAACCGAGTTCAATGTAAAACCAATACAAATGGAGGATGGCACGCGAGGTGTTCCATCACAAATAAACAAAATTATTTGTCCCCAATTGACGATTATGCCGATAGTAAGTACATTCTTTTGACAGAAACCGATAAGAGTTGAGTGAAAGTATCTTTAAAACAAATCTGCTGTCCAGCGAAACAGAGCAAGCAAATTTATTTGCAGACCTCCTCGGTGCCGGATCAAACATTAGAAGCTACTGGTGCACAGCAAAGGCGATTGCTAACATTTTTCGAGCACCTCGTTAACATATATTTGCTTGAAGTCGTTCGTGTCATATTTCGCTCAATTAGCACGAAATGAAAGGACGATCATTCATTACGTTCGCATCATGTTCATCTGTTCGCATAGATACGGACTTCCACATGGAATTTCAAGCTGGAAACGACAACTTAAACAAAAACTGCGCATCAATTTAATTAAACTTCATTTATTGATTTATTTTATTTGCTTATTGATAAATTTTTCAATTTTTTCCGTTTTTATTTTTATTTTTCGCAGGAATGATTAAATTAGATAAAAATAACATATGATTTGCACAATCAATATTCGAGAAACTGTTTATCGAAAAATTAAATTGGATTTTCGTTTACTCATCATTGAGATTGCATCAATGCAAATGGGTGTGTGTTTATTTTTCTGTGTTTCACTTCCTACTACTAAATTCATAGTTCATCATTATTAAATAAGTTGTATGTGTGTTTGTGTGTGGATTTTTGTTTGTTCATTTCACAAAAATTAAATAAATTTATTTATGTTTTTTTTTCTTGCTAATCTAATGTTTCTAAAAGCTAAAAGAAAATCATTCACACATTTTAAATTTGGTCAAAAGCATTCAAACATTAATAAATGTATAATAAAAATTTTGGCTAAGCCGAACAACAATTTCGTATAAAAAAATACCAACAAAAAGAAATGCTAAAAGAAAAAATTTCGTTTCCACAAATAAAATCAAACTATTTTTAAACATCTATATTTATTTACACATTTCAAATTGCATTGCATTTACAGTGGACGGTAATTTTGTGATTTATCTCCTTTCTCTCAGTTTTGGTCTTCATTTCTTCCGTTGTTCAACAGCAACAATTCATAAAAATAACACGACGCGGTTCAATATGTGTTGCGAACAAAGAAAATTTTTGCTAAATGGAAGCCTGAGTGAGATTCATAAATGGGTAAAAATTATATGGTTCGACCATCAATTCTAAGTGGCTGCAAAATGGCAAATGGCCGACTCGATGGCAAACTACAAACAATATATAGTTGAAATGAAAGGTATCTGTACATTTTTGGACTGTTTTTTTTTTGTTTTCTGTTTCTTCTGTTTGATTAATTTGCTTTTATTCCATCTACCTTCTCCACCCCGTTTTCATCTTTGCATTGATAGACAACAGAAGAAAATTGCACTTTATACTCTCAGAATTCAAAGGAGGCAAACTAAAAAACATATAGTGTAAAACATCAAATTACCCACTGTTTTTTGCCATTGTAGGCAAAATGTCAGTTTACCTCCACCGTATTAAAATTGTCGGCAAAATGTCATTTTACCTACATTGTGAATACAATGGAACAGCGTTCCACCAAAAATGTAGGTAAAATGACATTTTGCCGACAATTTTAATACGGTGGAGGTAAACTGACATTTTGCCTACAATGGCAAAAAACAGTGGGTAATTTGATGTTTTACACTATATGTTTTTTAGTTTGCCTCCTTTGAATTCTGAGAGTAGGCTTAACGCGATTGAGCTAACTGCTATGTGATAACTGACTGAGCCAAGAATCCACAGACTGATCAACAAGAAACAATCGTTATTTTTTTTTTAATCTTCTTCATAGCCACGCATCAATGGAAAATGGAGTCCATTTATATAAACCTGCACAATATAGTGTGGCCATAGCTTCTCCTCCCAATTTCACTCCTCACAATTTACTATTAAATAAGGCTAAACATCTAAAATGATTTACATGACATGGCAAACAAACATTAAATAAACCTACGTTAAAATATTTAATTATACAAATAATAATAATAATAATTTTTAGCACACAATTTTAAACATTAATTTGGCTTTGAATGGACCATAAAAGCCATGCTCCCATCGCGCGATTCCGCGTCTATTCTCCTTTTTCTTCTAAAAACTACGGTTTTAATTAAGCTAAAACGATCACAATTTCAAAATTTGAATGGTTTTCCGAAACATCGTATGTGTCTAATGCCTAGGATGCCTATATCTACTGTTCCAAGGACATTTTTGCTACTTCACAAAATTGGTTGGTAATTTCGTCTTCTTCATATTCAATTTTTCTTCTTCTTGCATTTGTTTCGTGTGAATTTTGTTTGAGACATTTTTGCAACGATTTTGGCTTAATTTATTTTTGTGACAAGTGTTGGTATACCCCATTGGTCAACTGAAAATGACCAATCACCAGTGTTTCAAATGCTGCGATATTCTATAAATATTGAATAGACATGATAGCTTTTCGGAATGTTTAGCGCAAAATCAATGGCAGTCACTGTCAATATAATAAATCGAGAGGCAAACAAGTCTTTTTGTTCGTTTTCTATTGGATCATGGAATTTCTTTTACATTTTCTTCTTCCGTTTTTTTTTTCTCTTCTAAGCTAGGAAATTAAATTAAGTGTATACATTCTACACGGTAATTATCAACAGAAGTTGTGTCAATTACAATGATATAGGAAAGTATTGGTTTCACTATGTCAACAGATCGATGTCGTTTGTGTTGGTTTTAAGTAGCATATAACTGTCACGTTGATGATGGTGCATCATTATTCGGTGTTGATGTTGAACCAAAAGGCTGCTGCCACGGCGCAATGATCGTCGCCCCATTTCCAACAATTCCACCGTTGGATCCGAATGGAAGACAAAATTTTTGTAGGCACGCACAAAGATGAACATTAACATAAATGAACCGGCCAAAATCATACTGTACGATAGAATTGGCAATGCAGCCGGACCAAACACCGTTGCCAAATAGATCCAGCGACGTATTGATGGCGTTAACTCGGCAATACCCTATATTTTCAATGGAAATCATACATGGTCAATTTAACGCATCTTCTCTTTCAGTTCACAAAAACGAAGAATTTTTGGAAATTCTGAAAAATCAAACGAAAAGAAATGAAACCAAAGTGAAAGCCTACCTCTTCGACCCAAATGATGGGGAACATAAAGCTGCGGAAATTCTTCAATGAATTTATGTAAATCGATTGGTCAACTTTCAAGTTCAATTGAACTCGCACTTTTCCTTCCAATGGTACGCCCAATTTCTGTATGAAAATCAATTGAAAAGGTTTCAGATGAGTAAACAATGTTCAATAAACGGAACAAAAGGAAAACAATCAAGAGATCTAATGGAAAATGCGTGAAATAAGCTACTCACCGGTTGAATTTTGAAATAGGTTTCGTGTTGGCTTTGATTCGGTTTCAAACCATCGACAGCATCCAAAAGTGCTGGGTCGGCCAAATAGAAATGTGGATTTGATATGTACACTGGAGCGCCTGATGGATTCAAGAAAATATTTCAATTTTATTAATGAAATTACATCGAAAGGGAACTAAATTTGGTGGAAAACAAGAAAACTTACTGTATTGACACGGGCTAATGTTCTGAAGTCCTCTTGCTGCCTTGTAATCTTCAGTATCAAAGCATGAATTATTCGGATTGTTTGCCGAATCACCGTAGATGTTATCGGGTGTGCCGTAAAGATCAGCTGGAATGCCTGTGAAACAATAACATTCGATTGGTTATTTCAAACATTTTCATTTCAAACTCTCAGGACTTTTGCAAATTGCGAAGCAATTCGTAAGGTTCGAGTAAAACAAAGAGCCGAGCTAAACAACAAGAATATATCAACAAATTAATTGATTGTCACTTACCATCCTTGTAGACGGTGTTACGGAATTCAAGAGGTAAAATGCGGCACAAATCCTTATCGTAAACGTATCTAATGTCGGATTTCGTGTATTCTCTGGGTGGAAAGAAGGATCCTTCGGATGCGGTAATATCGGTGCATGGTTCACTATCCCAAAATGGTAACGAGTTCTGTCCATTCAACTGATCCAAATAACCAAACTTTTCCATACCATTGTGACCAGTGTTGATTGTGGAGACTTCGGTTAAGGTTCCGTTGCGCTGCAGAAGAGAAAAAAAAGGTAAAATTAGACGATTCGTATTTCATCGAAGCAAACCCATCATGCGCCTGAACGTATGCAATATATCAACGCATCAAATATTCATTTTTGAAGTTGTTATCCATCAAGAAGAACCATTAAATCGAGTGGTTTATTGATATTTGTTTCAATTAGTCATTCGAATGTGTGATGATACTTACGCCAAGTAGCAGGCCCATTTTTGACATGTCTGGTCGAATATTGCGCGGATAAAATGTGTGCGCCATATTCACCAGCGTATCTTCGTACCCAAATAGGAGTTCGTTAACCGACACCGATATGAAAGGTTGAAACTTCGGCCCGTACAGTAGCCTCGTCATCGTTAGCGCAAATGATACGCCGGCTCCAAGTATTGCACCAATTTTATTCGTTTGCGACGATAACGTCTATTCATATGGAAATTGATGGAATGGAAAAATCGATATTATTGTAATGCGATTTAAATGAATGTAAATGTTTATGGGTTTTTCTGTTCAAGATCAACCGATCGAAACAGGAAAAGAAAAAGCAAGAAAAGAATGTGTTTTTCATTGATTGCATACCAGTAAGGGGATATTTGGTGTCATAACACGAAGATTTCTGTCAATACTTAGTTCAGGCACAAATTGTAGAATCTTCTTATGTTGATAAGTAACCGTATAGTTATCATGAAATTTTATGTTCACTTTTTCCATGTCCTCTCTGAAAAAAAAAACACCCAAAGAAAAGAAAAACAAACAAAACCATTACAAAATTGATTCATTCAAATGATTGCGAATTGATCGGAAGTCGCATATAAATTTTTTGTTTAAGACCATTCATTTCGCCAAGTTCATATTCCAACGTGAACACATTTTTTTTTTGTGAACGGTTTGGGTTGCGAGATGAATACGTATATTTTTTTTTCCATTCGTTCGTTCGTTTATTTAATTTGTGTGCGCTGTGAGTTGATGCTGTCGTTGCGAACCGGTGTCGCAAGGCAAGTGAGTATATCGATTCACCATATATTTTGTGAGTCAAAAACCTCTATTCCGAACCAGATTTATGTTGCAACACTAAACTTAATTGTCAACAAAGAACTTGAAATCTGTCATTCGATTACAACGAGTGCAGAAGAGACAAAGCGAAAAAAAAACCATTCATGAAATTATTCTATAAATTTCAATGTATGAGAGGCGAAGCGAGGCAAGCAGAATAACAACAGCAACAGCAACGAAAAAAAAGAATGGATTCCGATTGCAGTCCAATGGCGTAGAGCAAAGACAAGTGCATTCGATGTGTGTGTGTGCTGCTTTTTCTTCATCTTCTGAATTCAGTTGTTGTTGTTCATGCGCCGTTTTGTTTCATGGATATAACTGGATCATAAGGTATTGGAATACAGGTAAGACGAGTTTTAAAACCAAAAAATACTTTGGATCGACAGTGGCTGTAACTATTTATCAGCATCCAATGAGATTGTCGATAGACAGAGAGAAGCGACGATTTTACTTTTTGCCCACAGAGTCGGCTATGACTTTGAGGCACTGAAACGAAACACTTGCTCATTTTACTGATCCGGCTTCGATACATTCGCACATTGCAATTCTTTGCGAGAGCCTTTTCAAAAGCGAGAAATTGGTCTTTCTGTGCATGTGCATATGCATGGAGAAAAAATTCCATTTTTGCAGGATTGAACGAACGAGCTAAAACCTACATACATCGCCGGTAATTGAAGGTGCCAGGCGGCTGCAGCAGCAGCAAATCATTCCAATGCAAAGAATTAAATTGCTCTTTGTTCCTCTTCAATGTTTTACTGGCAAATCACACGAGGCAATACATTCTAATGTGCAGCATCATCTCATCAGCATTTTCAAATAGTTCAAAAGATCACAGCAATATTCGAATACCCGCACAATAAATTACAAACTAAATTACACAGCAAACACTGCGTTTTATATGAAAATGAAATAAAGCCGACGATTTATCATAGTCGCAAAAGAAGAGCCAACAATCAGACAATTCCACATTATTTATTCATCGTTGTGATCATCGTATTAGGTGAAATCAATTTTTCCAGTAAGTGTTGAATCGTCAGTGTGGTTTTGTGCATGGTTCATTGAGTTACGAGTCATCGAAGACGACAGTGCTGATATGAGTAAATATACGAGTTTTACTTGAATTATTTGATGAAATATCGGAATTACTACCGCTACCGACCACAGAACATCTTAATCAATCGCATTCTCTACAAAGAAGTCCCATCAAACGATGTGATGATCGATGCGATAATGCACCCACGATCATTTTCATTGATTGTTTGGCAGCGGTTTGTTGTTTATTGTAATCACACACATATTGCTCATCGAAAGCTTTCATGTACGCAGGGGACCAATTTAACAAGAGACAGAATAACAAAGGAAATAAATTTTCAGCAAATCACACACACACACACACACACACACGAAAATGGACGAGAAGTCAGAAAGAGAGAATTAAGGAAGTAGTTTTCTGAATGAATTGCGCTTTAACACGAATGTAATGTGTGTCTTTTTCTTCCCCATGCGTTCTCTCTCTCATCTCAAAATGCTGAATAAATGTTTCCACGGCATACGGCATATTGGCAATAATTCGATTTTTACTGGAACAAATATTTTATTCATTTGATTGCCTTTATTGAAATATTATTTATTTTATTCTGCGATTCATTTTCTTCTTCCGCCACAACACACAAACACACAGCAACTTTGTATCTTACGAAGCGAATAAACGGCCATAGAATATTGAAATGATATGAAAAATGATGTGATCACGCAATATCATGTTTTGTCATAATTTGTCAATTCGCGTTGTTGTTTTTCTAAATAAAAAAGGTCTTTGAATTGAAATGTCGGTGTTCCGATTTGACACGCGCGCCAAACAAATGAATAGCAACACGAATGGTCTTTATTGAAAAGAAAATCTAAAGATTGTTTCAAATAGAAAAGAAGCGAAAATAAAACAATCAACTTACCTGTACACAAATGGTCCAATTTCAACCAATTTCGGCTTTTCACCATTCAGAAACCCATCGGGATTCGTCACATTGAATATATAGACTTTCGTTAAGCGTATAACACCTGGCCGTTGCCAGTAATGGAAACTAAGTGTATTATTCCAAAGTCTTAAATTCTATTGTCCGACACATCCGCAATGAATGATGGTGGCCAAAAGAGGAGAAAAAAAAGAAAAATGAAAATTATTATTTGAAAGATAAAGTTTTTTTTTTACAAAAAAGAGAAAAGCAACCGTATTCAAAAGAAAAATCGGTGTTCATCTACGTGTTACATGACACACTCCACTATTGTGGAATTTGAATACTCCCATGAAAAAAAGACAAACAGTTTCATTTCCACAAATTGTTTTGACTTGACAAAAAAAAAACATACACACAAACGGTCTCCGAATCGTTGTCATGTTCAAGAGAATCTCATGATAAAATTTTATGAATTCAATCTGTTTTTTTTATGGATTTCAATGTAAAAGAGAACAAACGGCCGTTTACAAAAACGACATTAAAACAGAATGAACTTGAATTTATAAGCAGTTCAACAGAGACAATAATAATAATAATAATAAAAAAATTATAATACGATACATTCCACGCCGAAATAAACACCGAAAAGAGAATTGCATAAAATTAAGTGTACGAAAGCGAAAAATGGACTGAAACACACAGACTTACACACAGACTTACACACACACACAAGTGAAGAGAAGGAAAAAAGCACTCACCTTTAAAATAAAATAATCTATCCATGGAATAGATGATAAAAGTACACCCACGATGAGTGTAATTATTCCTAAAATTATCACAGCAACACTATCTACATTGGGCGCAAAACGGAAAAAAAGAGAAAAAAAAAACAAAATAATTTAATTATGTACAGAGTAAAAAATTGAAATTGAAGAGCGATAAATTTATGAGCATAAAATTGTAATGAAAAGCAGAGACCAACAAATTAACACGACGAAATGAGATGAAATCGTGCCTGTGGAATTTTAATATGATCAATGAGAATTGCACATTCTCATTACCCTACTTCATAAATTCTCATCGAACACAGCAGCAGCAGCGGCAGTAACAACAACGGTGACTACCGCCTGCTGTTGTCGTCGTCGTCGTCGTCGTTGAACATAACGGCATTGCTTGCAAGTGCATTTCAAACAAACAAAATATGTAATAAAAAGTAATTTGTTAATTGAACACCAATGCCAAATGTTAAAAGGTAGCCTTTGTTTATACGTCGAGCTATTTAAGCGGCAGTGCGTATTTGTGCGTGATTTCCTTTTCTTTGCGTTGTTCAAATCGAAGTTCGTCTTTTAATAATAACATTCAATTTACACCTCATTATCCGATCTAATCAATTAGCGTCAATGGGTGTAATGTGTATAATTTGTTTGGTATGTAACAAATGACTCTAAATATTTTTTTTTCTCCAACCAATTTTCTATTCATTCAATTGTGTTCGATTCTGCTTTTCTACGGTATAGAAAGGGCTTAAGCACATTGAATATTTATTCCATTGATGAATCCAAAGAAGACAAAGCACAAATCTTTCAAACACACACGCGACTTTGTCAATCGAGAACAAAAAACGAACCAGTAAATAATACGAAGAACAAGTGTTCGATTGGCAAGCGGTAAATGCGCGCACGCGACCCGAATTACATACTTAGATAGAGATCTCTGTTTTTTTTGTGTTTAAACACAGAATAAAATAGAATCGAATGGATTACATGCATTTTTTGTTCGAGTATTTGTTCGCTTTATTGTCCGAAAAAAATAGCGTGGATGGTTTGGTGAGCTTTTTTTCCCAATGGACATGACTGGCACGTGAGCATGTGTGTGTGACGAAAAAAATGAGCTACGGTTATCCAGCTAAAGAAGAAAAAGAAGCAAAAACGCAAATAAATGCGCGTAAATTCTGTTCATTGATGTATAATTCGATGTTACAGTCGTCGTAGTTGGTGCTGCTGCTGCTGCTGCTGCTGCTGCTGCTGCTGCTGCTGTGGCCACCGTGATTACCGTTGGTTCCGTGTGCGCACAACGCGCTGTCTTTCGCTTTGTTGCATTCATTCCAATGATTATTATACAATTTACGAACGAAAACAAAAACTATGCACTTGTAGAAGAGAACGATTCAGCGTAGTCTTTTTTTTCCGAAAGCATTGATTTGGTGTAATTATTGTGGTCTCCATAAATGTGCAATATACACAAAACCCAATAAAATAGTTATTAAGTATTTAAACGGAATCTAAATGCGGCACGACCAAATCGTACTCATATCTTTGTTTGTTTCGTTTGTGCAGCACATAGACACACACACACACACACACATAGAACGCATCGTACACACAAGCGACGGAATGGGAAAAAAAGCATTCGTTGACTCGGACGTACCACAAATTCGTTCGTATTTTTGACGATAAATTATTATGACGAAGGAATGCACCGATCGAAAGAGTTGATCGCCGCCGCACAGCGAACAGTATCAACGATTCGAAACATTAAAAATTATACAATTATTTATTGAGTTAGCCCGTAGAGTGGAGTGCGTTTTGCCTTCACTCATCCATTGAGCATGTGTGCGCCGAATATGCACGAACGCGAGTGCTCGAGAGTATGAAATGTGTTCGGTAACACTCCAAAAACAAGGTCATGTACCTACGAGTCAGAAGTAGAATTGCATTTTCATCATATTCTGAAGATTTAATTTGTTCGCATTGAGCTGCTTGCATGCAATTCACTATTATTTGCTGTTATTGTTGTTGTGGCTGTTGCAATTCGGTGTCTCTTATGATGGTCACCAGAGTCGGTGAGTATGTGTGTTCCTTTTTTTTCTGTCGATATTCTCGCTCTCGGTGTCTCATTGCGTGGTGATTCTATGCGGAGGCATTCTTTTTGAACTTTCACGTTCTGTTCGCACATTGCGCGAAAGATAAACGAAAAACAAGATTTTTTTTTTCGTTTTCTTGTTGTTGTTGCACATTTTTTCCCTCGACAATATTTTTTATATATATATATGGAAACTGATGCCCATTTCGCATGCGAATGTATCGACGCGTAATGAAAAAGAAAAATGTTGCAATCATAATTAAATTGTTTAATGAACATAGTAAGTGATTTAATTGGAATGAGTTGTGCCACCGATCTGTCAAGCAATGACAATTAATGCCGTCAACCATATGATATGCACACAATGCATATTGAATCAACCATCAACACCACACACAATGACACCCCACCATGTTGACATAGCAAAATAGCATCGAGTATCGATAATTCATTTGGAAAATGACACAAATGGTGTTTTTATTAGTGAATATTCTATTTATAGACTAAGCGAGAGAAGAGAAAAAAACACTTCGCTCAAATGCAAAAGGACGACTTATGCAAATAGATGCATTAAACTAATCTCTGAATTTATTGCCACTTTCTTTCCTTCCGACACCTTCAAACCATAATAAACGATTTTTATATTGCATGCAAAAAGTGAATTCATTATACACTCTGTTGCCTCGAAATTCATTTGCACGAAGAAGAAAAAAAAGAAGTTTATTTATTTTCCAAGAATTCATTTCATTGACTAGGAATTTGGGGAATTTGTAGTTTGAGTTGAGGTTTAAAATGTGTAATAAAGTGTTTGTATTTGCCTTCAAATTATGATCGATTATGATGGAATTTCTGTTAATTATCATTCCGTGCCGTTTGAATGATCTGAACTGAAGGTGAAGAATATATAAAGAAATTCCAAGTACATGGACTTATTGACAGCACAAAAAAGAGCGAGCGATTTCTTTGCATTTTATTTTTCTTCTGAAGTTGGAAATTAGAAGCGAGAACGATGACAATAAATAAACAAATGACCATCAGGCTTATGCATAACCACGGAAAACAACCAAAAAAAAACAAGACGATTAACCCGTGGATATTTATTATTAGTAGCATACTGCGGTGCACGAAAGCACACGCATTCCGTGGAAAAGTGATTGTACAACGACAAAAAAATGAAGTGTTCAAGTATATTTTTTATTTGTTGTTTATCCAATTCATTGCAGACAAGAGAAGAAAGAAGAAAAAAACAACAACAACGTCTACATTGATGACGCCAAAAAAAATGACCCACACTTGTTATCTGCACTGTTAACACCCAAAACACTCAATTGTTTATTTTTGTAAGTCGTCACAGACCGTCTTAATCCTGTCTTATGACGCATTCAACTTGCGAATACGAATCGAATGAAGAAAAAAACAACAAACTCACAATATTTGGCAATGTTTTTATTTTTGCGCGCGCCAACAAATGCCCAACAAACCAGTTGCACCAGATCAATGTTGTGCAATCGATACGAAGTGATCGCCGCTGCGTTTGCAATTATTTTAGATGAATTTTCCACATGTTCAGACAAATGCTGATCATTTCTTTTTTACTTTTGTGGGTCAATGTTCCAATCGCGCGCGTATGTGCTCGATCAATACACAAATTGGATTCGTAATGATGTGTGCAAAAATTGCACGTGCTTCTGCGAATTGTGCGTGTGTGCAAATATTGTTGTGATTGGAGGCTTATTTGTGGTGCTACTGTATCAATTGTAGTTATCTCCGCTATAAAACCCATATAATATGGAACAAGTTTGACATGGGCAAATTGTATGACATTGAAATGAATATTTTCGATATCGTCAGCCATCAACACGATTCACTCTGGGCTCGCTATCTCTTTCAATTTTTTTGTTTTCCGGAGCCTTTCACAAACCAAACCACGTACGCGGCGCGCATATTGGAATAGCTTGGGCTTGCCCGAAATCTGCATGTAAACACACAAACACGAACATTCAATGGAAAAAAGAATGTTGCTAACGAACAGGATTCGGAATTCATGTCAAGAACTTGACAACGTTTCCAAATTGTACTTTTCCTGTGCTCTGTTCGAATGGATCATGTTTTCTTCTTCTTATCTTCTTGTGAGGGACTTTTGGTGACAAGTGTGTTGCATTGAAGACACCGTATACCGTTGTTTGCGATCCATTCAAATCGGTGGTGATGAAACCGTCTAGGTTTGAATGCAAAGAATTCAAGGTAAAAGAAAATTACACGTGAAATGCCCAGAGAAATTGTGTTGAAATTTACAAACGGAAAAAAGAAGAAGAATCGTTTCATTGATGAACAGAAAAAATGATGTAACTAATCAGTATTTATTATCATTGTCTATGCAAGACCATTATACAGCTACTAATATCGCTCAATATCAATGTCTCCATAGATCGATCCATAGATGTATTTGCCGACCAATGCGCAATAATTTGCAATGTTTCTCAGCTCCAAAAATGGATAGCAAATATTACGTTATGAACGAAGAGAAAAAAATAAACATCTTGAACGCATCGTACGCGCTTCATCATCCACCATTTATATGCTATTTACTTTAATAGATTTTTTTTTTTCGTAGTTTCTTCTTCATCATCATAATCATCATCTTTCAGGTGAATACGGCCGCTACGCTTGCCATTTGCCAATTGCTATTGATTTGTGCTGAATCATTCCATTTAATAATCAGCTATTATTTGATTTAATCATTGTAAACTGAAGGAGAGAAAAGAAGCAAACAGCCGCCGCAACTACACAGACAACGACGACAACAACAACAGTTGAGGTTAAACAGCTGTTTGCATTACAATGAATGCTATAACGGTAGCCACTATCCAATTCACGTACTTGTATTCAAATTAGGTAAATCCTATTGTATTGGTTGAAACCATAGACAATATGATACAATTGGCCCGTGCCATACCAATTGTAACTCATTCTCAGTGCACCAATTAAAAGTGATGAAAAAAAAAGAAGATTGTAGTGGATTCAAATGTATTGAATAATGCATTCGATCAAACATCTGATCCAACATCAATATCGCCTCATTTGACGGACTGTGTAATATTATTACAATGTAATTAGCTCGTCAAATATTGACCGATGTCAATTTATTGAGAGTCAATATTTGCAAGTGGATGAAAAATCAATTCCATCAATTTCTCGTTTCTCTAAGACGCCAGTAGAACTTCTTTTTCATCACGTACGAAAAAATTCGATTTCATTCTTTTAACAAAGAAAAAAACGAAAATTTTATTCGAAATTTCATTTTCGCTCAAAAATCGATTTTATTCGTTACAATCACTTCGCATCGAAGCGTCGTCACCACGAAATGAATGAAGTACACACAGAATGAAGTATATCGTCTGATATTCTTGTGCAACGTCTTTACATTGCACATGATCAGAATGCACTTTCACTGCGGCCTCATGTTTCTTTTATTGGACTAAAATGGTTGGTGTGTGTTTGTGTCGCAAGTAAATTGTTCTCCGCTTTGGTGAATTGGAAAAATGGCAACGAGCAGCATGTAGCTGTTTTGCTGACTACACGCTATTTCTTCATGCGTGCATTTAATTCTGGACGTGAGAAATCGTTCAATGGTGCGACAATCCACCGATTAATGGCATCACTTACAATTGTATGTAGTTTTTTTTTCTTCGATGTACTCCATATACATATGATTTGCAATCATAATCTCTGATAAATTCCTCACTTATGTTTTTTAACTGGCGCTGCAAGGTGTTTTGTTTTGGTGGTACTTTTGATGTTTCTTGTTGCTGTTATGAATAGCCATCGCTCGCTCGCTTTCTTGGACACTCATTTCATTACGCAAATGCGATCAGTTATGATCGAACATTAGCCAATCATCATAGTTTTGCATCAGGCATTAAATTATCTTATCTGGAGTGTATTTCATTGAAATTCGATGCGGAGATCTTATGTGTGCAAAGGAGTTATAGAATGCTATAGAAATCGAAGCGACAGCGCATGATTTCTACACAGTTGATTTGAAGTTATTTGGAACGCAGTTGGACTTAAATTGGTAATGCGTTATCTAACGTTGATCTTGTTTGTGTGTATGTGTGAAAAATGGTGCGATACAATCTTTCAATCAAGCTTTCAATTGATTGCATGTGCACAATATTAATCGATAAACTTTTTATTCGTTTGTTTTGAGTCAATGCTAAATTTTCATCGATTTTCAGCCATTAGAATGAGTAAAATGTCGGCTCAGAATCAACCGTAAGTTCGGTGACGCTTTTTGTGTGTGTGTGAGTGCGGTGCTCGCATACTTTGCAAAATGTGTTGTGCACCACTTACGTGTGCGCTGCACAATAAAACGGTTAGAATTCCATCCAAAATGAAGCCGAACGGGTCAATTGCAAGACAAAACTCACTTAAACAGCCCATTAGATATCGAAATGGAAAAACTAAAATCATTGATACTCACACTTTGAAAATGCTCAAGTCAAATTGATGTTAATATAATTGAGTAATTGAAAACCATATCAAAGAGCAATTCATGTACACATGCTCACTTGGTATTTCTGTAGAATCATTAAAATCGAAATGAACAAAGAAACGAACGAAAAAAAAACACACACGAAATAAAAATAAATAGAAAAAAAAATGGTGTGTGAGTTGAGTCGATCATTTCTGTGTGTATCGTTTGAACATATTTTTTTTTTCGATTCTATGTGCTGCTCTCGCTATGTGAATGTGTTTCTGTGTGTGCAGCATATAATGTTGTTGATTTTAGTGAGCACACCATTTTTCACGAGTGTTCATGAAAAACCTTTACGTGAAATGAAACAAACTAATCGGATGAAGCGAAACACAACCACGAAAAATAAGGCGTCCAATGCAACCATAATAACATTAACACAACAACAACAAATTAAATCTAAATAAATACCGAAGTTTTAAAAACTATTAACTAGGTCATCACTTGCCACTGCCGATGCATACACAAATGCACTCCGGTTGAATCGTCACTCGTTTGAGCCCCGTGTGCTTCGATTGTGTCTGTGCGTTTGTGTGTGCGCATATGGTTGGCTGAGACACACGGTGTCGGAGTGCGAGCGAGACAGAGAAAAAGAGAGAGAGCGACCAGCAGTAGCACAGCAAAATATTTTATGCCTCAATTCTATGTGCTCACGTGTGTGTGTGTGTGTGTGTCTGCTTTATTCGTTCGTTCTTTCGTATTACATATTTTTATATGGCACTATCTAAGACGTATTATTCTCGTTTCAAACGTAAAAAATTATTAAATGGCTATTTCAAGGATTTCCACGACCATAATGAATGAAAGAAGAAAAAAAATGGCAAGAAAAGCGAAACGCAACTACAAAATCGCATCTCGGTAAAGCGCGGGAATTCGTAGGAAAAAAAAATTCAAAACTTTTTAAAACGAAATCGAAGCATTTTCATGTGAGCGCATTGAGATCTAACGATTGAGATCTTTCATCCCTTGGCTTTTTTGCGATGAGATTGAACGCTTTCCCTGACCTCAATTTGATATTCAATCTGCTCCAAAATGATTTCTATAGTCTTCTTACGTATGCAAGAAGGAGAATCCTCTACATTGCAATGAAAAGTTAGATAAGTTCAAAAGACAAGAAAGCTTATGGAACCAATTAAGTCAATGGATAAATACCAAATTTTCCATATTCCAAAGTGCACAAAAAATCGTCGCGAAAAATCGTTGAATTGTTGCTTAATCAAAAACTTCCACCGCCTAAACCTTTTTTTTTCGTGGATGGTTGAAAATCATTCTGGCATTGTGTCTTGAACTCTTGTGACGTTCTTGAAACAAGTTTTAATGAACATATACAGCCTGTTGGTTGGCGCAAATTCCAACCAATGTACACTGTCTCTCACCATGGAAGCTCAAAGCACTAATACTTGTTATGAATTGACCAAAGTGGTAATTTTATCTGTTTTTTTTTTATAAAACAGTGAAACAATGTATACGTAGTTCAATTTTGATTACACCTAAAAACAGAGAACTAAAAAGCGAATCGAAAAAATTAAACGGTCAAAACACCATGTAAAACACAAGTGATTATTTTGAGTCGTATAAGCCGTACCATTTGTGTATATCAACGGTAAAAAAAAGATGACTTCTTTTTGTCATCGTGCGCCGAGCAGCATGAGGTAAGACAACAACAAAAATATGGTGCATGTTTTCATTTTTTGTTGTACATTTTTTTGTTTAATTAATTACGCGATAGCGTCAAACAAAATGAAAAGTTTCATGTACATTTTAATTAAATTTACGAAAATTTCGAGAGATTTTGCACTTGATTCCTGGATGTGGTCATTTAGTGAGATCACGCACACACACACACACACACACACACAAATTACAATTTCACGTCACGTTGCAATGTGCGCGCCGTGTGTGCGTTTTGGATGAGGCGAGCAACGCTTTGAATTCAATGATATTTGTATATGCAGAGAGAGAGAGAGAGAGATATTGTTAGGTTTCACTTTCATGTTTGGACATATTTCATCGCCCGAAACCACAAAACCACCACGATCGTAAACAATCAGCACACATAAAATGTGTGTGTGACTTGTGAATTGAATTTGCAAAACTTCACCCAGGCGAATGAGTGCGGCGCATTGCTCTATCATCTCGTAATCCTTTTGTAAATTTATGCCAAACTCTGAATAAATACAATTTTGCGATACGAAAATTAGTTTGACAAGGAGAAATAAGAGCCAGTGCGAGCATAGAGTAGCAACTCAGCATAGAACTGGGTCAACATGATAAACTGATTCCAAAGTGCGAAACAAACGAATTTCCGAGAGTGAGCGAGAAGCAGCGAGATACAGAGAAAGAGCCAAGAATGGCGAAATGCGAGAAAAAAAAAACCAACAATAACAACGACGACAACGACAAGAAAACGTCAACTGCTGCAAAACAACATAACAAACAGAAACGGATTACAATTCCAAAAGAGAATTACATTTGTTTAAATGCTTTTATTGCTCAACTGAAATGAGTATGTTAACAATTAAAGTTTTTTTTTTATGTACGTACACCAGTACAATACAGTTGGTATCTTTTCGTTGTTTTATACATAAACGAAGTTATGCTTGTTATGTTATGGTTTTTTTTTTCGTGTTATATGTTGAAATCGAAAGTGCTCTTGGATCAATTGAACTTGATTCGTATGAGGTTATTTTGTTTGCTCTTCGACGTTAATCAGTTCTGCTGCTGCTGTTTCTGGCTTGCCGTACCTCAGATTGGCGCTTGGCTGTTCTGTTGGCACGAATGAGCGAACAAGTGTGCGTGAGCACGAGCAAACGCAATTCATCTTAATTGGTTAGTTTTCCGACTGAAATAGGCAAATTTTCCGCTTCTAATGAGGTGAATTGTTTGTATGTTTCTCTGGTGAACCTATCAGGGTAGTTACATTTACAATACGCATCTTATGTGGAAACCGTCGTTGAGCATTTTCGTAATTGGTGCGTTGTTTTACCCATTTTTTGCTCCATACCTTTGTGTTTATGCCAAATATTTTCCATAACATTGTTATGAATTTGAGCCAATTTTTTTTTCCGTCAGCTAATTTGATATAGAAACCACGTGGTGACGATTTGAAGCTGTGAACTAAGCATTTCTGTCGAAATGGTTAGGTATTTGCCGCTGTTTTGCTTCGAACTTGATGCGTAATCCAAATGAATTAAAACAATTTTAGTCCATGAATTAGACGGATTAACGGCAATGGCAAATAGTATTTAGCAGAGGTTAAGGTAGACGACATAAACGTGTGTGATTTTGCTTGCTTCGCATAGCTGACCAACCCATTTCAATCGATATGCCCAAACTAATAGTATAAACTTTGAAATAGCATCCACACACACACACACACACACACACATCATCATCATCAGAGACATCATCAGAGACATGTAAAACCGATATTCTGTGGCTATAACGACCGTTTAACACGGCCAGAAGAAGTTTTTCATGTTATTTATTCGAAACATAAGCATTTTGGTACGATGAAATCCATTTGATTTTGAAAGCCAAAGGAGATGTCACACATGGCATGGTATGTGTATATGTGGCGAATGATTAACCTACTGGCTCTGTGTACGTGTTTGATGCACTTTGCAATCGATCCGCAGCAGCAGCAATAACAACCATAAAGGAGCGCAGCATATGAAGAGAAGGCTAACGGCGCGATGCGTTGTTAAAGAAAATCATCCGAAAACAAGTTTCAATTTGGTTTTATTTGTAATTAATTCGAATTCGTGACATTTATAAGAACTTGCATTGATAGAATGTCTTCGATTTTTTACCGAGAAAAAACGAGCTGGTGTTTATTTTAGAGTTTGCGAACTTGAAGTGGCGGAGCTTATCAAATGAAGTGATTGGCAAACCCATTAATGCCAATACAACCGAATTATCGATCATTGCATGTTTTGTTGCTCTTTTTTTCATATGTGTGTTCGCCTCAGCTCAAGACACCAAATGCACATTTGAGCGAATTGTCTGTCAGAGTTCTTGTAAATGGTTTCAATCCGTGAAAGAACGAACACAACAAACGAAGGTGAACATTTTATGCAAATGAATCGACATCGAAATAACACTCGATGTCTGCACATAAGATGCACTTTTTGAGTGAGGACCAACCAATGGATTTGCGGTGTGATGAATATGAGTGTGTGTCTTTGAAATGTGATCAAGATTTTTATCTGGGATTTGTGCATTGAGAAAAAATTGTTGCCAACTATTAAGAACGAAACAAACAAACATGCATGAACAAATAATAAAACATTGCGACACATGTTTGCCGCGAACAACAACAGCGAACAAAAAAATCACCACTTTGGATGTATTAATTGCAGCCAGTCGAGTGACGTGTGTGTGTGTGTGCATGCATGTGCATTTGGAATGGGTTCATCAGAACTTGTTTGGACATAAAGCATGAAGTGTGTGATGAGCATTTATCAAACGAAACTGTATTCCGTATGTGTAATTAATTAATAATAAAGTTCTTGTGTGTGGATTGCAGAAAAAAAATATCGCACACCATGCCATTTTTTTTCTTCTCTTTGTAAACAAGCATTCGGCAAGCTTTGATGGGGATTGAAATGTGTGCTGGGCGTTTGATTGTGGAGCATGTGCGCGAGCACACGCGATTCAATGAATGAAGCAATAGCGGGTACAACGTTGTAAGCGGCGGCATTCAATGAAAATGATGATTATAACGGCAAAAACGATGACGATGACGATGACGACGATGACGACGACGACGACGACGGACGATGCTGCAAAAGATGCGGTACAATGGCTTCTTCTTCGCTTCGTCATTCAGTGAAACTGTATGTTATGTATTTTCGGCGAGTAAGTGAGTACGCAAGAGATTCATTGGTCTCAATGTCGGCCTTTGCTACACACACACACACACACACAACACTGGTCTATGCCTGTTTTTGGGCAAAAATAACGTGCCGCACATTGCACAATAGTAGAACCATAGATCTAAGTGCCACACCATCCGAGATCGATACGCAACGACCGAGAGGGAGAGAGACAAAAGAAAAAATCACATCGCGTTCATCGTATATACTATATTATCGTATTTTATCTGTCTCTCTCTCTCTCTCTCTCTCTCTCTCTCTCCACACACACAATTTGCTGCTGGTGGCTGTTGTTGTTGCGCGTGGATTCGCTAAATAAGTAAACTTTGATTCTCATTGACCTAGTGGGGAAATTTTCTATGTGTACACTTTTTTCGTGTGTTTTTTTTTCTTGAATAACTCTTTATGCACCGATTAAGCACAATAGAATCACATGTGTGCTATGCGAAACCGATACATGGATAACCAAGAGCCTTTATATGTTCTAATATTGCGTGAATGCGAAATATACACACACAAACACCGATAATGATGCTCGCTACTGGCTGTTTGATCGATGATATTGCATGCACATTGCACACATATCCGATGCGCTGACACATCATCGATTTTTATTTATGTCACAAAATGATATTTCATCGCATTTAATGAAAGTTAGATAGCGGGGCGATGAAAAATGGTCGATCATTTCGATCAGATTATGAGAGTGATAGAGAGGATTCGCGGTATTCAGAAAGGTTATTTATTATACAATATACATGATTCGAGCTATCTTTTTTTATGTCATTTTTTATCTATATATAAAATATATTATCACGATGATTCTGGTTACTACACTTTTCATCATTTCATTCCATTATATTTTTTACTTTTGTTCATTTTTATCGGTATTTAAGATTTAAAAAAAGCGATGAGGTGTGAAATTCTCCACTCATTGTGTGGATATTTTATTGTTTAAAGTGAGAGTTCGTTGCCAGTAAATCACTTCAATTCAAGAAGCAAAGCATAAAATCAAAGCAATCTTCTTCCCGAATCATTAATCCAGAACACGTTTTCATGTGTTTCGTTTCTCTTCCGCATCCTAGCTCATATGTGACTTGAACTATTTGGATCATTTGGAGTGACAAAAAGCAAGTGCTTACGATCATTATTATTTTTAGGCTCTTTCATTTTGGTAACTCATTTTCAACCAAAAAACATATGATCAGGACTGATTTTTGTTTGTTGAAATGAAAATATTCTGAGCTGTTTACTCACTGGTTTCGCTAAGAAGCAGAAAAAACCAACAGTAATTTTAATCAACTGCATTTAGAAACAAATACTGCAAAATATTTGCATTTTCCTTTTTAAACCGGTTTAAATATTCGTCTAAGAGTGCTCAGCTCATGGCTGCAACATCGATTTATTACGAATTGTTTTTTCTCGCTTTTTTCACGTGTTCGATATAGATTTTTTGCGCGTGTGCGCGAACGAACGATCGACCAAACGAATTGTAAATATTATCTAATCCAAATGGGTTTGATTTACATGTGTTTTACTCTTTGCAAAATGCACAATTTGATTGAAGACACATGGTTGCACGAGGCACTTAAAGAACAACAAACGTAATTAGTGTGAATGTGAATTGAGATTTAAAAAAAAAAGCGCATATGAATCGAATGCATATTTGGAGCGTTAAAAACGAGAGCGATGGTTGTGCAACGCTGTACACGGTGTTTGTATTTCATCGCAGTGCATTATGTCGGTGGTACTTACTATTATTAAATTTAGCTCCATGTGATATCAGCATCGATAGTGGTGTCGGGCCATTTCGTCGAGTATCTGGCGGTAATCCAAATATCTTGTCTCTTGCAGTTTGTCCATATTTTAGATATTGTTTTTGTAATCCCATAATTAAAATATAAAATGTTTATCCAGTTGAATTGGTTGTTGTTGTCCAAGGTTTGGCGTCGGTCTGATGCCAATGAAATCCGTTGCTGGCGAACGGATGGAATTGGTTGTTGCGCGTGTTTGTCTCTGATTTAGCGAGAATCTAAAATTAGAGAAAAGAAAGGGAATAAACACATTAGCATTCGATTGAGGAAAATACGCTACGAATATCTATCATTTGTTGATCAACATTGAGTAAAAAATCAAAACGAAAAAAAAACCAAATTCTCTAGGATAAATCGAAATTAATTCAATGCAATAAATCGAACTAATTGTTGATGATATTGTTGAAAATTTCCACCAAAATTCATCGCATGATTCCACATATCGATTTTACCACGCTCGTTATCGGCTTGCGATTGCGAGCAATTGAGCGAACATGAAATAAACTGAACAGAAAAAAAAATTAAAAAAGAAAATCATTGACCCAGTTATCAATCGCTTATCCATTGCCTTCCGTCGTTTCTTCTTTAATATTGCATTCAAATTCGAAACGGGCAAATACACACGCACGAGCTCGAGCGCCATTTAATATCGGGCATTTAATGTGCATTAGCCCCGACATAGACAACAAACATTGGCTACTTTGTACCAAATGCGATTAACTAATTTATTTGTAAATGACTTAATCACCATCATCCACTTTTCGCTTCACTATGTTCGTGCTATTATTCAATATGGAAGAGAGAGAGAGAGAGAGAGAGAGAGAGAGAGAGAGAGAAATGAATGAATTTCAAAGACGATACCAGAATACCGAGTCTGAATACTGATGGTGCTGTTTCCACAGCAAACCGAATTCGCTTGTTGGGGGATTGTTTCTTTTCATGCTCATTTGCAGGAGACCATCCATTATATGGTTTGTCTATAGATCGTGCGCCAATTCAAAGCCAATCGACCAAAATAAAGTCATCACCATAGATTGTGTTAGTGTTTCTTCATACGTCTTCTCCGTCTCTTGATGATAAATGTTTCTTGTGTGTGCTCTCACACTGGTGCATTGGCTTCGGTTTGGATTTGATGTGTTGGCTGTTGTGAGCAGCGCAACAGCCGTCTCGGTAATTACAAGAAAATGTGCTTCTTTCATTCGCGTTCGGATGATATACATGCACACGTTTCCGAGATAGCTTGAATGCCATTGATCAACGGTTCGCTCTTTTCGCCTTCTTCTTCTTCTTCTTCACCTCTTGCATCGCGACGCGTACAAACTAAGCAAAATCAAATATTATTAACGCATTGCCGGAAACATTTCACGTATCAACTGAAATCGATTCCAAAACCGCGTGAAATTATTCAGCTTTGATTTGTTTGTTTGTTTTTTTTTCTCTCTTCATCCTCATCTCATGCTCGCTTCTCGACTAATTAACCGAAATTAAATGATCAATGATATGAAATTATGCGATAATTATGACTCGCCTCGTCAAAGTTTTTGGATTTTTGTGCTGGATTTTCAGTTTTCAGTGTCATTCAATAATCGTGCGCTCCGAGGGGAAACCGAAACACACATCATGAGCCAATGCGCGAAACAATCCGACAACTCAACTGTAGTTATTTTTTTTCTTCTTCTCTTCATGTTAAATATCAATTTTAATTTGCAGTTCGCCGTATCGATCGGCTACGAAAAGACGAAAAAATAACAACAACACACACTGCGTACGCATTGCATAGTGGTGTTTCCACGGAAAACACTTAAAAATGCTATTTATCTCAATTATTTCACGTTAAAAGCTTACCAATCACACACTCATTTGTCAAGAATTTGCAATTATTGAGATATGGAATTATGCGTTAATCAGTTATGAATGTGTACAATTTCACTCGAACTTCTGCTGAAATTTTCAATTTTCAACGAAAATAACTTCAATTTTAACGCGCAAAAAAAAATCGGAACAACATGAAAGACGAAACGACAACGAGAGACAGGAAAACGCATGTGAATTTGGATCGTATGACGTCTGCACAATACACACACACTTCATTTTGGCATCATTTCAGGCAATTTGTCCAACGCAAATATTGTTGGCAAGTGTAATAAATAAAGATAAATGCTAAAAGTTTTCATAATCGCTCGTTAAGGAGGAGATCCCACGCCAACAAAAAAAAACGAAACAAAACGAACGACGAACCCTTTTGTATCGCCTATTTGTCTTCAGAGAGTGAAAAAAATGTGCAATCACAATCAATTACTGTCAACAACAATATTCGTCTGCATTTGTTTTCAGCCGGCATCTTTCGTATCCATGTGGAGCTTGCAAGCGTAACGACAACCGCAATCAAGTCATTCGTTGTAATTCAACAAGAACTTCATTAAGAAGCCAAGATATTTCTTTTGTTTTTTGTTTGTTCCGAAAGTGGCTAAGGGTTGAGTTAGTTCGATTGCGTTGGTTTTTCTTCTGTTCACGCAGTAGTTTACCGGATTTCTGATACGATCACTCTCACTCTGGATTCTGTGATAACTGATTGAATTCCGCATTCTCTATCTGATGGTTCAACAGTTCCATTGCACACCGGGTGAGTTATCGTGTTGGATGCGCTTCTTTTTTTCGAAAACAATTGATTCGACAGCATTGATTATCCTTCATTGATTTATAATCATTGATTTGTAAAAATAAACGGTCGTCGGAATGAAATAATATATATCTTGGATCTGAGTGCAAACTATAAATACGTAGAACGTTGACGTTGCACTTTTAAATATGTTTTAACCCTTTATTAAAAGCTGTGAGTTTGCTCTCCGAATTATCATTTATTGAATATACTCCGTTTTTTATTTTCAATTTTCTGTGTTGTGCATTGTTGGTTTTGATCTGTTCGTTATCTAGCTGCGAGCAATTACAATATTGGCAGTGTGCCCGAGCCTACATAATTCAATGAATTTCAATGCCATCGATAATTTACGATAATGATTAGTTACAGTAATATATTCGGACTATCACTATTATTACCCACAATTGCACCATATGAATTGTTCCCCGTTCGATGTGTGTATTTTCTGAAATCGGAGTCGCATCGACTGGGTCACAAAATATGGTTTGGTAAGAATGATATCAGAGCACATGATTTAGTTATTTTTGTCGTGTGTTTTTTTTTGTCGTTGGTTACTTTTAGCCGCATTTAAAATGGGCAACACAAATTATTGGCACATCTTACAATGTAGGCATTGTGTGTGTGTGTGTGTGTGTGTGTGTGTGTGTGTGTGTATCATGTGAGCAGCACATAATCTGGAAGAAGAAGAAAAAATCACTCAACTCCATACATTTTAATGAATCCAAATAGCCATTTCTTTCCCTCTCATGCTACATGCACACAAGCCAAACCAAGCCAAGCCAATCGATCTGGTCGCAGCACTAAGGTCAAACCCTATCTCAAAAGCGTAAAAAGCACGACTGAGTACGACAATCATTTTATTCAGAAAAAAAACCAACCAATTCATTACTGATCATTTTCTTCTTAATGCGCACCGGATGGCAGACACATACACACATACAACACGGTACAGCAAATAAGCGAAACCAAAATCATGTTGATTTGTTGAAAATTACCACTCATTCGGATCGATATCGACTTAATTATACACATGATTGGGACAACAACAACAACAACAACAAAAAAACTAACATCTAATTCACACAATCAACACATTCGATAGGTTTTTTATTGTTCATGCTTTAGTCTTGTGCTGCTGAGCAGAGGTAATTTTCAGGTGCCTTTAATTGATTGTGATTGATACTCTAATAAATTAATATTTTAATTATATCCACAGACGATAGCGTTTTGTAATAAAAACAACTATTGGGCATATGGCCAATTATTCCATTTATTTCGATAAATTCTAAGAATCTTAAGAAGTTGTGTGGTCAAATGGCGGCGGTGAATTATGATCCGCCTCGGAATTCTCAATCGCAACGGTTTGTGGTTTGAAGTGGTGCGACAAGTGCGCGCTCGTTCGTGCGGCATTGCACATTTGTAAACAACCAACACACAACTGATTTGTGTACATTGTGTTGAACCCATTTGCAAACAAGACACTTGGACCCAAATTAAATTACCCGTCAGCCATTTCTAATGAATAAAAAAATGTATGATTTGAAGTTTGAACAGAAGTAATTGAAAAAAAAAGTCATTTTTTCCGTAACCTCAATTACCCTGACAGTGATTAGTTCAGTGGAAGGCGATAAAATCCTAGTTGATGAACAATTGCGTTGTTACAAACTGCGCCGTTAATTAACATCATTTTTGACTACTTTTTCTATTGCCGCGAAAAGTTCTGTATTTTTATTACTTTGTGTACAGCATTTGACTTTGACAAGAAAACAGCACATTTATTCCAGGCTGAGTAGTGAGTTATCTTCTCTCTCTCTCTCTCACTCTTATACATTCCGATCAATCGTCCAATTTGTAATGTGGTCTAAAACCTGAAATGCAATTGCACAACGGGCAAATAAAGAAAACACACTCAACATGAAATCGTGTCTTGTTTTTTTTTTCTTTCTATAATTTAAGTTGACGTTGATTGTATTTTATGAAGCGATTCAAAATGATCGTGCAAATAGCGAAGTGTCTGTTAGAATCATTTTAAACGACAATAATAATCGCATTATAATATGTGGATAATTTAGCATGCGAAGGAGAGGAGAAGAAGAAAAAGTAGAAAAACAAAATTATCACTAGCATCCGAAAACAATGCTGAAAATCCAAAGTAGACATCAACAATTCAGAACAGAACAAAGAAGGAAAACAACACACAGAAAAACAAAGCAGCCGCAGCAAAAGATCAACAACACAAAAATAACACAAACAGAACGGTTGAACATCGCAGGAGCATGATGAAGAATTTATGAAAATAAAAACAAAAAATGAAGAGTATATTTGAACGCGTGAGAATAAAAGACTGACGCTAGCAGGTTTTTCGCAAAAGTGGGATAACAATCAGTTGCACGCAAAAGAGACATTTCAAAAGGTTACACGCAAACAGAACATTTTATTTTGTCGCATTTTGAATTTTAAAGCCGTGATTACAACAACAATATACTTCTCTCTTGCGTGCAACCTTTTGAAATGTCTCTTTTGCGTGCAACTGATTTTTATCCCGCTTTTGCGAAAAACCTGGTAGCGTCAGTCTTTTATTCTCACGCGTTCATTTTTCCTTTTGAATAAAATATATTGCTGTGATAGCCTTGTCGATTGCCTGCGGCTGAAAAATACCCATTTTTTTGTGTTCTCGCACAACAACGGGTTTTTCATTATCTTCACTTCATTTATGCTCGGTGCTAAGCCTCCGATTCACTTTTTTTTCGTCGTCTTTGTCGTATTTCAACTACATATTTGTGTGTCTCTCACTCTTGCTGGGTTCTGGTCGCGTGGTTTTTCTTCTTTGGCCGCAAGCCAGTTGAAAGTCCGAAAAATCATGAACACAAAAAAAAACAACAACGGCAATAACAAGAGATAAGAGTGATGTTGCGAAATATGAGATGTGACACATTCACTTCGAAGCAACCGTGGATGAATGTGTAATAAGAATAACACAGTGCAAATAAATAAAAAAATAAACTTTTGAACTTGAAAATTACATAGCGAAAACAATGCAATTGCAATTCTCTCTCGTCGACAGTAGCCGCTTAGCTACTTTTCTTACGCCAATAAGTTCACATTCGACAGCGAGCGTGCGCGCGCGCGCCCACCAAAATGAAAGAGAAAAAAAGGTATAACACGAATGCAGCAATAAACAATGATTAACCGGCTGGAATGCTTAACCCATTTTCTACCAAGGTGCAAAAGTGGGTTCGAAATAAGTAACCAATAGACTAGCATAATTTTCACCTGGAAACTCCGAAAAAACTGTCATATGGAAAATTTTTGTTTTTCCGGAAAATGGATTTTACGGAAAACCATATTTTTGTAGGCTCGGAAAATTTATTCGACAATTGACACATAGGCTACGTGTGTGTTTGTTTTGGAATACTCTACCGAGTTCTATTGAACTGAAATGCAAAGGTAGCCTGATTGATCGTTTGGATTGTCACATAAAAATGCGCGGTTTTCAAATTGGTACAGAAATTTAATTTTTGTGTGCCAATTCGGAATCGGTGTATTTCTGTGTGTCAATTTAGAAAAATGAGTCATTTTGAAAATGGCTCGTTTTTTTGGTTTCCAAATTGACGCACAAAAATTAAATTCAGCGCACTTGCGCTCGTATACACATTGCGATCGAACATGCGATTGTTAATTTGAGTGATTTTGTTGATTTGATGATTGTTCGATTTAACTATTAATGATTTATCGAAACATGTGCAACAATGTGACCACCACACACCAATTTTCGTGTATAATTGTTATTTATCTCACAAATCGATGAGTATCGTAGCAAAAAAAACACAACAACGAATTTACGAGCGATGTTAAGTTCGTAGGCAGTACGTACGTATATATTGTTGAATGTTGAAAAAAGACGATGGCGACGGAATTTTAATTTAAAATAGTTATTTATTTGAAAATTTCGAGATAACTGTTTATGATTGCTCTGTAGTTATTTATGATAAAATTCAACTTTTTCTAAATATTGTATAAAAATTGAGATGTTCTTAATCATGAAAAGTTTTATAGTTCGCAGAAAAACCACGATGTTCATGTTCTGTTTGACTTGAAACATATACGATGAACATGTGATTCCCATTTGAAACAATATTTCCTGGGATTTCAGCACCACAGAAACGAGCCAAAAGTGGTGACTTATGCCAATAACCGTCATAAACTTCTAAATAATCGTTTCGGCAATCACTTGAGTTGAATAAGAATGTATCTAAATCAGTAATTTCAAGTAGAATCCGTTCTCCTTTAATGGCTTTAATTCGCCATTCACAATAATATTTACGATTTATTGAATTATTATTGTAATATTGGGGCGAAGTGAATGCACCTTTTTTATCCAAATATGTTCTTCCGCATTCAGGGCATTTATACAATTTCTTCATTTTTCTGATGTCAATTGCACTCAATCGTTCATTTCGACCCATTTTCGGCACAATGCCATTTTTCCCTTTCTTCGGACGAATGGTAAATATTTCAATGACCTCATGCATAATCGAGTCAAAATCGTATGGTTCGCCAAGCGTATCGAACACATCTGGTGAAATTTTTTTGTAAGGACTGTCAAAAAAAAAGGCCCCTTGGACAGGTTTACTTTGTTCGATTTCAATATAATCATCACGATCAGGCCGTTGATGTTCATGATGAAATCCAATTACATGCCCTATCTCATGAATAATACCACCAACGCCACCGCAATTGGTGACCCCTACAACTTGACGATCACCTATATTGCCAATATCTGAACAACAAGTACATTCTAAAATTTTTGTAAATCGTATATAGTCCTCATGCTCAATTGGATGTCGTTCAACAAAAATGATACATGTAAAAAATTCCCAGTGCTTCATTGCCGCCTTAATGTTGTCAATTTGTTCGAAATCAAATCCAGCTGTCATGTCGATTTCGTATGGGATAACGCCAAATTTCCATAACTTCTTCTTATTCATTATCGCCCGCTTCGAACGCACATTTTTGATTTGTGGTGTTTCAACACCTCCTACAGACGATTCGATCGTTTTGTCACTTTCAATCAGCACATACGATGTGATCTCCTGCATCAACACTCCAAATAACACAATCAGAACACATTTTACCCAAAAACTATTATAAAATTGTGCCATTTTGTTGAACCAACACAGAAGTTTCTTTGATGTATCTTACACGTATGCTAAGTTTGAACTGATTTTTCTTCTTGTAAAATTCATTTATTTATAGTGGTGCAATTGAGGATTCAAATACTTTTTCTTAAATTCTGTGAATCGATTAATATTGATTTACCTAAGAAAATATTTTAAACCTCATTTTGTAGAAAATTACTGTAAAATGACCGACGTCCTTAACTAAATACTTTGTTTCTTAATCCCTTCTTTGCTCTCTAATGATAACTCAGAATACATAGTTACAGTGCAAAAAATATTTGGAGAACAAGTTGTCTTGTTCTGTACCATTTGAACACATGCGCATAGGATTATCCGACATGGCGCGGCTAATGAAGTAAGACGGTGATAAGACAGGACCATCTACATTAGTATAAACATATTTACCTCTTTCTGCATTTTCAACTATGCGTTTTTTTATATTCTTGAAAATCTTTCATTTGAAAGCTGTAAAATCTAGATGAAAGTGTCAACTGAAAGGCTTTCCCGTGTGGAAAATTTTTGACTGACTAAAAGTGATTGCCAAGCAACAAAATAAGCAACTGCATTTAACTTTAATCACAAATCACTCTTAGTCAAAACGTCCCAAATTAGTCGACTGACTGAAAGAATAACTGAACGTGATTGTCTCCATACAAAACGCATGATTTCAATCAACTTAGCCAGTTTTAGTTGTGTATCACTACATACAGTTACATACAACTGAGTGACTCGTTAGTCATTTTATTTGCACACGGGTTGTTCCTAAAAATAACGATACAAATATTTTTGATCGTCACTTTGCACTTTTTGCCTTGAGCTTCGACAAAAATTGCGGCTTTGTTAAATGGAGTTGCATACAGACGCCAGGATAATAAGAGTCGCTCCACGTCAGAATGTGCCATCTTTACTCGTCATATATTCTTGAGCACAGTTGACAACCGATTCCGATACAATATTTGTGGTCGCGTGTGTTATCTTGGCATAAAAATAAACGCGATTATTCAGCGCACCGACCATACAGCGGGCCCGTTAATCGCACATAATTCATATGGTGTGGTTGCATCTACGTAGAACGATATAACCGTTCGAAACCTGATCTTTAAGTTTTGGAACAAAAAAAAAATTCCGGTATAAATTTCATCGATTGATTCATTCACGTTCTATTTATAACAAAACACACGAATGGAATTAAATGGGAAATCATTGAAAGAAGAAAAAAGCAAATTCTGAAAGTGAATGTTATGAAATGACTCATCCCGAAAAAAAGAGTTGATTCTATCAATTTTTTTATTACTCAATATTTCTTAAATGGGTTTTTTCCCCATGAATTACACATTTATGACTATATTGTCGTTGCATTAATCATTCATTGTTTTTCTCCTTGCTGGAATTGATGAATGAGTGTGCAAAATGCTGCAAAACAAGCAACACCACTCATTCCGTTTAATAGTTTTTTTTTCTCTCTCGTCATTTGATTTTTTTAATTGCAGCCGATGACTTTACGTGAGACATGCTCATGCACAGGGCAAAAATCCTGATTCGTATCTCACTTTTGTAATTGGTACGGTTTTTTTCCCCTTTGGTCGGGACTTTAAGAAATCCGTGCAGCCCATATCAAATTTGTTCTAAAAAGTGAACTTCAAACCGGTCAAATATGGCATCGCAGCATTCTCATGATCTAACGGCATTTGGATTGTATAATTGGTGTTATTTAGAAAATTAATCATTGGATAAACGATGTGTTGCCATGTTCAATTGTGAACAAGATGAACAAGTCAAGCCAGATGATCTACAACGGCATTCAGCAATCAATTGCACCGACCGACCAACCAACCAGCGTTATGTATCAATGTACACACCAAGCATTGAGCTTGGCTTGGCCTACCACCAGATTGTTTTTTTTTCGCTGTCTTACACAAACACTTCAAATTCGTTGTGGCTACGATAAACACGTTAGAAATGGCTTGTGTGCATTTTTGACATTTTATGGGCGAAATGAGCGAAAATAGCGAAATATTAAGTAAATACACGGTTGGAAACAGCGCGCTCGCGCACATTTGCGCATACAAAGAAAAAAAGACAAAAAGAACAAGTGATATGCGCAAAGTGTAAACAACTTGGTTACTTTATCACATATGCGAGAGACGTGGAAAAAAAAGAGTCGTATGTATGTTATGCGACATAATGACAACGACGGCTGTAGTCTAGTCAATATCAGTAAATCTCTCTTTGCTTTAGCGAAATAGCTTAGCTCGGTTAGCTAATCGTTTGGCTGGTTCAAGTTGGGAAAAAGCAAAAATCAATTACCTAACCGATACTTCTTCTCGATATTGCGGTTTTTCTATTTGACCATTGTATTGACGATTGGCACACGGTTTGGTGCAAATCGACAAATACACCGCATGCGAGGAGAGTGCGGAGAAAAACACAACCACCGAACACATTTTAAGCCCGCGAGAAAGAAATGAAATAGTTTTATGAATTGTGCACACATGCATTCGGTTAAAACAACGAGACATAAACAAGAGACAAGGAGAATGCACACAAGAACGTGATTTCGAATTGGAATCATATCACGAGGCTCGTTAATCAGTGTGTCGTACTTAGTGTTCGAGGTGTATCGTTCGTTTAGTTCTGATTTGGTACAAAATTGGCTGGCCACTGATTGATCCCATCGAAAATGTGTATGTAACCGGGTGCAATATGCGATAGCGAGCGTGTGATATGATTAAAGGCATGTTGTATTGAGCAATCGTTGTGTCGCAAAGAATCCGAAACGAGACTTCAAAGTCTATCTATTGAATAATATATACTATAAATATCTGTGTACTTTTTCTATTTCTCCTCTGTTTGGTCGGTCGGTTGGACGGCGAATGATTTTCGGTTTCGTATGTTTTCAATTGCATTCAACAAGGATCGCTAGATGCTGGAGCGATGGTGTTTGTGTGCGTGCTTGAATTACGATTTCGTTCACGATTCGCTTCATAGCCAATTCTCTTCATTTGACTATATCGCCGTAGCCACACACAAAACGTACTCATTACCTATTTATTTGCTGTGTCGATATGCAATTTCACAGGTATAAAAATGCGCATGCGCTCGCGCGCACATACATCAGCCGTTCTCGGCCCGTTCGCAACATTGGGATCATTGCAACACTTTGAAACCTCAATAAGTGAATGTAAAATGATATAAACAAACTTGAGATGCTAAAGAAAATTGAAGAGAAACCGAAAAAAAGTCATCGACAAGCGAACAAAAACAAAAAATATAGCGAGAGTGAGAGATGGCGGCCACAATCGGCGTACGCAAACCCAATGCGAGAGAAAGAGCTGATAAACGGCACTTGGTGTTGTAAATTTTCCATATGTATCAATGTGTCCATCTGATTTTAAGTGATATCGTCGTAACAAACCGGCTCACAATTGCTCTGTGCACTGTGCGCTGCGCGAATCATGTCACGACAACACACACACACACACACAAACAGACACAGCTAAATTGTTCGCGTTATTATCATGTCGTTCGGACAGAATGCGCGATGTGTCGCTTAATAATATCGACTACTATTTTTCGCCTCTTCTTTTCAGTTTTCTTTCATAATTTGTTACTTTGCAATCAATACTTCAATTATATTATGTGTGCGCCTGCAGCAGCAGCAGCCGGCCGCTAGGCACAAAGAGTATACGATGCACATTGCCACATGTTTTTGAGTGATTTGGCCAACTCACTAAAAGTGTCACCCAGAAGACTCAATCTTTATTTAGTTTTTTTTGTCGTCGTCGTCGTCGTCGTCGTCGTCGTGTGTTGGCCGATCTTCACGTAAAGCGTATACAATCGATTCTACACTTTTCGAAATGCATTTGCTCGAAGACGGCCAACGAAAGGGAAAACAAATTGTTTTCACAAAACATAAATTCGTGGACGCAGACAAAAAAAGCATAAGAAAATTGATACTGAAACTATGTGTACAAAAGATATGTTGCTGCATCATATTGGTGCATTAGAGACTGCATAGGCATCGAAAACCATTGCAACTGCGACGAGCCACATAAAATTGATATATTATATTACATTCATTATATAATCGATATTTCGCTTCTATCAAAGTCGAGAGGGACCAAAGAAACGAGTAAATTTGCTAATATGCATGTCTCGCGGTCCAACAACAACAACAACAACAACAACAACAGCAGCAGCGACAGCAATAAATCCCTTGTCGCAATACACATTGACTTGATACTTGAAAAATTGAGGTGATGAAAAGCGAAAAGAATGAAATGACGAAAAGAATGATTTTGGAATTATAAATGTAATTACGCGCCGTTTTTTTTTTCATTCGTTTCTGTTTGTTTTGTTTTCTTGTTGGTCACTTTTTTCAATTGAATCGTTTTAATGAATTAAGCCATTCAATTTGACGGGAAGAAATACACAAATCATGGACAACAAGAAGTGGTGGCGTTGAAATTGGATACACACAATTATGACAACAAACGCGTAATAATTAAAAATAGTGTTTTTTTTGTCGCGTTCAAAAAGGCATTTTTATGGTTTAGTCTCTGTTATTGTCTGTGGTATTTTGTTGTCTATTTTCAGCGGTCATTCCATTTTCGTTTCGTTCAATTCACTTCGGATTCGCTTCTTTTTCGCCAATTTTGCGTAATTTTGTGTGCGAGTTTTTTTTTCTATTCTGTCATCATTTCTCATATATACTTGAAACTAAAGCGATTACAAAGCCCAGAAAACAAAACGAGACACTGTTCCAAAACAAAATCCAACTTCCGTTTATTTGTATTGTTGTTGTTATCATTATCTCTCACGTTTATTTTCAGATAAATCGGATTCCAGCCGCAACCACCGAAAAAAACACAATGACCATACAGATTTTCGGCAGATAGCCCGGCCAAAATAAATAATTGTAATTCCCTACGACTGTACTGAAGCCGATGATGGAATATAAATAATAATCAAGTACTAATTGGATTCACTTTTGTCTGCAACGACTTAAAAGTCTTAAAGCTTCTTTGTATCGATTTTGCTGCTTTGCATCGGTGAGACACCGGTTCGATAAACTATTTTTGGTAAACGATTTGTCATCATAATTTTCTCCAACGTTAATAAAACGAATAAATGCGCGTCTCTGCTGATTGTACAGTAAATGTAAACAAAGTCACAAAAACTGATCATATGATTGAACAGCGAAAAACTTTTTTTGAAGTAGAATAAAAAATTCTGCCCGAGAAAGAAAGGAAGAAGAGGGGAAAAAACAACGCAAACAAGTGACAAACAAATGAGATCCGTTAAGCACGAGGAAATCCACGTCGACAACAACATAAAAAAAAAACCACCGATCACATGTCGATTGTCGTGCTCAAAGTGCATGCGTCTGAACAGGTGAAGTGAGCACATAACAACAGCGCCGCGTACGAAGCATTAATGCTTCGGTAGCCATGCACAATGTGCATAATTACAGCAGATTTTTAGCCAATATCGCTTGCACTAAAGAAAAAAACACATCGGCAAATGATATGCGTTGCATTGAATGCAAATACAATGCAACAACGAGCTAGCAGAAAGAAGAATTACACAAAACACTGAATTGAATTAAACCAATCAAAATGCTAATTGTGCTAAATATGAAGAGAAGAAGAAGAAGAAGAAAAAACGAGCGATTTTTCAATTTATGCGAATTAGCATGCAAAATTGTTTGGGTCAATGCTTTCGATTTTGATTGCTCAGCGCCATTCACTTAATTCTTCAGATAATAATCAATATTATTCGGCATTTTCAGTGCATGCAGTTTGTGCGAGAGATTGTATTGCATACGAAGCAGAAAAAAAACAGCAAACATTCTAAGCGCTAATTTTGGTTTCCATTGAGCAGTCAATTTGTTGTCCATGTGTGTGTGTGAGTATGATGAGAAAATGCTGGCCGATGCCGAAGGATACGCATAATGATTTTTGTGTTTGTTGTCTTTGTTATTTGCCAAATTGTGTTATGTCGACGAGCAAAGTGCACGAAGCAAACAAACACAGTTGCTTTTTTATTGGGGAGCGCAAAGAGAACTAAAAACGGGTCAAGATTGCATTTGCATTAATCACCCAATCAGATCCACATGAATTACAATTTCTTCATTTCTTCGCTCATTTCGCTTGTAAATCATTCCAAAGCCGAAAAAAAACAGCGGCAAAGTGCACGCAATCGCATGCCAAGATCATTCATTCAATTGGTTATATGTATGCCAACTCTCTTTAAAATTTGATACGTTTTTATTAGCCCCATAACGTGTAATGTGCTTACTTCCATTTGCTCGAGCTATTGTTCAATTGTTGCAAGGAATTTCATCTCTCATGATCAGTATCAATGCGTTTAATGTTGTTTCTTTTTGACGTGCTTTTTTCTCTTTTTCACATTTAACTTTATACTCTTTGCCATATCTTTGTTGTAGTCGTGTTTTTTTTCGTACTATGTACTGAGATCATGTGGAGAAGAAACGAAGAAAAAAGCAGCACAGAGATGAATTTAATGAGCTAAAGAAGAGATGTACACGGTGTGTGTGTGTGTGTGTGCGCGCGTTGTGAGCGTAGACATGCCGACCGACACGTTTAAAAATTTTTATGAATAATTGAAGAAATATGAATATCAAGGCAAAACAATTAAAGTTCCAATTAAAGTAATCAATATGATTATTATTCCAGATTGCACAGTCAACGCTGCTCCAAAAGTATGACTCGTCTCTTCTTTTTTTTCGGTTGGTCCAAACTCGGTTTCTTTTCGATTTTTTCGACTCTCTGTGTGTCTGTCGGACTGATGCTCTGGTGTGTCAAAAGTAATGCATCAATATCCCATGCTATTTTCTTCTTATTTATTTCGTTGTTTTCAATTATTTATTTCATTATTTGCTCATTATTCACTTTGATTCTTTCTTTCTCCCTTCAGCCATTGCCCCAGTGTGATTGTCTCTGCTGCAAATGCACACTACGTTCTGGGCATTTTTATTGCATGATTGATAAAACGCTTAAATTGACGTAAAAAAAAGCATAAATTGATCGGATACAACGAACGAAGCAACAACGGCGGGGGAAATTCATGAATTTTGAGTGAAGTGTTATCACACATTTTTTTTACAATCGCACTCATTTTGATTTACGCTACGGAATTTTCCGTCCCGTTTTTCCGAAACCAATTAAAATTGATACGATTCTGAATTTTCCAAACTTGCCTAATGATAGCTTATAGCCGGGATTATTAAATTGTTATGATGTTCACCGCGAGAGACCGAGAGACCGAGAGAGAGAGATTCGCTGAAAATTGTTCACTAATCATTTGTCTGTCTTCTCGATTACACGACCGATTCATTACCGACATTACTCCATGTCGGCGCACAACGAACACCTTGCATATTTTACTTTACACAAATGAACTATTTTGTTTTGCAGTTCATTTTCCAATGCCTCCGCATTTCGTACTCGTAATATCGCAACATTTCATCAGACGTTTTCTACTCTGTTTGATTTCCAAATTTCAGCAATAATTTGTAAAAGTATTTATAGAAATTTTTTTTTTATTTACCAATTACTATAAGCCGGCCTTCTGTCTGACTAGACTGGCAACGCGAAAAAAAAACACTGAACATTTAAGCTCGTAGTGAAAATAAACAAACGCATAGTACGTTTGTACGTCTGTATGTGCTTTGTTTGGTTGGCAAATGAGGAACCGAGGGAAAAAAATGAAAATGAAGAAAATAAATGGCTTTAATTACTTATTTTATATGCAGTACCCGAATCGAATGGTGTAGATTTCAATGGCACGAGTCCATTACGATCATTGGATTTAGTAAAATCATATTTCATTGTTGGGCTTACGATGTGTGTGTGTGTGTTTTTTTTTCTTCTTCGACAGGCAATAAAGTCAAAATAATACTGCGCTCTATTTTGGTTCAAATTGTTCGGGGCGCTGCTATTTCAGCCAGTTGATATCGACGCGCCATGAAATGAATGATGGAAAAAAAACAGAACATACATCAAATTTCATCATCTAACACTGGTGGTTATTAGCCCACATCTTGTGTATTCTTGCACGCCAGCTACCAGGTCAGTACTTTTCACCGATTCACTTGTTTAACTGTACGAAAAGCGACAGTACATAAACAAAAGACGGCAAAGTGTGGATTTTTGTTCCGTTTGCCGATTATTTCATACTCGTTTGGCATTGATTTTTCCATTGCAGTCGAGTGTGTCGAAAAATTCAAATCCAACAACAGGTGTTTGCTAGGGTGTTTGCCACAAACGATAGAAGACAACGCGCAAAAAAAAAAATTGGCATGGTGGATACGCAATGTGCACACAATCGGTGCAACGATGAGGAAAAAAAGCGATTTTCCACCGTGGACACATTGTGTCGCGTTGATCGAAAAAAATTCAAATTTAATCAAAATTATTACGATCATTTGATTCATTCATTAGGGTACTATCTCTATGCATAATTTGGTCGAACTTAATTGAGCCATAATGACTCACATTAATTAATTTACAGTGGAACCACACCAATTAAACGAGCTTGTAAATCGCGGATCGTGTGATCGCACGGCAAGCGGTAAAAGACACACACACAAAAACTAACCAGCGTGCCAACAGAACACACAACAACACAAAGAATTATTTAAATAAATAAATTGGAAGTGGTGAAAAATCGGAATCGAACCGAATGGAGCCCATGCTGCGGGCCAGCTAGCTGGGAGAAGAAGAAAAAGGCTAACGAAAGAGAAACCGTAAAAAAGCAAAGTAAAATGAGAAGCAAATTACTCATTTATGATTACTTTCGAAAAAAAAAACAGGCACATAACACACAGGCACACAGCATAAGTACAGCAAATAAAATCGGAACAGTTATTTGGCCAATTGCAGACACATCATATATGTGCTACACATTGCACGTTTTCTTTACTTATATATTACATGGGATTCACTTTTTATTTATTGACTACGTTATTTTTGCTTCGAAAGGGGTCAATGTCAATCTTGTGCATCGAAAAGCCAACGCTTATGCAATGGAAAGTCGTTGTGCGCTGGTGCGGCGGTTTTTCAAGTGGCCGGATTTTCGTGTGTGTGTGTGTGTGTGTGTGTGTGTTTGTTCTCTTTCTTGGACGCTTCTACGCTTGAATGATTTTGAACTTCTTGCGGTTTGTGTTCTACAAATTGATGACAAAATGAGAAGCACATGTCAACAAATGATCGCTTATCTCGGTCCATTTTTTTCGGTATTTCATTTTCATTGGTGCGGAACGCATTGAAGAAAAGACGAAAAAAAATAAACACAGAAATATTTGTGGATTCTGTGACTTTTGCTACAATAAGTACCAGCACATCAAAAGTATTGACAGGTTGTTTTATTCAATTTTTACGCAATTTCTCTTCACCCATATATGCACACATGCCGAACGAACGAATGAGTTTGGCTGAACGACACGAGTCGATCTTTATCGCATTTTTCATATTTACTCCGATAAATGCCGATGCCTGACTAGACAATCACAATTTAAATGTTATGGGCAAAAATATTTACAATTTCCCATGAATCGAATTGCAAAGGCAACCCACAGACCGTCAAGCGTCTCATCAATATGCTAAGAAACATACAAGGTAATACGCCTCATTGATAAAATAAGAGGAAAAAAACCACCAACTGATCATTCGATAATTGAGTCGTGCATTGCTGCGGCAGCTCAATGCTTCAGCTAAAATGAAGAAAACAAAAATTCCACCCAAATTGAAGCAAAATCAATCTGCACCCAAAACTGATCGATTTTGAGCAAGCGAGAGAGGCATGCAGAAAGTGAGAGCGAACGCCACAAACACCGAAAACCGAATAAGATCACAAAAGGAGAATATTCGGTGTGGCGGAGCATGTTGCCAAAATATTTATGACGAAATCCATCCACCCGTCAACACGCTGTTTCAACTTTGACATACGCATACCAAATTGTAGTCTACGATGCGACATTGCAAACAAGCCAAAGTGTTTTTTTTTTCTTTGTTGCTATGTGCTTTTTTCCAGCACAAAACACGAAACATTAAACTTCATGTTCAATGTAATAGTCGCTATCAAGATTTTACCGAACTCCATTGTAAATGCTGCGTAATGCACGAGTGACAGTTGAAAACAATACGCACACGCACACACACAAGCAAGTAGTTCCAATTTGTTGTGTCGAATGGTCTTATCTCGTGCATTTCACATGTCATTCGTTACGAGATGTTTATTATGGCGTTTCCGTGCTGAAACCATTCTGCGCGACGAAATTGTTCATCAAAATCTCGAGACGCAGAGCGAAAGTTTAGCCAAACATAATGTTCCGTTGCACTTCTGACCGTATAAGTGCTATTGTCTTGCATATAGAATGCGGCTAGGCCACGTCGAGCGATGATAAGTGGCAAAAGCATTACACAAGAAAATGCATATTTAATTATACAGTTCGGCAGCTCAATCATGCTTATTATGTGTATGATAAGTGTAGAATCGAGTGCGTCGTTAAGACAAAAAGATGCGTTTTTTTTTATCGCTTGACCACGAAGATGTTCAACAATCCAATTTTAACCACTCCTGGTTATATATCACCACACATATGTCATCCGAAGGCATAGCGGGAAAAAATGGCAAGTAGTTCAATATATTTTAATAACAATTGTTTAATAAAATTTTATGCGCACTAAAAATTGATGGGAATTTCTTCATTTGGACACAAAAACTGCGCTTTTTTTCCTTCTTCAGCTGTACAAAGTAAAAAGAAGTAAAAATTCCATGCGCATTTATTATGATCGGCGCTCCGATAACGATTTACGGCAAACAATTCAAGGTAATTTGTACTCTTTTTTCTGCTTGCTCGCACTCTTTCTCTCCACCCATGTGAATTATTACAACATATTTTTCAAGACGCGTGACATCTCTCTTTCGTCTGAACACTCTCTCGACGCGTCCGGAGCAGAGCAGACGAAAAAAAAAGAGATTTCCATTTAAATGAATCATTTTTCGGCTTTTTGATGTTTCAATAAAGTCATTGATGATTAGTCAATGCAAATAACACTTGATATTGCATGGGTCGCGCCCAAGATGTAATGCCGAAATTGGTGTGTGTTTTTTTCCTCTCGTTGAATAAAATCGCGGAATTTTTCCATGAAATCTTTCTCATCACACACAAACACACACTATAAGTTATTTACGATTAAAAATCATCGTTTTGAGCCCATTTAAAAAATTCAATCACGTAAAAATTATTGTTTTATTGTGATTGCTGATAGTATAATGTCGTTGTGTTTTGTTTGTTTGTTTCTTTCTTCTTCTTTGCTCAATTGCAAATGATGATTAACATTTTTTTTTCATTTCTTCTCTCCTACATTAATCTAACGATTAATTGCAAATCATGCGCAGCATAGTACAAACGGGGGAAATTTTCATAGCATCGTTATTAATTAAGGTATTGGATTTTCCGCAAAATTCCAATTTAAATTGTGAGGAACAACAAATTGAAAATTGGATGATGAAAAAAGTGGCAACAAATAGCAACAAACACCGTGATTTCAATTGATTCCATTTCATTGTTGTGTTTTTACGATGATTATTAATAATGAAAGGATCGTAATTCCGATCGGTATTTGCATGATTTGACGCCGTTTTTTTTTTTGAATTAATCGCAGTGAGTGCGATTAAACATTGACTGTTACCGTCCGTAGACATGCAAAGGAGAGCAAGAGGAAATGAACTACTGTGTAAATGACTAATAATTCATTAGAATTCGATCTCTCGATATGAAAAGAATGTTTTATTTATGTTGTTGTTGTTGCATTGCGTGAAATGCGCCAAATTAGAACGTGGGGGAAAACCACAAATTATGTAAGCAGGCGCCCGTAATTTGGTTGAATTACACGATTTTACTGGCGCAAAAAAAAATAATTTGTCGCAGACCGAACGACAAGAAAGAGAGAAAAGATTTAAACATGAACTCAGACGGGGAACCTTCACAACCAGATGTTATCATCACCATTCATATATGAACAAAAAAATTTCAAATATTTCACGCATCCACGGCTCATTTTTGCGCTCGATGTGTGATGTCGCTTTTTTATAGTTTAGTTTTGTGAATTTTTTTTCGTTTTTGACAACATTTCTCATTTCAAAAGCAACAAAGAGAAATGACGAAGAAGAAGAAGGAAAAAACGCACGACGACGACGACAACAACAACAACATACTTCCATCGAAATCCCAGTTTTATTTATTTATCTCAATTCGGTGTGTGATTTTTTTCATTCGTTCCTTTGTCAACGTGACGGTGACGACGGCTACCAAAACGAAACAAATAAAAGAAACACAATTCAACAGACACCAAAATCCTCATATATCATCAATAAACACACTCGACTAGCCAGCGAGCGCGCGCGCGCACGAAATGAAATGGAAATAACGAATTAAAATGACGAGGAAAAGTGAAGAAAACAATGTCTTCAAGTTTAAGGTTACCATCGTTTACATTGTCAAAGATGAAAGATATTCCGGCCACGAGATAGGACAAAAAGCGGAACCATGGAGATTACGCAAATGAAATGGTCGTTTGAAGAAAACAACATGCAGATACACACGAGATGGAAATATTAACTTCCTCGCCATTTCAAATGATCAGCACATTGGCAATGTCATCGAGCATCATTGACAACAACAACAAAAAACTTGCTTTTGAAGAGGAAACTGAATATTTTCAAGCGATTAGGCAACAAACGAATGAATCTCATAAAGAGAATAAAATTTTCGAATTATGCAAATCGTACGATAATTTGAATTTTTTTTTTTGTTCTTATTGAAACTCGTTCAAATGTGCACATTTACCCAGTGACACAAAATTCGCTTTTACTTTCTGATGCACAAATGTGAAATGTTTTGTTTTGATTTGCTCGGTTCCCGTAACGGATTTCACTCAATTTCAGTTAATTTCAGTCAGCGAAAAACAAACAAAACACACTCATCGATTTCAATGCAAATTGACAAAAATTGCAATGCACTGAATATTGAAATCAAGTCCAAAAAAATCGGTTTTCAATGTGCAGTGAGAAACAAGTGCGCGAAATATGTGGCTAATGTAATTAAAAAAAAAGCTCAATATTTATTAAGGTAAATGCCGTTTTCGTCAACGCTGTTGTTTCGTGTGTGGTGGTTGTCGTCGTCGTCGTCTTTGTCGCGCTGCTCGCGTCGTCACTCTTTACACTGCCGATTAAATAGTTGATTTTATTTTCATCTGTTGGCTGGTCATTGTTACGACTATGTGTTTATTAAAACGAATGGAGAGAGAGAGAGAGAGAGAGAGAGAGAGAGAGAGAAAAAAGTGTGCATGGCGTCGAGACATGCACACAGTTGCGCGAGCGCAAGTATTACATCTTTCTGGAATGTCGTTCACATTGTAATGTGCACACGAGATGCAATGCAACTCTCGTACGGAGCGATACAAACGATAGAAAAAGTGAGCATCTGACAAAATTGAATACCAAACACACGCGTAAACGCATACACTTGTCACGCCGTTTTAAAATGTCTATTTTATGCGATTTTATGTCACTCGAGTCATCAGTTACTCGGTTGTTTTATTTCTTCTTTTTCGCTGCCAACTTCTTTCTTTCTAGAAAAACGACCAATGAAACGAAAACGAAAAATTGCGCAAAAATATTGGACAAAATCGTAAGAAAAAAAATTATTATTACGAATTGTTTGAAGATAAATCATTTGGCGCATTTTATCATGTAACAACACAAAATTAACGCAAGAAATTTGGAAAACGAGTCATTTTGGATAAATTTGCCATCTCTCAGTAATATGACGTTGGTTTTGTGCTCTCGGTGCGTCTCACTGATAACAGTTGGAAATGGTCATGGCTTCAGCCACGGATCATTGCATCAACTCACTGACGGTGATAATTAACATCAAATAGTAGATTGTAGCTTCGCTGGTTTCACGTGTATGTATTTTTGGAATATTTTCGTGCGATTACACGGTGGAATTGGGAAATCAACGTTTGTCCATTTTATTATAGTTTGGCAGTTTTATAATACTCGACATAATATTACCGATTTCAAATGAAAATACAGTGAATTTTTCGGTTCACAATGTAAACAGTTGAATTGTTCAGGTTATACAAAGAACACACACAAGCACAAACACACCGTTCGTTTGGATCATCTAACCAATTACCCAAAAACAAATGATTGATTGTTTTGACTGTGTGGCTAGAAACAAAGATCGTTTTCTTCCTCTTATTTTTGCGCCTAGTTATGCACCATCTCTCTCAATCCTCACTGTCTCTTCATCATTTCGCAAAGGAAAAAGTTGTTCACTATCAGCTTGACTACATACGTGCCGCTTCTTTTTTTAATGTTTGACTGAATGTCATAATTCCGGCCATTGTCTTTGCATCCGTAGCTGTGCTCTGTGCTCGGCAAGCAAGCACAGATAAAATGCCACTGATAATTGCTATTGCCAAATTGACGGCCGCCGAACATGATTTACAGCGCACATGAATAGAAAAGACAACAAATAAATAAACACATGTCATTGTTTGGTTTCGAGCGAATTGTGTCATCTGCTGCTGCTGCTCTGCTGCTCCAACGATTTGAAAACTTTCATTGCGATTACAGCATAAAAACAAAAACTATGAAATCGAAACTAAAACACAAGAAGACGACGACGAAAAAAGTCGCAAAGAAAACAAAGTGCTCGATTTTTATGCGCGACCCACCAATATCGTTTACACAAAACGATTCACTTCTCGACAAACGTTTTGTTTTTTTTTTTTGAAGCGTTGTTGTTGAATCTATTTTTAGATTTCTTAATATATGAATCAATGGAAAAAAAAAATTCAAACGCTTTGAAATACTCACATTAGACGCGCAATCGAACGGATGGTCTCCTAAATGTACTTCCGCAGACAAATTGGCAAATATTATTTCAATATTTTTTCTCTCTTTCTTTTCTGTTCTTTACCGTACGGTTAAATTGGTCGAGAATGAATCGGGTCACTTGTTTGAACTTTTCTTTCAATTTTCAATTGCACTATTGAATTATCGCGATTCGAGCTGGTTTTGTGGACGCGTGTCACAGAGAAAATGAAAACCGAATGAAATTCAATAATTGATTTGATCACCACAATGTAAATTTGATCTCCCGGTACTTTGGATGATAATCGTCTTTATAGAATGTTTTGTGGTCGAATGCAGTAAAATTGTATGATCGTTCTTGACTTTATTCACCGTTGACATTTTTCTATCAATTAATTTATGTTGGATGGTTGATGATTATTTTCAATTTCTTGAATGACACCAATCTGCATCGCCTCGTTACACAATGGCTTCTTCGATATAAACAACCCAAAATTCTTCGCTATTAGACTTTTTTTTTCTCTTCTTCTGTTACAGCATAAATGTTATTTGATGTGCACATTCAACACAATATTGTTCACAAATTGGTAGAAAAAATACAGCACTATGTGTTCTTTGTTCAGTGTCTGGCCTCTTTGTTGGTTTTTCTTTTTTTTTTAGTTTATAAATTTTTCTTGTCATAAAAACTCGTTTATTTATTTGCTTTTAGCAGTTTAACTACGATTTTCACTCGATTTTTCAAAACTATTTTTATGAATTCAATGACTTTTGTTAACTTTTTCATCAAACTTTTAAGAAAAATGCGATCAAACTGGGCAAAAAGTATGTTGCAAACGTTTTTTTTTTGAATTCTGGAAAATTCAGGATAAAATCCTTTTTTCCTTTTGAAACGATCCTGCTCAGACACCGATCAATCGAATGTATAAAACCACAAATGAAAAAAAAAACGATCACAAACAATTTTTCAAAGTTCTGTCGTTTCCAGCGACAAAAAAAGCACAGAACAGCTTATGGCTCCAAAATGGGTATACAATATGAATATTTTTTGTTCAACTTCAAGTTTTGGCGGTTAGCTCACGAACGAAAAACACTTTACGTGCGATGAGTTAAAACATCGATAGCGAAATGAAAATAATACCGATCGTATGCCGCTTTTTCCACTCCTTTTATTAATCAATGTACTTGTTGCTTGTTGTACGCTTTTCGCGTATGTGTGCAATTTTGTGTGTGCTGTGTTGAGCTTTGGTTGCCGTTGCTGCCGTGGTTGCCGTTACTACGACACCACACCACACAGCACAATACACCACAGCACAGCTCAACTCACTCAAGCAGTAAATCTTTAGCGCAACGGAGCACTTCATTTAACGCAAGCTCAACGCTGTGTCATATGTGCTTGCTTCCACACACTAAACCGCTCTTTTCTTCAGTTTTTCTCGGGAATTGTATTCGGTTGTTGAGCTATCGGTACTTTTTTATTACTTGATCATCGGAAGCCAGTTTAATCATCACCAATTTATTGATCGAATCTCGTCGAAAACTAAGAAAAAACACCAAAACCTTGATAATTTGTTGTATTTATTGTCTGAGGTCGCTGATAAATACGAGGTTTATCTGCAATAAAATAAAAGTCGGAAATTTTTGTCTCAAATCACAATGTTCCGATCATAAATCATCGCATCAATAGATTATAGCCCATTTGAATATTAATTGGTCGACGCTTTAAAGTGATATTTTCCTCGAGCATTCTTTTTTCTTCATTTGAATTAGCGCTTGATCTTGTTGCACCTATGTTCGCTTTATGCAGATTTTCGATGAAAACAAAAGCTAGCCTGATAACAGAATTATCGGTTCTGTTTACCTTTTTCTGCTATTCATTTTCATTTTTGCAGTGGAGCGATGAACGAAGGAAAACAAAAATGCAAATCAAAGCGAAAAAAGTATAATGTAAACACAAAGAGATCCATCGAGACACATACATGCAAGGGCAATCTACAGAGGCTGTCGACGACGACGACGACGACGACGACGACGACGACGATAAGCCGTAAGACGCATTCAAAGGCGTTTTCCGCCAAACCGAATAGACGACGTTTACGACAACGACGGCGCGATGGCTATTTTCGTTAAATACACTAATTTCAATGGTATATTCCCCCGTAGTGCTGTTTGTTTTCGTTTTGCGAATAGTTCGTCCATCGAAATGTATGCGCTTATATGTGTGTATGCGTACGTTGTGTTGATCGTTGGCTCGTTGACGGGCTTTTCCAACAACTACCTGTTTCTGTCTTACTCGTTACACATTTGTGGAACTTTGGCAAATGCGATAACGTTTCAGCACACGAAAACAAACCAAATAGTCGATCGGCACACGCATGTGATCGTCTAAGTTTGATACACGGTTTGCAGTATGCACACACGCATGCGACCATTTGAATGGTTGGCTTTACCACACGATAAATTATGAAGTGCAAAACGAGCCGCTTGATGCATTTTCGGGGCGAGACACAACATGTAAGAGTGGAGCCGGATCATCAGCTGGGAGCTGCAATCACCATTCGGTGGTTTACATGATTTAATGCTCATTGTAATCATGCCAAAAATAAACAATTCGCATCAAAAGTAATTTCATTGCAATCGAGATGACACTCATACACTCATGACACGGCTGATACACTTAAGATTGCGCGATTTATGCAACAATAAAAATGATGATAGTGTGTGGGATTTTGCGCAGTTTTTTTTCTTCTTCTTCGATTCCACTGTGTCTTGAATTTCGGCATATTCACTTCTTTTGATGATCATTCTCTCTAGTTTCGCGATTTTTCAGTGCAATTTGTCCTTTTTGGTCACTTTGAGCTGTTTGCCACTTCTTTCACTCTATTCGTTTGTTCACACATCTATTTACAATAACCACTTTATCATTGTTATCAAGCAGTAATGATCTCATTCATTCATAAATGGGTAAAAACCATTGATTAAGCTTCTTATTGTGTTTAGAATGTGAACAAATTTCGAATTATGCAAAAAAAAATCTTTCCCGTCACACATCCGGAGTGCGCCGTTGTAGAGTAAACCCCCTTTGAAAAACAGGATTTTATTGTTCCTGCATTCCAAGTCATCGGACACACACTATAAACACTGTCATACAAGTGATGAAAAAGGAAAAAAAAACAGTCCAAACATTTCATTTTTTTTTTGTTAAACTTTAAGGTAAGCACGTAATTCATTACGTAGTTTGCATATCATTTCCTTAGTTCCGTGCATATTCCACAAAATTTAGAACTTGGATGACAATCGTGTTGTGATCGTATTTGTTATGGGGGAAATAACAAATAGCTTAATAAACAGCAGCATATGAATGATGATATCGATAGTGAGTCTCAAAAATTCGAATGCTCTATTCATTGCTGTTCGCACATTTCTGACTCGTTCCATCGAAAATCAACAGATAAATCGTCTTCATCGTGTGTAACGGTGACTAATCAAACAACACAGGAAATTTACATTTAAAAAAAACGTCCGGCTGTTTTTTCCCCACATTTCATACACTCGATTATTTATCGACTCGCTCGAATATACGCATTTAACCCATTCGACTAGAAATAGCTATTTATATCTATGTATGTTTGCATTTGAAATTAACTTTGATATGATAACAACATTTCGAGTTCAATGCGAAACTGTATCGGTTTTTTCACATTTCCAAATGACTTTGAAAATTCAAAGCAATTTTCGATTGCACGATCCGGCTAACCGGCTGTTGTTCAGAAAGTTATTGCTCCCATTTTATCGGTATCGATCTCAATCCATCAGCACTGTTAAAAAAAACAAAATCGAACATCCGAACAATGTCAGTCGCAAATGTTCATAGAAAATAAAGTAGAAAGACACAGATTTTGCTCGAATCGATTCTTCGCTCGTTTTTTTCCCCATTCGAAAGGTCAAATTATGCACATTTTTTTGCTGTTCGTCCGCCTTGATCGTGTGTAAATTGAGATCGGTTTGCATTTAACTATCATATATGTTTTTTTTTATTGACTAATTTTCATCTCTCAGCTACTGTTGTTAAAAAGCTACACCTGAAAACCAAGTCAATCAATCAAATATCAAATTGCGTTTGCGAAAAATCAACACAATTTAATTCGAATTCGCATTAACGCGCGTCTGTGCATTGTACACATACACTCACATCGGCGCTGAACGCCGAATCGAATCGTATCGCGCAGAATCGAAATGATTCAAACTTCGAAACGATTTCTTGTTTTACGAAGAAAAAAAATTTGTATAAATGCACCTACTTGCAATTGACTTAACACATCGAAGGTCGCCACTATTAGTTATGCGTGTAAATGTGTTTTGGTCGGTGTGTGAGTTGCTATTTCGTTGTTTTTTTTTTCGTTCGCTATTCTTCTCTGGACGAATTTTGTTTGTCCATTTTCGCATCGTTGCTGATATTTTCCATGCAAATATATGTTGCAAACTTTGTTATCCATAAGTGAGAGATGATCATTTATTGTGTGCGAACACCGCCACGTAAATTTGTTTTTCCCAATCAAATTGATTGTCATGTCTCAATTTCCTAGAAGTCTTATTCACTCTTTCGACACCGAGAGAGATGCCCGGAGATAATCTTTTGTTTTAGAAAATGGATTTTAATTGAGCCAGACATTTTAAGAAGTGATTAAACGAGTATAATTACACCAAAGATTACGCGGCGGTTCTTTCGATCAAAAAAAAAGTCGAAAGCGCACACGCTTGCTTGCGGTCGTGTGTATCGTGGAAAGTTGCATTGGAATAATTTTATGCGATAAATCGTTTCAAAAACTACTGAAAGAATAAATAATTGCTCGTAGTATATGTCGTGTCCATTGCTATTAAAAGTAGGCCCAATCAGTGGAGAGAAAACTACGGAAAAATAACGAATCAAGAGACGAGAGGAAAAAACACACGACGTCAACGAAAAAAAAAACAATAACAAAACAGAATTGAATTCAAGTTTTTTTTTCTTCGCATAGACTTTGATTTGAATTAAATGCATAATTAAAACTAAATGCACAATTTGATTCGATTGAACCTGAAAAAGGCAGTGTGCAGTGCTTGAAATTGGTAGTCGATCGGAGTCAATCAGCTGGACACTGGCGAAATAACGCATTTTGAAACAATGAACACAACAACGAAAAAAAAAATGTAATGGTCAAAGGGGAACTAACTAACGATGCGCCGTTTGCCATTGCAGTGTATGTTTTTGCGTTTGCCTCAACAGCAGGCCTATACGGTTTTTGTGTGGCTACCGACTTTTTTTTTCCTTCTCCTTCTTTTTCGTTAGTTTTTCTTTCAGCTTATGTTGCGTTTGAAATTTTGCGTTTGTTTGTCCATTTTATTTGTGGACCGAATTCAAAAAGTGCGCATGAAAAACTGATATGGAAAATATTAGCAAATGACACAAACTATTCACATTTTGCTTCTCTTTTTTTTTCGCTGGAAGTCGTCACGCATGACAATGCTGATCTCTCAGCCGTGAATTTAATTCAAACGCAAAGAATAACATACAGCCGAACATTGCACGTGGTAGCGCCAAGAATGACTGTACATTCTTGTGTGCGTGCGTGTGTGTACTGTACACGGCGATTGATATTGATTGGATTTATTTGCTTCGTAAACATTGTTCGCAAAGGAATTTAACATTGTCAATGCTTCGATACATGCGGCAAACGTGCAGCCGATGTACTTGTACACACATAAATCGAGTAAAAGCTTTAATTAATGGAAATGACAAAGAAACATGTACACACACGCACACATCCACATGCACACCGATAAAAATGCATGATATTGCTGTGCGATACAAAGTTCTTACCATCGCAAACGGCAAACGACAGACACAACTTTGGCTTCTGCGTTCGAAAAAAAAAGAAACAGATTCTTACCCGATATTGAGTTTGAACTCATTACAAAGGAAAAAAAGAAGCAACACACAAATAATAAAATGAAATAAAATGCATTGAAAAAATAGACCATTTTTAGATTGTAACACTGGATAGAATGTGTGCGCGCGCGCGCGCGCGAACATCGCATGCACTCATATTCCAATGCAGTATTCGTCGGTCGCACTCTATCACACTGTGCCCAATGCACGCATTGCATGATTCGAGTTCATTTCGTGTTCAAAGTCCAATGCAATTGGTTGTGCAATACAAAGAAGTGTAACTTCTTATGGCAACGATCGTATAAATAATGGAGGAGTACATTGAATGAATGTTGCGTACTCGAATCGATGCATTCAGCAATGCTTCACGTCGAAGAGACGAAACGAATCGTTGAAGAGACAAAAAAAAAATCACTAAAGTGCGCACACAGCCCACGCGCTCAAGGTCGTGAATGCCTCTTCGTTTCGTGCAATCACCATCTGAGAACGGGTGCAGAAAAAATAAGATGGCCAAAAGGAAAAAGTATTTCGTACAAGTGCTATCGAACTCTTTTACACACATACACACATACACATTACATTGCGACAAACGAAAAGAATCAACGCATAGCGTTTATCATGTTTAATCATAGGACACTTTGACGTTTGGTTGTAGCCAGCAAATGGCTGCTATGGCTATCAAAATCAAACACTTTCAATACGAAGAATAATGTGAAAAGAAGAAAAAAAAACATGTTAAAATAAAGCAATTGATATGCGGTAAAAATATGCGATAAATTCGCCATTTTTACGCCACAACGCGTCGATCCGGCAAGATGGTATCGATGTTCGTTTCGTTGACCGATCCGAATAATGCTAATGTGTAGATGCGATGACAAAAATTAAGCACACAGAACATGAAGAAACAACTCTAGGCAATCGATACAAAGTAATGATTAAAATTAATTTTAACGTTGTGATATGGGTTTGACCCCCTAATCAAAAGTTTAAAAAAAAAGACTGTGACTGTGTGAACGGTGGTATTAATCGTCAAAGTACATCTCATTTAATTACGGCATTTTTTTTTGTATTAAACATTAAAGAAGAGAACTCAAGTCAAATGAGCTATTACTAAAGCACGATGCAACTGTTGTTTCAACTAAAAAGTGAGCTGTTGGTATTCGCGAAGAAAACTCGGCTAAAAATAAGCGAATCGACCAGTTTCGAATGGAATCTGAAGAGGTTTGAATTTTCTGGTTCCATCGATCCAGTTGATACACTGTTCTTGTATAGAAGTTTATTAACTAATTGCAGGTTACATCGAAATGCACGGTAACATAATGGTGTACAACCAAACTGACTGAAGTTCCCATTCCAAGATAAACATGGCAAAACCATTGTTGATTACAAATTTACAGGACAATTATTTACAAAATGACGCCATTACAGCAGCAAGCCTGATTTCGATTGGAATTTGACTGGTTTTTGCATTGTTGCCGCCATCGTCGTCGTCTGATTACTCGTCTCTCAGCCATCTGACTACTGGAAATTGTATCACATTGAAGAATTGAACAGAATTTCTAAGCAAAAGCACTGGATTGCAACCAAACATCGACGAAAACATCGGCTCAACCGAGAAAATGAACAAAAATAACGTGACCCAACTGATTCCATTAAAAAGACGAGATTGTCTTGCTTACATCTTGAAACAACTATTTACTCGCTTATTGTAATAAAGCAGCATTTTTCGGCTTAGTTTCATTGCGGTAGAATGTGATTGCGCCGCCGTTGAATCAACAAATTGAATTGGTCTTTAACCTTGACCAGAAACAATTCACTTGATTTACTGACCCTCTTTGCAAGCCGAAATAAATAAAAAAAAAAACAGAATTCTTACTGGAAATTAAATCAATAAAACTAACCGACCGAAATAAACACACAACGTAACCCAACACACAAAAAAACCGCAATGAAACAACGGAAAATGCAATGACGAACATTCGAATCAAATGAAATTTATTCACAAATTTATAAATAGACATAAAAAGTCTCGTTAATTTGACCAGAATATACTGATTTGAATAAATTAATCGCAGAAAAGAAGACGACAACAAAAATTTGTTAAGTGAGACCAAAACAAAAGAATGAAAGTGAACGTGTCCTAACATATCTTAATCTAATCCCATGGATGATAACAAAATGTGAAAAGAAAAAAAAGTTTGTCGAATAAAAGAGTTTCATGCGATTTAGCGATGGATCATACAATCGAAATGGTGTGTGTTCACGTTCAAGAGAGTTCATTTGTCCACATGCAGTCGCAATCAAAGTTGATGAGAAGAAATACGAGTAAGAAGAGAAAAAGAAGGAGAAAAAAAAAACACGGTTACCAGAAATACGCACGCCGAAAATAAAAGTTACACACAGTCAACGGCCCAGTGACACTCACTCACGTTGTGTTGACGGTATTTGTTTCGTCTCTTCTTTATTTTTATATTAATAAATATTAATGAGGTTGTAAGTTATTAAATTGGAGGTTTTTATCGGACGATAAGCCAGTGAAATAGCTGTTACCTTCACACACACACACACACACACACACACACAGAGAGAGAGAGAGAGAGAGAGACAGCGCAACCATTTTTCGGTGTTTTGACTACATTTAGAGTTATCGCCAATTAAATCGGTTGAGTCTCGTACAGGAAATAAACTTATTGTGTTAGGAATTGGCCGTTATGAGATCCGTAAAGCACGTATACAATGCACGACACCGTGCTTATGTAATGGGTATGTGTGTGACCCAGTGCAGAGATTACGACAAAAAAAAACCGAGTGAAACATTGCACGAATTTCTCACGTAATTATCATTTGTTCTAAGCGAATCTATGGCAATAGGTAAAATATGAACAAAAATTACACAAAATGATACAGAGGCGGGAATCACGTTAGCGTGTGGTTCGTTGCCTGTTGCCGGTGTTGAACGCGCGAAAATACCAAAAACCCGCTGAATGTCACCAGTTTTGCAAAAATCCTTCGGAATAAAAGTAATGTGGCTGAGGTGAATCACCGTTACACTGAAAGTTTATCACCGCATAGTGGAACAGAGAAAAACATACAGAAGAAATACAGGAAACCAGTCGGAATCAAAGAAACGCGCGACCCATCATTTGGAAACTTCCAAATTCGTTTCAGATTCAGATAAATCTCTCACTCGTATACTCATTAGCTTAGAGATTATTTTCATTAGAATTTATAAATAAACGCGCGAACATGTTATGTATATCACGATATCATCATTGAGGCATTATCATCGTATCATCGGTTAGAAAAATAAAATATCAACAACATTCGATAGGCACCCACCGAATAGAACAATAGCGAGGAAGAACGCGACTGACTGAGGTCAAGTGACACTATTAATTTTTTTCTATTTTCAATTCGAAAATATGATATGAATTTGACATAATCATAATATCGACGAGAGTCCAAGATAGAGATGAGAGCATCTCGGGCACAAATCAAAATTGTTGACAATAAAATGCGCACACGTTCACATTGAACGCAACTTACGACAGGGTGCGTGCTATTTTCTGCTTTACCACAGACTTTGGCTTGCTGTCATTTTATGATTTTCGTTGCTTTTTTCATCTTTTAAATGATCTTTTTTCCACATGTGCGATTATTATAATTTGTATTCTTTTTTTTCGCTTCTCTTGACATCTACTTTTGATCCGTAGCACAAATGGCGGCGGCGGCGTTAAGATACACACACACAAATCGCGACCGATATCAACCAATCATTAACGAGCTTTAAATTAATTACAAGTGAAAAGTCTTGACATTATTATTTGATTAATTCGTTATTTGTTTGCTCGCACTCGCGTTCGCACCCTGCAATTCTGCGTTGTTGCTTTTATTTCAAGATGCAAATACGAAAATTTGCATCGCAACTATTAAATAAGTTGCCGGACGAAGATTGAGAAAAATGGTAGAAATTCAAGTGGATTTCGAGAGACGGGCTAATAAGGCCCATTTTTCAAAATAGCTTGTAAATATGTTAATGAGTAATAGAATGCTTAGCGCTTTTTTTTGTCGCATGATATCTAAATCAAATTCACACTTGACTCACATGTCGTCGGGTACACAATGTATGTGAATGTGTGCGTGAGCGTAATGTACATGTTACACGTTCATGTGTACTCTTTGTTCGCTTCATCTTTCGCCTCGCAACTCAAATCGGACATATACATTTTCATTAAAAAAGTGTAATTTACTGGCGTGGCAGGGCAGCAGCGTCGTCAATAATTTATGTCAGCTTGTTTCACATTTTTAATTGCTCACGAAACATAATCCATATCAGCCGTAAACAATTCTAACATCATAATTACCGTGAATGACAATTAAGATCCGAATTCCGAATGGGGCAACTGAGTGAGAGAGGAAGAGAGAGGGAGAGAAAAATTGATGGCAACGAGCAGACACACACACTCGAAGTAAAAGACACTTGCATTATAATAAAAGTAAATGCTTTTTGCTTGAAACGGAGACACACAGCAACAACAACAACAACATCAAAATAAGAGACATTTGATTCGGAGTTCGGAGTCATTGCCTTGTCGGTCAGGCTAGCCTGAAATGACAGCTGAAATGCAAATGCTTCTCGATGATGTCAGATGATTGTTATATGAAACTCTCGAATGTTAGCAAGTTGTCAGTTGGCTGACATTAATTGTTGCTTATCGATTGATTGTGTGTTCACACTGAACAATAAATGAAAAATCATGAAACCAATTTTGTGGACAATGTAACACACATATTCAACGGAATTCATCATAATTCACATTTATTATGTGCGAATTGCTGGTCATCTAATTGTTTTCATTTATTACTTATTATGTGCGTTACCATTTTTCGCAATGCGAAGTCAAACGGTTGTTGTTTTTTTTCTTTTGTTTTCTGCGTTAATTACGTGAAAGTGACGTCTTGAAATGTTTACCACATCCTGAACAACAACAGAAAATTTGTTTATCAAATTATGCGATTTGTTTTCTCTGCTTGGGGCACATGTTCGATAATTACAATGGCACCTAATTACTTTGATGCGTTCTTCTTTTAATTTCATTCAAACTACATCAATACTATTGACTCAATAGAACAGAGTATATTCGATAATTACTCACATTACCGATATATTGTAATAATTGGAGAGAATGGCGATTCCGTTGAAATTTTATGCCGGGCCAACGCGATCGACGGAGAAATGATAATAAACAAATAAAACAATCAAATCAAGACATTCACATCGAAATGACGTTCATTCGACCATTTATGAAGGAAAATGAAAAAAAAAACAAAGTCGAAGAAGAGCAATGTGAGTGCAGCGGGGCCTAGATGCAACGCAACAGACAGAGATGCACGCGTACACCTCGAAGTGTGCAAACACAAAGTGCACATCCGCATACGGAATATCATTACTACGGTTGGCTGGTGTATTCTATACCCAGAATTGCACCTCGTGTAAACAAATTGTTTTGATGTGCCTGCGACACGACTGACTTTTTGCACGTATACCACAATCAATTTGGCCGTAGATCGTAATGGCGCGCGCGCTCATTTCCTCGTCTACTCTCTTGCTAATTCAATTATTCGCCAATCAAATTGAGAAAAAAAGGCAAAACAAAATGCATCTAATTGAATCAAGGCATATTAATTGCACTATCCCCGCAGGTGAATTGTGAGATGCATTAAACAGATACTAAAATTAATTTCAAGAAGAAACGATAAAATTGGCTATGATTGCAGATTGCGCGCGATGTGAAGGTGCGCATGTGGATGAAATTTTGATGGGTGTGCTTTAGAATCAAATTCCATTCAAACGATACACCTGAGTGCATTCGATGTAAAAAAAAAACCGCTACACAAAATCGAAACTTTGGACTAATCCGGAATTCGTATCCCTAATGATCCCCTAATGAATGGCTTGGAGCGAAAATGTAATACAGAAAAGTTGAGCGGTCAAAAATGTCAAATAAAAAGGGATAGCTATATAGTTCACTATAGTTTACTATACAGTTTACTATATAGCTATCCCTTTTCCGCTCATTCATCATTGACATTTTTCCGCTCAACTTTTCTGTATTACATTTTCGCTCCAAACCATTCAATTTCAGTATAATTAAATTGAATTTAACGAAAACACTAATTATAATTAAGGGAAAAAATGCTGATTATTCCATAATTAATACCGAAAAGAACGTGGCTCATGCTAATTTCAATCAAAAATTCATTTGTGGGCGTTGATAATGAGATGAGGAAAGTTTTATTAGAAATTGTCTAGTTCCCAAAAATGGTTCACCTCAAAAGCCCTCATTGAATCACATTCAGCCACTGCTCGGTGCTTTGCTCTTAAGTACTTGCATAAATGTTTTCGCATTTTTTTTTGCGCAAATAAAAAACTGAAGCGAACGCGCTCGAATCGTATGTGTGCTGTATTCCGGCCGCCACAACGTAACTAGGTAAGCATTTAAAGTCCAATGAATATCTATGTTAAGTTCGACGCTATTATCTCACACACGTTTATATAATATCTATGAACGAAACAAAAGCATTACCGCACATAATCTATACCGTAAATATGAACAGACTTTGCCAAACGGTGTTTATCGCTTTTTTCGTTACATCTTTTTATGTGTTTCTTTTTTCGTCTTCACTCTTTCTGTCTTCTTCAGTGCGGTTAGGTTTTTTTTCGTGCTTCTCTCCGTGCACTAAACGTTTGGCATTGAAGTTAACGCATTGAAAATGCTTTCTGCTTGCATTCGACGGAGAATATACACATCTTTTTTCCTTTAAAACATATAGCAGCAACAGATAAAAAAGACTTCGACTCTTCAATTGTTGATTCACATTTGATTAATATAAATGGGACCAATTTCAATCGTTACTCTCTTGTCTCCAGTTCTCTCTCTCTCTCTCTCTCTCTCTCTCTCTCTCTCTCTCTATCTCTCTCTCTCTCTCTTTCTTCGTGAATAAAGTGTAAAATATTGCGGTTTTACGTAGGAGCCATTCATTTTGGTTTTTTGCAAAATGAAATTGTGTGGAATGAATTATTTGTATTAATTGTGTGATTGTTGACAGGCAAAACGAGATGAATGACAAGAAATGCTTTGAAAATGGCATAAAAATGCACGACATCGTGTGCGAACCGGGCGAGATCACACAGGAAAAAAAAATGAGTCGTGAAACAACAGCAAAAAACAAACACCGATAGCCACAAACAAAATCCGTTTCACACACCGAAATGTAAACGAACAAAAAGGGTGTCCAACGGCCAGTTCAGAAATTGTATTGTATGTATTTTATTTCTTGTTTCACATCTGTGTGACATTGTGCACTTGAAAATGTGCTGCTGTTGTTGCTGCTGCCATAACAATGACGACGACGACGACGACGACGACGACGACGACGACGACGACGGCAATAACAATAATAATGAAAAAAAACATCTTGCATCGGGCACTTTTTTTCTCTTCTCTTGTGTGTGTGTGCCCATCGTCTTTCGAATCCGCGTTGTGTCGCACGTTGAACTGATAAAATCGGTGCATTCAACGCAATCGATGGCTTTTTGAACGAGAGCAAGAGAGAACCTGGGAGCTCACCGGCCGCTACACATTCTTCACTCGTCTGTGCATGCACTTTAGCACGTACACAACATATCACACATAAAACTTGAAGAACGAAATAAAAGATGCAGTGGCTATAATTGCACCGCAATTAGACCTAATTATATGTTAATTTGAATGCAAACTGTTCACAGAATCAATCACAACACGCGTTTGTTCAATAGATTTTAAACTGGCAAAGAAATAAAAATGAACACGAAAAATTGTTGGAAGCGACAAACATATCATCCACATCGATATCGAATGTGCCGATCAATTGGAGAGGTGTGATCGCACTCCTCATTCATTAGTAGCATAGATCTATCTGAGAGATTTACCCTCGATCGCTCAATTCTGTACGGTACAAAGCGATTAAACGTTATTACGGAAATATGCAATACGGTGCAGCGGAAAAAACTAATCATAACTCGAAAGAGACAGAGAGACAAATGCTGTTGCAACGAAGCGATTTGTACGAGAGTAGTTCTCAAGTTTGGTACGATTGAACGGCACAAAGTGTTCGATTTGAAAAAAAAAGTTACCCACAGGCCGTTAATTATGATACACACAAATTCGATACACTGGCATTTTAGTTAACCTATGGACTATGCGCGTGGCACGCGCACACCACAGCACAAAAATGATGACTTCAATTTCAGGAAGAACATTTCACGGATTGCAAAATAAATAGCTAAATAGGCAGAATACGTAATCAATGAACAACTGAACACTATAATTAAATTAATAATTTCAATTAAAGTTTGCTTATTTCAAATAGGAAATCACATTGAGAATCAAAGTGCTTTGTTTTTCTTCGTGTTTTTTTTGTTTGTTTCTTTCTGAAATACTTGATCGATAAGAATGAATCAAAAACGTACCTTGTTCTATAACATGAAGAGCGGCAAACAATTGGATTTAACACGAATGTGATACTGCGTCACACACTGGCAATGTGCTTTTCCAGGCATCCGGTTCAATCGTTTTGGATTGAGATTAAATTCTTTTTCTACCGGATTTTGTTTTTATATGTACTTTTTACATTTATTCAATTTATGACGAAAACAGTTTGCACTTTGACACGAGCACAGCATTGAGATGTCAACAATTCACTTCGGTTCAACGGAATTGTGGGTTGTTCTATTAAGACACTTTTCATGTAATGATGTGTAAATCACCGTCTGAGGAGAAAAAAAACTACTCGATCACCACAATGACTATTTGAAATGAAAGAAACTATGAACTTAAGCATAGAAACTATCACCAAAAATAGCACGTACGCCGTCTTTCTAGGGAAAAAACCCGTCTCTATAATTCGTTTTTTTTTGCTTGATAAAACAGTGTCGAATTTGAAACAAACAGTGCCTCCGTCACAATTGAAACAATGCACAAGCTATGGATCAATTTCTTTTCGTACGATAATTAAGACTATTTACGAACGAAATCAAATAACTTCTTTTTGCAAAGTTTGCATTGCAAACGAAGTGCGATATCGTAAGTAAATGACTGAAAAACTTTTCCGAACTTTCTGTTTATACTTGGTTGTTGTGGAGTGAGCAACAAAAAAAAACTCTCTCTGTTTAGTTTTTTGCATTGACAACGAGAGAGAAAGAGAGAAAGAGAAAAAGAAAGAAAGAGAGATTGACACTAAGAACAAGGAAAATCCACAACGAAACACTTAGAACATATCATTAGTTCTCTCTATCTATCTAAAATGAATTTGATTGTTGTTGTTGCCGTTTTAAATATATTTATATTGTCGCTTTGGATGTAATTAATATTTGTGAGCTTACTCCAAGACGATAATTATACTTCAAGCGGTTGGAGTTTGGGGCAAACGCACCAGACAGAGACACACCACACCGATCACTCTATAGTGTGTAACAGTTTACGACGAAAAAAATCGTTCAATAAAAATAAGTGAATTATGTATGGTTTCAACTAAAAGGAATTTGCATACATGACATGAGACACATTAACTTGCACACACACACACACACACACACATACAGAGTGAGACAGGCATACACACGATCGCGATATGCAAATAGTAAATTAGACGAAAAAAAGAGACTTTCAGAACGCGAATGCGGTGTACATATGTGTTGTGCGTATATGACAAAGTCGGTGTACACAAATGACGATGCCACCGAATGAGAGCCTATTAAAAGCAATTCAAACACTTAAACGGACATCGCCAAGTGGACACTCTCTCGAAAAAAGAGCGAAAACAAAGACTGAATTTCGGCTCATAGTCACATCATCAAAAGAACAACAAAACAAAGAAAATAAATGAAACAATGTTTCGCTGTCGCATCATTCATTTACCAATAGAATAAGAAGTGATTACGGAGCGTCCGAATACTCGGCAACAACAAAAAACTGCGGTGGCGTGACGAATGCGAGACTCTCTGCAAATAGTTTGCGTCGTTAGTTTGTATAATGAATTTGCTTGAATTTCATTTCACAAGCAGTTTTCTCATATTCTTATGGATTTGCTAGGGCATTTTCTGAAGAAATAAAATTGGATTCTATTATAGCGTCTATGATTTATGCTTGTGGACAATGATTGCGTTGTACGGGGATTTTTTTGGTTTATCACTAGAATGTTACGTCACCTGTGAACCATTAAATTGAATCATTTAAATTGAACGATTCCAGACGCTAGATGAAATTGTAAAGTCATTGCGACACTATTTACCATTTTTGCCGAGTAAAACCATAAACGAGTAGATTCTTGTTCCGTCGTAAAATCCCATATCATTATTACGTGGCGGTTTTTTTTTCTCGAACCATTTTACACCATTCATCTTATTTAAATATAATTGTCAGTACGGGACGCTTACATTCGGACAAATTTCTCCTAGAACTTGTGATCGTTGTGCACTGCACTTGTTCTCAAATTCCGTTTTATTTTTCTCTATCTCTTTCATTGCATTCTCTCGCTATTATTTTTATTTTAACGATCGTATCACACCACATGAATAGCGACCGCGCTCGGCACGTGTCATTCATATCGCGAAATGCGTACAACCCATAACATTGATTGCATCTCTGAAAGCTCTTGATTCTAATTGCGCCAACGATTTAAGTTTGTGGGTAAGCGCATTCGATTTTTTTTTCTTCTCTTCTGTAATTACATATAATGGTGTTAATAGCAATTTCGTTGTAATAATAAAAATTTGAACCCAAATCGAGTGGGTCAAAATCGCTCATTATCATCTAATGACCATATCATCACATTTGGTTTGGTGTGCGAGTCACATGGGCTCGTGCGCGTCAAGTGTTTACAAACACACGCTGAACAGCTGAGCGCAATTGCGCACATGATCGGCTCGAACTTTGGTTCGATTGTCGAAGGAATTTATGACTTTTAACGTGATCTGCCTCGAATTGATGTGGAAAAAAACACACCAATTTCCATTCCAAAATTAATCTAGAAAAATTCATTAATTCATTCCGCATTCTAACAACCTTAAATCGAATAGCAAATCACCTGTGTGTGTGTGTGTGTGTGTGTGTGTTTTTTTAGTGAATTACATTCTTCCAATTGTATCAAGTTGTAGGTAAGCAGCGTGGTTATAGCGACAAACAATTAATATTTCATTTGAATTTAATGACACAATGTTGGGTGATTGAAAGCTTAAATGTTCTGACGAAATGCAAGCACTCAGCCAACGACAACGACGATGACGGCGGTGAAAAATTCAAAACGAAAAATGCAAAGCTTCGAAAGAGATAAAAATAATGCGTCACCAAATGAGCAAACTAACCAACCAACAAACCACTTGTGGCAAAGTGTTGGCATGTTCTGGGAAATAATTCAGCGCATTAGAAATTGTTCATGTGGAAAAAACTGGCCAAACAAGCATAGCTTCATGTTTGCACTACATTAATTGATCGGTAATATCCAATTCAGTTAAATTTTTGTATCCGATGTGTGTGACACTATCAAAATTCTTGCTACCGCTCCAAAACTCCGTATATGACGCTTTCTTTAGCCTAGCTTCAATTATAATCGCTGCAACAAAGTAATTGTTAGCAAAACTTGTATCGTTTCTATTAGAACATTTGCATTTCCTTGAGGCACATTCAAACTGCGGCGCCTAGTGCAAAAGCTTTAACATCTCTTTTTCGCTTTAAATAATTGAGGCAACGATGATGCAAATAGTGCTTGAACATGAAACATGTATTTTTTTCTTCTTCTTCGTTTTGCATCGGAAAAATTCGTTTTTGAGTTTCGCCATGCATAAGAAGAGGAAAAAATTGCCAGCCATTAAACCATTTTCATGCGGTGAGCGCGATAATGTTTCAAATTGTAAACAAAAGCCCATCAACTATCGCGTTTGCCAAGTGGTATGTGTTTGTGCGGTAATCAGTATGAAAAGATACGCGAAAAAAAAACAAAATAAATTTAGTCGATTCGATATGTGTGTGTGTGTTTGTGTGTGTGTATGAATAATATATTTTTTCCCTTTTCATCGATAAATGCGTATACTTTTTATGTTAACATTGAGACATTGCATTATTGGTTCTCTTTTTCTTCGATATAATGTGTGTTTTATACTTTGTGGTGGATTACGGGCGTTGTGTGTATTGGACAAGATTGCAATATTGTTGCACGTTTCGATCGGGACGAGAAATATGAGTGCGATCTCTGTCTCTTTCGCTAAGTTAGGGCATTCATGTGTGTTCTCTATACGCATAGAAATATATACGTAGCGGCTCACATAGCAGAGTACACACACTGGGCAGACGGTGAAAAAACGCGTTTGGCAAGTTTAAAATCAAATCAAGGTCTCTGAGTACATTTCATACATGGAAAGTGAAGTATCTTTTTTTTCGACTTTTTCAAGAGAAACGAAGGAAAAAAAAGTCGTAAGAAACACACATACACACACATTCAACGCATATACTTCATTTATGGTTGTGATACAGAAAGAATGAATGTTAGCCCCGAAAATCTCAACGATAAAATATCACATTTTGCTAACGAATCGCTCGATATGTGTATATCTCATTGCTTCGTTGATATTTGTCACAGTCTAATAGTTTCACTAACGATGCCATGTGTATGCCAGTGATAGATCGGCTGTGCATTGCCCAGTTTCCTCGATATTTTCGATGACGATGACGATGGTGATGGTGGCAGGTAAAGAGAAACCGAAACATTTCAAGTGAATAGAGAAATGTGTGCGTGTAGGGTCCTAGAAGTCAATATTTACGATCATTGCCGTTCGAATGTCAATTTCACTTATTGAATTCAATAAATCGATCCGCACTCAGAATGATTGTTTCATTTACTCTCTTTGAGCAAATAGAACCGGGTATGTGTACGTGTCATATGTTTTCGAGTGCATAGAACAAGACAATGTGACGCATGTTTTCAATGTGACTCTTTTCTCACCAAATCGCGCGAGCGCCTCCTTACTTAGTAACAACATTAGTAATGTTTAGTTGTTTGGCCAATGAATCAAACAGCAAACTCATGTAACGTAATAGTCAATTTGAGTTCTGGAAAGAATAAAGCGAAGCAAATAGTAAATAGATCCATTGAATCATAATAATATCCAATTGTGTGTAAATATCCGTATTGATAAACACAGAGAGAGAAAGAGAGAGAGAAAGAGAGAGAGAAAGAGAGAGAGAGAAAGAAGCAACGGATAATGGAAACGAGTTTCTAATTTTCGGGGATGTAATTTGCGTATTTGCTTTGTACGACCATTTTGGTGAGTCATTTTGTCTAACAGCAAATAAAAAGGGTATAATGAATTTAATGTTTACAGTTTGTAATGTTTTTTGATTACAATTTTTGACTTTATGACATCGTTACTCTCACAACCCAAAAAAAAAGTGATTGACAGCCTGCATGTAAATCGGTCGGTTGTTTGCTTTTCGAATACATTTCGTTTTGCTTTGTTGATTTAGTCAATTTTTTTCTTCCTTTCTTTCTTTCTTCAGGCCAAAAAAAGAGCTGCCGCACGGTATTTGCATAAATGCATCAAACATTTAGAAATGCAAATATGTCTGCCAAATGATTTCAGTCGAAGCGACAAAGTCATGTCCAATTTTTTTTTTTAGACAAACAGCAAACAAACCAAACTTTAAAATGTGCAATGTTAGTCGATTGAACACTTTGTTCGATGTTTATTCAACGCCACAGACAGCGTGTTCTTTTTTTTTCTCTTTCTGTGTGTTTCTTTCACCCGACACTTCGGGTTTTAATTTCAATAGCATCGCAACTCTTTTGTATCATCAGAATATGTGTATGTGGTAACCGAAATTAACTCTATCGCGTCGGGAATTTCAGTGGATAAAAAAAAACTTAAAAAACGATGACAAATTGTGAAAAATGTCAACGGTCATTTGATTTCTAGTTTTAAATAATTTCAATCTAATTCTAAAACCGTTTAAAGCCTTATCGATTTAAATATTATGATATAGGCAGCATCAGCAAAAGTAACCGTGACGTTGTTGTTGGCAAAACACACGCCATTTATCCGTCGACAACGATATGGAATTTACATCATGACTGCAAATCCCAGAGAGATGGAAAATATTTCATGGACAAAACAAAAGCAACATTTATTCGATTGAATCGTCACACAGATTTTATCCGTTAATAAAAAACGAAACGGATATTGCAATAGCTCTATGATTGTGTCCGTATGACTTCTTGGCTCTCGCGCACAAGTTTTCCATATCAATATATGAAATTGAATGTATAATAAACGAAACGAATTAATGTTATTATCTGCATAACATTTTAATAAACCGAAACCAGCTGCAAATGCGATTGACTAAGAGCCAAGAAACGATTTATATACGCGTACAGTATACACAACACACACAACAAGCACGCACCCAAAATACTATCCGCTACGCGCGCGCACACACACAGCCGAATCCCTTACGATGAACCGATTCGAGGGTGACACATTCGCACACATTGCGTAATAATACCCATTTCAATGTATCACCAAGTTAGAGCATCAATTGACTGTAACGAAGTAGCAACATTTGGATTGGTCGCATTGCAAAAAAGGGAGCACATCTCGTATACGCATACACAGTGTCACAGCAGCGTCGCCTTCGTCGTCATCGTCACACTCGAACAACGAGACCAACCGACCAACCGAATGAACGAGCCGAGTGCTAAACGGTATAAACACCGATCCAAAATGTGTAATAAAAACAAATCAGTTATGGTCACGTGGCAGTTATTAGAAAATTTGTCGCCTAAATGGGATCTATATTAGAAAAATTCATTTGGTCCGGATGCGAGCGTTCGCTCGCTTTTCACGCATTTTCAATTGGATGTATTTGCTTTTTAAATCTTCTTCACTGTTAAATGGAGATTTATTGCATATGCTTTTGAATTGGTCTATTTGACGCGGTTTAATTTGATTTGATTTCATGAAGTTGACACTTTTCACAGTTGAAACAAGAGCCGCCATTCTTTTGTTCTTTCGTTCGTATTGTTTTCCGATTAATATGATTTGAATATGACAGCACAACGCGGAAAATGAAGAAGAAAAAACAATGGAAAACGTTTTTTTTTCTATTGAAGGCGAACGATGCAGCCTTTTAATGAAGATTTTTTTTTCCATTGGCACTTTTTTCGTTCAGTTTCCAACTGTTTATTGACAACTTGCGCTGACCCAAGATCAAAAACCCTCTTTAGAAAACTTTACATTTGGAACTGCAACAGAAGTGGATAGTAGGTTTTTTTCCCTTCCGTTTGCATATCAATTGAAAACCGGAAGGAGAAACAACAACAGTGCAACCGTCTGCTTCATTTGCGTTACCCAAGTGTCTGATTAATGAAATTTCCATTTCGTCCTGTCACATGCAAATCCCCGTATCGATGTCTTAGTTTGCAAAGTAATTAAATAAAACTGAAACCGATGATGAAGCGATAATAGCGAACCGTTTTAAATGTGAATATTGTTGCTTTTCTTTTCAGGCTACCCGTCTTCACCGTGCTCAGCTGATGCCATTGACAGTGGGAGAGCATACAATCAGCACCAGTCGGGCAAAAAGAGTTTCGAATCAATTTCCTGAACAAACTGAAATTATATGGAAATTCCATGGGTTTATTTCTCTTTTTCATTCTGTATTTACTCAAATCGCTTAAATGCCCTCACACGCAAAATCTATTTTTAGTTCTATTGAATTATGAGCCACAGGCGTTGAATGAATTACAAACGGAAATATCATTACAAAATCGAAATAAATGATAGGATTCAAATCGTGCAGCAGAAAAATCAACAACAGCAGCAGCAGCATCAGCACACTTTTCGACACATTCATCCAATTATCGATGTAGGAAATGATCCATCAATTAATAATTTTTATCTTGGCTCCCCGTAAATCAACCACTCTGTCGAAAGCAGCCACACGCAATTGACTCGTTTTGTTTATTTCTCTCTGTATCATTGTATCCAGAATATGACTACGAAATTTGCTAATTAATAATTAAGAAGAAAAAAAACACACACACAAAATTTGTTTCTTCCGTAAGCGCACATACGGCTGTCATTGTGCACATTGATTACTTTATCATTTTAGTGTATGAATTTTATTTGTTTACATTCGACGAAAAAAAAAAGAATAGAAAAAAATTTGCCATTTCCGAATATTTTATTTCCATAATGCACACGCGTGGAGTTCGTTCTCTTTCCTCTTGTGCTTTTACAAAGCAGATACTAGCAGCTATATGATTCTCTGTCGATTGTGTGTCGCTCCTGAGTTCATTTATTATTATTTATCATTGGTTGACTATGTAATTTTTTTTTCTCTAGCTACTTCTTCTTCTTTTCTCTGCAATTTGTTTAAATCATTTCGTTTTGTTCGGGCATCCGTATAGTTATGACAACTGTGTGTGTGTGTGGAGATAATTTGCGTGTAAATTGTTTGGTTGGTTCGTTCACAAAGACGCGCGCGCGCCAGTACAGTACATACAATACGTTTGGCTACATATGATTATGAAGAATGAAACCGACTGTGTGATCAAATCAAATAACATATTAATGACTGAAATTGACCTCACACGTACTAAAGATCAAGAACAACAACCACAACGGCATTTTTCACTCTCTATCTCTCTCTCTCACTCGGCAAAACTGTGTGTTTTGTGCGGCGATGGTGTGCCGATGCGCGATGCGATGCAATCGTTTTTGTTGATTTGTTGATATTCTACTCTTCCTTTTTTTTGCATTTCATTTAAATGTGTTGCTCATTCTTTTCACAAATTAAAGAGAGATAAAGAAAAATGAAATAAATCTCATGAGGAGCCAACTGTCGAAACGATCACCTTAAATTTGAATCGTTCATGAATAAGGCCAAATAATTTATGTGCACTTAATTTGCAAAGCGAATACGTGAAATTGTGATTTATTTTGCTCGAAACGAAAGAGAGAGGAGCGGGAGAGTGCGGGAGATGGAGTAAAAAACAATTAACAAATCATGACGAAATGAAAACTAAATCATTAGAATAAAGCAAGTAGATTTGCACTGCACGGTAATGATCTCCGAATGAATACACATTTGGTTGTCACCAAAATGTGAGAGCCCCTTTTTTGTTTTTGTTTTGTTTTTGCTTCGGATACAAATAAAGGTCTGCATCCACTATACCAAATCCATATATGATGTGAAATGCTGTTTCGTTCGCACATTTGCTATGGTTTGGATGCACATGAGTCCCCAAAAAAAACGGCATTATAAATATTTTGTCGACGGGGGTTTTGTGTTGCGTTAAAATGGATCAACACTCAATTTGCTACACGCGAGAAATGTAAAATTGTGCGCCTCTAAAACCGAAATATGTCAAAGGCAGATTTTTCACAACCTCGAAATGCCTCGGAACAGAGAGAACACCACCGCCATACGATAAATAGCAAACAAACGCAAACGAACACAAACAAACATTGGCGCAAAAGTATCAAGCGAGAGAATGAGTGAGAGTGAGAGTGAGAGCAAACGATATGAAACCAAGAGCCGAGCTGTGTGTATATACATATTTTTCGCACAAAACGTAAAACAGGCGCCGGAAAAACACACTATATTAAAGCGCACACACAGCAATCAATGCACCCGAAAATTCACACTCAGCAATTTCACACAATCGCCTCTTGAATGCTCAACGACACGACAATTGTGTAAATAACAACACACACATTTCGGTGGGTCTGGATTTCAGAATCCAAGTTCGACTTTGCACAACCATCATAAACGCACATCCACACACAACACACGTATTACTCCTTTTATGTGATATGAAGTGTTTGTGTTTTGCTTGCGGGAATAACACAACACAGTGGACATTTTCCAAGTGACACAAAATGCAAGCGACAACAAGATACTTATGCTGAATGCAAAGCGTGCGCGGCGGCGGCGGTTTCGGATGCTGCAATTACAATATTCAAGTTGAAACGTGTGCAATATTCCCTTTTGGCAAATCGGTTTTCGTTGCTTGACGAACCTGACAAAAAAAAAAATACACACAAACATTCGGTTGATGTATCAAATTTCAATTTATTTATTCGGACAGGTGACAATAGCAAAACCGTTGGTTTAATTCACTTCGATCGACTACTTGGAAAAAGACAATAAAGACAAAAAAAACAAAGCAAAAAGACTCGAATCAAGTAACTCGATCTCGAACTTGCATAAGGAAGCGGCCGCTGTTATGTGTGCGTATGTGACAAAAAAAATATGTGTAAAACACGATTGTCGATTGTTCATGTCCAATTATGATATATGCACGAAAAACTTTTTCGGTGTAATTAATTTGTTGCGTTAAAAAATTAACGTGCACCGACAGATAACACGATGTACTCGGCTCGGTTCGGCCCGATGGAGTGAATTTCAAGTAAATTGAGTGAATGCGTGAGCATTGAGGCACGTTTGAGGTATAGAGTACAATATTGGATAGATGTGTCATGGCATTTTCGGTCAATTTTATGTTTTGTGTGCGTGCGTGTGCGTCTGTTTGTTTTGGCCCGATGATAAAATGAGCCATTCATCCATACAGTAGTGCACTGTTAATCGTTCTTCTCTTCATGTTATGTCACATTGCTCATTTTAATTCACTTTTTCACTACGACACAAATGGTTCGGAATATTGTTCGTTGATGTTGCTTTTATCATATATATTTTTATTAATTGTTCTGTTTGCAGTTGAACTTTTTTTTTCTGTTTTTGCTTTTGTTTCACTCTTTTCGACTCATTGTGTTTTTTTTTTGGTTTGGTTTTCATTTTCAATGATCGTAATTTGTTTTTGTGCAATAGCAATAAATGTTTTCAGTCGATGTTATGGCTGCACTTAACATAAATTTAATTTTTTTTCTGGTGTTACAAATTTCCATAATGGTCAAACTACCAGAGGAAAAAAAAACAAACAAACATCATCATAACTCAGTGAAATACATAATCGGAAGAAGAAAAAAAAACATGGATACATTTTGTTAAGATGTCCAAAATGATGAATACATATCTTTAATTTGGAAGAATGACACGAAACAAGTAAGAGATGAAAAAAAAACTAACTAGTTCCGAGAATTAATCAGCGCGCTGCTATGAACGAGTTTCATTTTAACAATCAGCCAGTGACTAACGAGGAAGAAGACGAGGAAAGAAAAGTAATCGTTTCTGAAAAAAGGGCGCTAAACACATGATTTAACGTTTTTACCCAATGATGGATAAATCAGAGCTTATTAACACGAGCCCAACTACACATTTCGACGATGGTAAACGATGAGACCCGTTTAGCCATTGATGCTCTAAGCATGAAATCGTTAAATAGTTTAAATTTGCTAATGACAAAAATGCGGGGCGCCATGCATTTAACACTATGTGCGCGTCTTTGTGTCTATTGTTATTGCTCTAATTCATTTTTCGCCCATACACATAGTTTTCGCACTGAAAATTCAATAATTTGAGCAATTGTTACGCTTACGGTAATAAATATTTTACAGGCACCATACACGAGCCCAACATAAGCAATATGCCTCGTCTAAATATCCAAAACATATTCAAACAATGTGTGTGGATGTGCGAGCATGTGCGTTATGTCTGTGTGTACACGCGGCAACTCCGTTCCGTATCGAAAACTGTAGCAAATGGTTAGGCTGCCATTTGAAAGAAGTAGTGAAAAAAGGATTGTTTTTACATCCATGCCAAACCGAAACGAATCACATTTGCTTCACTGTATTAACCCGAAATCGGGTTCTATCTCTCTCTCTCTCTCTCTCTCTCGTTGATGCTACGCATTCGTCGCCGTTTTTTTTTTTCTCTCGATGGAATCACAGTCCTTTTCCACTCATATCTTCTACTTTTTTCCTGTTATTGTTCACGCTGTACTCCAAATTATGCAACAATTTTCATCGCTGATCATTAAGCGAGCGAGTTTGTATGAATTCTTTTTTCTGTTCATTGTCTCTTTGACCATGAGCCCAAGTTTATTTGATATTCGTCCAGTTGGAAATGCGCGCATAGACCAAATGTGAATTTAATACAATCATTTTTGGAATGGTTCCTTAATTGTTTAAATCACCGGGCAGTTTATGTTTTTCACATTTTAGCGCAGCGCAGACATTCTACTTTTTTCCTCGTTGACGCAATGACTTTGGGCTCAGTGCGACCGGTTCGGCTTCGCATGTGTGCACGCCTATGATTCGGCTTTTTATTCAATTCGTCGCGAGCAAAAAGAGATCAAACAGTGGAAAATTGCCATTTGGCTGCCAAATTCACATTCAAAAGAAGAGCACAATGTGATAAGAGCGTAATTTTGCCTTTTTTTTATCCATTTCGTTTGAATATGATGTTGATAAGACTGAAAAAATTGAATTGTTGCACATTTTTTCGAACATTTATTTTTATTTGAAAAAATACATTTGTCTGGATTCAACATTCAAAAGGATTCTTCTCAAAATACAATCTAAAACATCACCAAATCACTGTTGGCTAGTCACCGTTTCATTTTGAACGGGAAAAAGAGACATACGGAGAGACAGAGAGAGAGAGAGAGGGTGTTGTCATCATCATTCGACACACATCACAATGGATGCGGCTCGGCATCGAAATAAACAATGTTCACAATTCATATGCACCATACAAATCACTTTATCTCTCTGAACACATCGCCGGGATAGCAACATAGAGAAAGCGGGAAAAAAGCGCGTCTGCCTTTTCATTTCATGCAATTTGTTGGCTTCTAACGATGGAAAAAAAATTCTTCACCAAATGGAAGCTTCTGATGCGTGTACAACAACAACAAAACCGGTATCGTTGAAATGCAAAATGCGCTGCACTGAAATAAAAACACCGAAAAAAAACACACATCTGAAAACAATTTAATATTTTTCAGCTTGGTTAATAAACAAATGGCAGTGAGCGAACTCAATTTTTTGCTGTAGATGCAACGATGGAAATGGTTTTTGGTGGAATTTTTGTGGAAGAGTCAACGCGCAAGATATAGAACGACAAGAGAACAAGATAGATAGAGAATGAATACAAAAGAATGAACCATTAATTGTCATTGAAATATTTGAAAAATTTCTCTCGTAGCCGTATGAGTGTGCTTTTTGTGCCAGTTGCCACGCAAAACGGTTATACATGGCTTCTGTTTCAGTTTATCCAGGCGAAATCAATCAAAATGGCTTTGGCTGCAAAGCGGCGAACACAATGCACTCGAAAAAAAAAATAATTAAACGAAAAGAAAATAGACGAAAATCAACAACGAATGGAGGAGGAAAAAAAAGGAAATCTCTGTCAACATTGTCACAAGTACATTGGCGCAGTGTGGCCTTTTTTGTGTCTTTCCTTCGATTCGCAGAAGAAAAAAAAATTGAAAATATTTTACGATTTTGCTGATTGTTTATTGATACGAATACAATGCAATTTTTTAAAATTGTTCAATTTGGTTATTTTTCTGCTGTTGCCGCCGTTGTTGTCATTATTCGCATGAAAGTGACCGTTTTTTTTCTCATTGCGAATGAGAAAGCGAGAGAAGAGAAAAAATGCAAGCAATTTTCGATTTATTTTTAAACGCAGGTGAGTGAATGATATTTCGATGTAGTATTCATTTGAAACCATTTGTTTTGATCATTTTTACGTTTAGCGCTGCACTCTTTTTTTTCTGCTTTCTCTCTCCCGTTCTTTCTTCCTTCCATTGATGCGCTTGAATGATTCATCTGTTCTATCAGCCTCTATCTTTCAATGTTCCAACCATGTGCTGAATGATTCACAAAGCACACACAATGATAATTTTACTTCCACTACAAAGGTCAAGAAAATTGCATATTCGATTGCCGTCTAATTCGACTAATAAGCCATAAATGTCAATGAAACATGCAATTTCGTTGTCGCACATACATTGTATGCCGAAAAGAGAATCATTTTATTTGAAATCGATTAGACGATAAATCAGTTGCTTCCAATTTGGCAGGCAGTGAACAGGAAATCGTGTAGTTTTTTCTTTACCTTCAATTCCTTTTGTTTTGCATTGTTCAGTGTTGTCATTTAAATCATAAATGAGATAGTGCAGTTGAGTGTAAAACATAAACGATGCCTTTAAATGTGCAATTTTTCATTATTATTCTTTTTGTTGCTGCGTTGTATTGTGTGTGTGTGTGTGTGTGTGTGTGTGTGTGTGTGTGTGACTGTCTGTTGAACAAGGAACGCTGAGCAAAAGAGAGCGCACATTGTGAGCACATTCGCATCGGCTGAATGGTGTGCATATTGCATATTTCAAAAGAATGGGAGTGAGAAGATGGGTTCAAAGGTGACAATGCTATTTTGCCAGTTTTATTTACGACCCCACAATTCGAATTCAACTCTAACCAAATATAGGTACAAACATTTGATTTTTGTTGGTGCTTCTGCCAGGTATAATATGCTGCCTTGGAATAATCTAACGACACGGGCAATGAAAAATGTGTGCACTTTTCGCACTGATGCAATCATAAATCAAAGGCAATCATCTATTGACAAATAAGTTATATATGAATTCAATTACATTTCACATTTTTGCATTTCGCTGGACGTTGTCGTCATCGTCACAGTCACCATTCATAATAATGCTTAGCCGAGTGTCTCTAGCTGCTGGTGATGCTGAAGCAAAAGCGAATACACAGAATGCAGAATAGAAAATAATCAACACGCTGCTGCGACAATCCAAATTCCAGCGTAACCAGCGAGAGATTTAGTGTTTATGCCATTATGGTGCTGCCCGGTCGAAATGGTCTTTGTGGAAGGGCGCGCGCACGCACACACTCACTCACTCTCTCTCTCTCTCTCTCTCTCACTCTCTCAGTCGCCGCGCTCGATCAAAGTGCACAATGAGATAAGTGAGTAGTGTGCAATTGCAATTAAGCATTTTAATCATTGTGTGCGAACGAGTCGCCCGACAGATAGAAGAATGACACCATGTGAATTATGTTTGGCAGTATGATGCAATTGGAGTGCCGCGCCGCGCTCGCGCGCGCTCATTGCATGTGTAATACAATTAGATTTACAACTTTCTATTAGATCGCGCAATGCATCGTATCGTATCGCCAAAGATTATTATTGTGGTGCATTCGGTTTGTATGCGTTCATTTCTTGTATATGCGTAAACAACAACAAGCAAGTGACATATGGAAAACACCAACTGTCCAATTACGTTTACACACACACACACACACACACACACCGTTAGCCCCGAAGGAGAGAAAGACAGGCAGAGAGTGTGAGCGAGCGAGCGAGTGTGCAGCGAGAAGAGAGCGTGTGATATGCGGTTTGAAATGGTCAACAGAGAAACGGTTAGCTAATGATTAGCCACTGCACTGGCCACTCATGGACTCATGCTAACAGTTTTTTGGACTTGGCAAAATCCAATTGTAACGCTGCCCACCTAATTTATTAGAAAATCAACAAGTGCTGCGGTTTACTATTAAGGTTGCACACCAAATTTCCCACGACCGTCTCACGTGTGTGCGTGTGCATTTCGTAAGTCGGTCGATTTCGCCACCGTTTCAATCCTTTTGAACTGAAAACAATAATAACGTTAATGGTACTCGTAGAAATACCTTATCACAAACACCAATACGTGAACTTTGCAACCAAATTCACAGAACTAGCTAACAGAATTCAATGTGAAGAAAAAAAACCAAGTTGTGAATTTCCAAAGCGAATCTTGCTCCTTTCTGTGTTCGAAATGAAGAACTGCTTCTTGTATTCAAACAGCACAGTCTCAAAAATTGGATAAATGAGCCGAAAACAAGGCGAAAATTAATAAATGAACTGTAAACAAGTCGCTTGAATCACATTATTAATCATTCGGCGCAAAAAACGAGAAAAATTACATTTTCACGTAATTCATTTTTTTCTCTTTCGATTCGTTCAATTTTTTCTTCTCGTCTGTTTGTTTCATGCCCCTCATAATAATGATGTTGATACTTTTCTATTGCCTTCCTAGCAATTTTTCTGAAAGTTTTATTATTTCCCGTCGACTATGAATGGACTCGATGGCATTGCATCGTAAGCGATGAAACGACCATATTTCATGGTGAATGTTTCTTAAATTGATTTTGCTGGTGATGGTGGCGGACGACCGCGGCGATGCTTTGATACTCAAGCTATATAATTGTACGAAAATACACCCGCACTCAAATTTAAACGATTTCTTTTTATGTATTTTTTTCTGATTTGTTTCCTTCCTTTTGTCCTTGTTTCGCACTCACTCTCTCGTTCCTTCTCTCTCCCACGCTCTCTCTCTCTCTCTCTTCTTGGTCTAGCAAAGAACTTTTTTGCCTTTAATATTTTCATTTCTTCCGTTTGTGCTGTGCAATGATTTAATTCCCTTTTCATTCCGTTCCTTTTCTCTCTCTCTCTCTCTCTCTCTCTCTCTCTCTCTCTCTCTCTCTCTCCGGTAGTTTTTGTTGCCTTTCGTGCATAATTTGAAGGAGGAGAGGGGCAGCGAATGGGAGTTCAAATTCGTTATCGAAAAAAGCACAACGGGCGATGCGAGACTATACATATGCAATCATATTCAGAATCCGTTTACGGGTTCATGTTATTTATTATGAACATCATTGGCGAATATCATGAAACGAAATGCTATTTACCTTTTTTCGATTTGCTGTTGTCGTTCGTCACGACCATAATCAATTTTTTGTTCGCAGTCGGATTGGGCTTCGGTCGCTCCATATTTTTTGTGTTTTTTTTTTTGTCGGGTGGGTTTGTTTGTTTCTGTATTTTTCTGCCACGGAAAAATCAACAATCAAAGATCATTTCTCGATGTGGGATTTTTTATTCCACGAACCAATGCATACCTCTACCATATACGGACAAAAATAAAAAAAAAATTGCAGCATTCATTCTTTTCCATTTTCCTCTACGTGTGATACGTGGAGAAAATATATGTTTTTGAAAGCACAACAACGAAAATTGAAAATTGAAAAATGAAAAAAAAAACTGAATGAATGAGTGAAAAAAGCAGATTGGACGGAGAGAAAAAATTAATCGGGAAGGCGATTTACATAGACCGCTTTAAATATTCGATCCAATGCAAATGTACCGATACGTGCTGCTACGTTACCGCACAGACACAGTGCACATATTCAGCATAGGTCTGTGTTTAATGCTTATAACATGATATGTTTTAATATAATGTTGTTATTACGGTTCACTTAAGCCGGAACTGGGAAAAAAAGAATCACAGAGAATGAGAGAAAAATCAAGGAAAATGAAATAAAAGCAAGCAAGCAGGCAGCAGCAGCAGCAGGAGTATCAGCACCGGCAAGCTTTAACCACCGACGTTGTGATTGCCGGGATATTGTCGAGGGGATGCACGCGATGGAGGTGGTGTATCGGTGACGGGGTCCAGGCCAAAATCTGGCTGCCAGAACAAAGATAGAAAGTCAATATGTATCGGCAACACAGACGTTCAATGTCATATACATGAATGCTCATTCGTGTGCATTTCACCGTTCGTCGGCAGATGGAAAAGTCAACCAAATCGCTCTTCGGCGAGAGAGCGAGAAGCCAACGAAGCAGCCAGCAAACATCGAAGCGAGAGACGTAACCATCAAAATATAAAATGTATATCTCTATATAAATATTGAGACCATTTTGCAAATGGGTAAAAGTGTGCGTGTGTATGTGCGCGCTGCTCACTCGCTCACACTTTGTATATGTGTTTGTATTTGCTGTGCGCCACCGAACTTTACGAACACTTGAAAAGCCAGGGAACAAAAGAAAATGATAAAAGATTAGTATCGGCGACATCTGGAAGCGACATCTTTCTCATCTCTCTCTTTTAATAAAATTTTCATCTTTATTATTATTATTAAGGGGGTGATAAAATAATTTATTGCCATTCTATTGAATTATAATTTGTGCGTTTTTCCTCTACTTTTCCGCTGCAAAAGAAACCGATGGCTCGAATGAAGAAACCGATGTTGCATTCACCGTTAGAAGCAGCAAAGGGCCAAACCAACTGCCGAACTATGTACATATACATTTCAATAATTTTTCAACGGAAGCAAAAGAGAGTGAGTGAAAGAGATCTGCTCTGTTCCGCACTATCCGCTGAACAATCGGACGCAGTGCACATTGAAAATTACATACAACACGACACTGTATTATTATAATATAATAATAAATTTTCCATAAATCGGCAATACATACTAATCGTAATTTTGTGCTAGCACATTTGATACGCTGCCGCTTCACTTTCCAGCCAATAAAAGTTATTACAGTACATAATAATCGAATTTGTAGTCGTTTTTATCGTTGTTTGTCGCTTTTTGTTCTGTTCTTTTTTATTCTCTCTCTATCGTTGAACCAATTTTGGCATAGCGAATTCTTGGCAATTATTAGATGACGGTTTTTCCATCCTTTTTCCATCCATTCATCATCCATTCTCATCTAATTAACTCAGAAAAACGTGTTATTCTGTCCATTTGGATTTCTAATCATTTCATAATCATTTACCGTTCTCCGATTGAATAATATGCTGATTTTAATTCCGGTTTAGAGCAAATCTATTGAACATTTACTGAATCATTTTGTGTGATATAAAATACACGGTCAGCACTTTATTTGCGTCATCATGACTCGGTAAATTGCTGCAACTCCTATGGAAATGTAAATAAAAAGAAAATCGGAAACGTCAACCGATGACCGCACTTAGCATTCGAAATTTCGCTAAATGATCTTTCTTTTGAAACAAACTCCCGACACCAGTTTTTTTTTCCATTATTACTTTTCAATGAACGACGGGATTTTCACATGAATCTCTTACTCACTCACTTCATTTATTTCTGTCTACAGATTCATCTATAATAATTTTCGTCAATTACGCTTGGCGCATGTTACAATGATATCATCAATGGGAATGTTTATCATTTTTTCGTCTCTACTCTCGCACGTAAAGAGTCAATAACTTTTTCGAGTAAAGTTCGCGTGCATCAATCATGGGGTAAATCGCATCGTGCATCAACTTTCAAATATAGAAAGTTTCCATAAACACCGAATATAAAATACGATTCAAAGGAATTGGTATTTCTGGTGCTAACTTTGAAATGATAAAGAATTGAAAATATCAATGACGATATGCAAATGCTTGAAAGGTTTTAATGGACTAAGTTTTTGACATAAAATGCGTACAGAAAAGAATTGAATGTAGAAAATGAGTTGGCATTTCGAAAAGAACGAGTTCAACTTTCGACAGACTTTGTCAAAATATTCACGTTTTCTTGTGCATAGAATCTGTCATTTTTCAATGGAACTTCTGACGTTCCGGGTTAGTGAACGATTTTAATGTGCGAGAGATTTACCCCGTGCATTTGAACTCGAAATTGCCTGATAAAAACGGCTGAAGTCTATTTTCGCTTGAAATCACCAGTCATCAAATTTAATATCACCGTATCATCAATTGTTTTAAATTTACATTTCGAATGTTAAGTCGTCTGGCAAGCAAAAATAGACATTTACTATCAAATCATTGATCTCTGAGGAGAGACATGGGGATTTTTCTCCGTTCGGCTCAGTTCAGTTGTGCCGTGTTCTCTAGATTAATTGATATATTGAAACGAGAAAAATGTGGAATTGTTTTTTTTTTGTTTTCGTTCCTGTGATTTCCGATTTCGATGCTAGAAGCTAATGAAGCCCATGTACTGCTGCTAATGTTGTATTTGATACGGGAAAAAATTTCCATTGTTTAGCGAAAAAAAACCTGACGAATGACGTACATTTTTGCCTCGTGTATGTTTGTTGACAAACATTTGTCGTAAACATTGGCCCCACCGAAACGAAGGGCAACGGTTAGCATGTGCCCAAACGTAGTACTTCTATTATGTGACTTGCAGTGAGAGAGTGTTGCCATTTGTTGCGAAGTTGGAATTGGCTCAATTCGCATGCGCGCATTTTTTTTCTCTCTTCACTTTGTTCACATTAGAAGCAGAACAGTCCAGTGCATACTGCATTCCGTTTAGCTGAAGCAACAATTTGCGATAGTCATGGTCGTGGCGACGAACAAAAAAAAAGTCATAATTAATTTAATTCATATTTTACTCATTTTGATATATGTGGTTTGTTGCGTCAGCGTTGAATGCGTCGCAAAGGCGAGAGAAAGAGAGATAGAAATGAAAGAGTAGCAGCACGTGTTAAAAAGTTTTTTTTTGTTGAATGTTTGTTAAATTGGCGATTTTATAATTACTAGAATTAAATTCGCGTCATAAATATTGACGATGCTGGTGCAGGTCACTTTGTACTCACAAAGATGTTTGCTGCGAGGTAACAGCAAGCATCTGTATGGGATAAACGTATGTGTAATATGCATTTAATTTGTTTATTGTTCCATAGCTGAAAATCGGAAATTGAGCGTTTATGCAGCGTAATGTAAACAATGATTCTACATTCAATAGCTATTGCCTATAGGCAATGACGTCATATTTATTTCATGTATCTCTTTAATGAAATGCACACAAAACATCACACCAAAATATTCAAATGTGTTTTACTACAAAACACGGCGATAATTTCGACGAACGTGTAACAAATATCATTTAATAAGATGACTAAATAAATTAGAAAAACCCCTTTTTCCATTCAACCCGATTTGCCTTCGATGTACTCGCGTCACATCGGTGCATAAGCGGAATTGTTCGAGAAATGGAACGAGATATGCAGACACTTAACAAAAGTCATATAATTTATGATGGAAAATTTGTGTTTTGGAAAACAAATTGTGTAATGTGCAATGTGTTGGTACGAAAGGAGAGAGAGATAGAGTGCCGCTTCATCACAATGCAAGGGAATGGAATGAAAAGACTCAACGGCATATTATGCCTAAATAATTGACAAATTATTTTGGAATCACTCAAGTGTGGACTAATCATAAAATTTATGATTTGTAGTGATTTACAAATTCAAGAAATGATGGAATAAAAGAAATCCATAACAAAAAGGAGAGAGATGGAATGTTTGTTTGTTCGTTGTTGTTCAAAACAAGGGAAAAACTGCTTAGTTCTGGATTTTATTGCCTAACATTCTTTTTTTCTTCCTTCTTGCTCTTCATCTTTTTGACTTCTTTTGCGTCGCCGTCGCTCTATATTTTCCTTTCCAGTTTTCGCTTTCGTTTGCTTTTATCATAAAATTATGTATTTATGTTGATGTGATTGCCCTGTGAGTGCTTGACACAAAATCCAAAACCATTGCTGCTGATCCGGCAGTTTGACAGAGACCAGTATTCCGTGTTCCGTGAGTTTCATAACAAAAATAAAAACAGTGAAACAAAAAAAAAATCATATTAATCAAGTTCATTGCAAATCATTGGAATAATCGAAATGAATTCAATTTGTGTTGTTTAATGCAAATGAATTGCTTTCGTATGACAACACCCCAGATCCATTTATTTCATGTGCAACTGAGAATAATTGTTTGTTTGTTTGTTGATTTTTGTCGATGCTATTATGGTTACCCCGTACATCCGATATGTGCTTGTCGCTTCCCTTCCTCGTGATACAGGTATATAGGTGCCTAAAGGAGGTGAAACTTGAGTGAAATATATAATTTTGGTGTGTGATTAATTTTTCCTGTTAAAGTTTTTTCTTCCGCTTCTCTTTTTGATGCGCGTCTTTTCTCATGTCGGTGGCCGTAGTTAAGTCGATTTAACGCGACTTCATTGTTATTTGGAACACGTTTTAAAATTGTGCGCGCTCGCTCACTCAATTCACATCTCTGAATGTGATGTAAACATGAAGCGGACGTGTGATTTTCCTCAGCTATTTTACACACATCGTTTGCGTGTATGGCGAAAAGAGGAAGTCAGAGCAAGAGAATGAAAAAGAGCGCATAATCGAGCATTTGTTTGCTGCAATTTATCAAATTTAACACTTGAACAAACTTCTTGGAAAAACAAATTAAACTTTTTACATTATTCACACATTCATTTAGCATGGTTTAAAATCATTGGTACTGCCACTAAATCAATGCTCTCTCTCTCTCGATGTGTGTGTGTGTGTGTGCCACGTCAAATGTGCGAGTTTGGAGCTTGAGTCAATAGCTTTTTGTTGTTTTTTTCAATTGTGTCCCAGTTTTAATTGCATATCAAATTGGGATAAAGGTGTTTTTTAGGATGATGAAGGGGCGAAAAGTTATGGGCTGCGCCAAAGTATTGCGGAAAAATGTTTTCGCTTGAAAAGCCGAAGAAAGAGAGAGAGAGGGGGGGAAGTGATAAATTCAAAAGCCTCTTATTGACACACTCTCCTCATCCAAAATCAATTCAATGCTACTTATATTTTTATTCGGTATTATGACGTTGCTGCCGTCCGTAAACATTTGAATCTGTAATTTTTGCTTTGGTTCGGCTTCCTGATCGAAATTTATGCTCTAATTGCCTTAATTTATGGGCCACAGACGACCGAGAAGAGGATTTTCCTCGATTTTTGCGCATCATATTTTTGTTTTATATATTATGTATATGGTACCATGGAATTTATTTACGGGAGGCACTTCAGTGGGTGTGTGTATGCGATCGCTCGTTCGCTTGCTCAGTGCTCCAAATTGCAAATATATATACGAAGAACATAAGTCCATATCATTAATAATTTATATCATCATTATTATTATTATCATCATAAAACATTTATAACTTTAAGCCAACTTTGCTTACGAAAAACGAACAAGTCATAATTTGCTGCTTTCAGTAGTGCTTATGCTCGTGTCGTTTTGCTGTTGTTGCTGCTGCCGTTGTTGCTGTTGTTGCTGTTCGTACGCATTTCCATGCACATGTATTGCTGCGATGGCAGTGTGCTTAAGAACTTTTGCTGCAATTTAAACTGTTTGGATGTTTTGAGCTCAAGTTCATATTCGGTGTGATTTTAAATATTTCGGTGTGCGAAATCACTTGCACACACACCCGCACCAACTGAAGACGAACACACGGGATGTTGGAGCGAGCGAGCGAGCGAAACAGAAGCACATAAATAGAAAATGCTGAAATATTTGTCTGCATTATGATGAGTTTGAAAGCGATATGCTGACGTTCTATTATTTCCTTTTTGCGTCGATTCTTCGCTTATTACTTTTATTATGATTATGATTTTTTCTGCCATTCACTTCGGGGTGCTCGTTTCGGCTGATGATTTTGATTTCTCTCTTCTTTCTTGCTTTTTTTTTGTTCGGTCTTTGGTGTTGTATTTTATGTGGACGTGCCGAGTGTAAATTTTATTTACGTGGATGTTGTGAGTATTTTCCATTTGGCGGCGAGAAACTAAAGCACAAAAAAAAGCACAGCCGAAGAAAGCGTATCGGTGTAGCGCTTATTCCATTTGCTAATAAATAGATTCTGTGTGTGTGCTCCGAAGAACGGTGCAAAGAATATTTGGTTCGGAAACGGAAAATTGTAAAATCTCTTGCATAGCAGCAGCAAAAGATGTAACGGCAGCAGCAGCCGTAGCAGCAGTTACAAACGCTGAAACGGTAACGGCATTACAACAACATCGTAAAAAACATATTATTCAGACAATCGAGCTGTCAGTTACATTCGTACACACACATATATTTTTGTCCCTTTTGTATGCCCTCTGCGCTCAAATCTACAAATACTATTATCTTCGAACTTGGTTCTTTCGTGGCGGTGGCTGGCTCGCTTTTTTTTTATCGTATACATATATATATATATATAAACATATTTTATTTTTGGTCGCTGGTGGTGGTGGTGGTGCTGCTGCTGCTGTTGTTAACCCCCTTGCCTTAAGTCGAGTGCCGTGTGCTCTATTTTTACTCACCATTTCGTCCGTTCGCTTCGGAAACCTGGATCAATATGGAGAGAAAATTTCGGGTCGTCTGTGGTAAACATTCACATTTCATTTTTGCCGCTTTTTGCATACATGATAAATGTATGGGAGCAAGAGAAAAACCGAAAATATTGCATAAAATATTATCCATGCTGAAAATTGAGTGGCAACGTTTTAGTATGGCTATGCCATTTACATAATCCTTGTCATTTTCTTCTCGACGATTTTCTTTCTTTCTTCTTCTTCTTTCTCACAAACATGAATTAGCACACAAAAACCAATACACATGCTGAAAGGTTGATCCCTGTGTAATCCATTTATTTATCACTCTAGAGCAGGTATCAAGTATATGACCTGCGGAATGGGAAAGAAGAAAAAAAGTCATGAAATTAACCAAAGAACAATCAAAATCGGAGAGTTTGAATGAGTTCAAGTGTTTTTTACTTTTCCGCACACGAAGTGTGTGAGAAAAGTATAGCGATCGACGTGATAAAAAGTGTGCTAATTTTTGTTGTGTCCACGATAACTTTCGAACCGCTCAAGCGATTTCGCTCAAATTTGGCCAGGAGTCACAATTAGTAAATATCTTGGATGTATCAAAAGTTGGGCCAAATTGGACCAGTTCATCTGGTATTTTTGGGACATCATAGAAAATCACCCAAGGGTCCCCCCTTGGATTATGTCGAGAAAAAAAATGTCTTCTTTCATCAACCTAGAGTGGATTGTTGTATCGTTCTCACATAGTTTTATAATATTAGGCAGTGTTAAATGGTTTATAACATGATGGCCGACCATGATGGCCCAAAAACTACGATTTTTGGTTGTGTCCACGATAACTTTCGAACCGCTTAAACGATTTCGCTCAAATTTGGCCAGGCGTCACTATTGGTAAATACCTTGGATGTATCAAAAGTTGGGCCAAATTGGGCTAATTCATCTGGTAATTTTCGGATGTCATAGAATTTCACCCAAGGGGGGACCCTTGGATTTTTTTGAATTTTTTTTTTTCTTGTCATCATTTTTGATTTGTTTTAACACGATTTTATCATGTTAATCCGTGTTAAATGATTTATAACACGATGGCCGACCATGATTGACTTTTTTTCTATATTTTTTTGAATTTTTTCTTCTTCATCAACCTAGAGTGGATTGTATCCATTCCATTTTCAGGCTTTTTTAGGTGATTTTTTTATCGTTAGTCGCGGTTAAATAATTATTCAATCATAGTGGTTTTTTGAAAAAAAAATTCAATAAATCTCTTTGAAAATGCTCCCATCAACTTTAAAAAAAATACTTGTGCGGAAAAGTCCGTTTTACGCTCGTAAAACTTTTTATTTTTCTGTGTCCTCCTTCAAAAATGAAAAAGCAAGCTAGAACAAAATATAAATAAAGCGATCAAATCCATTCGATCATCGTTTCGATCAATTCGCCTTTTGTTCCAAATCAAAATTCACTTCACATTCGATTTGTTTTTGTTCCCTTCGGTTTCGTGGAAAATCATTTGGTCGTCTCGAACACACTCAAAACTCGCAAATCGCATTCCATAACGTGGTGTTTATCATTATTATCGCATTCTTGAGGCAATCCACATTGAAAATTGTTTATAAATCAATTCGATATTTCCGATGGGAAACGAGCAAAAAATTGAAATCGATAATCATAAACAAGTTTTTTTTTTATCACCACTTATTCAATCACAACGCAATGTGACATTCAACGTGATGATGGTTGGTGACTAGCAAATGGGGCCATTGAAATATGAAAATTAAATAAAAATGGAGAAAAGCAGATAATGGGAAAATTTTCCCGAAAAAAAGGCAAAGCAATAAAACATTCGGTTTTATTTCGAAATAGGAATATTTGGTATGGTTCTCATTTTTTTTTCTCACTCTTTCTCTCTTTCCCTGCTGCTGTTCTCGTACCCGAGCAATAGCAACGACGACGACGACGACGGTGGCAGCAACAGCAGCCGTAGCAGCAATTTGCTCTCGACAGCAAATACGCCACGAGTCAATTTAACCACGCCTCTTCGGCAGAAATCTCCCGAAATAGAATTTATGCTCGACGAACAGTGTGTGTTTGTGTGTCTCAGTGGTTCGATTCGGTGGCATAACAATATATGTACATCCATGCTCACTGCGATTTTGCCATGGTTTGTGCATGTGTGTGTGCGCGCGCTTTACCCTCTCTATTTTAGGGGCGCATTTCATCGTTTCCTCCGATGCAAACTTGTGATTCGTGGCTGTGTATGTGGCTTGTATAGCTTTCATCGGCGATCATCATCATCGTCGTTGTCCTCGTCTCTACACGAACACGACAAATATGCACCATGATTTCTGTTTTCATTGCAACAATTCTAATCGGAATTCATTCCTTTTTATTGGCTTTTCATTCCTTGGCTGCGCTTGCAGTCTGAAACTTGGATTTCTTCACTTTTGATGAGATTTTATTGGAATTTATCGCGATTTAGCAATCGCTTATTTGGCATTCGGTTTTCTTCGAATTCAATCAATTTCGGAGCTTGAGGTTGAGTGATAAACTTCCGAAGTGGACATTTTGTCTTTCCTTCTATTTTGAATCTTGTATATATTGATCAAGATAAGGGATGATTGAGACATTTCCAATGATTGGTTTAGTTGTGCCTTGGCATCAAACGACAACTTGTCAATTTTCAGCAAAAGAATTTGCCATTATGTAGTCAGAGCGTATTATAATTGGCAAAAGCATATGAGTGCATAGCTCAACATTTCAAACGTAAGAAGACACACATAAGCGATTCGAATACAAACACGCGCCGGCCGAAATGAGACGAGAAGACAGAGAGCGAGCACAAAACATTCCACTTAAGTGAAATAAAAAGGTAGGAAAAATAAGGGTGGGTTTTATGTATATATCGATCTCTATACCGTGCTCTTCATCCAATTTATTCGGCCGAAAGAGCGAGAGCTGACGAATATCATATTCAAAAGGCATGAATCCGTATGCTTTAGCCTTCTCTCTTCATCTCCACTACGTTCGCTCTGGCCTTTTTTTCTCGTTTCTCTGTGTGTATATTTCATAAAACTCTGGTAATAATAATACAGCAGAAACAGGCAATAATCGTCATAGATGCTGCTGCAGCATAAATAAAAATGATTCGAATGGGGTGCTCGTCTCTGTGCCTCTCGCATATGTGGTGTCTGTGTATGTGTCTCTCTGTGTGTGTACGTATTCGAGAGAAGTACACCACTGGATGATTGAGTTGAATGGATAAAAGGCAAAGTAGGAACAGCACCAAAAAAAAATAACAGCAATACACAAACACTCATATACACACACACACATACAACCATACTTCGGCTCAATCAACACATTCGCAATCTGTGAAATCTCCCCGCAGAGCAACCACCTTTTTGATATCATCATCGTCGTCATCATCGTATGTGCTCGACATAATTTTATTTGAAACGTTTTGGTAACGCGTTTCAGTAGAACGGATGATGTCGTATTGGTTACACGTCGTTCGACCCTCTCGTGCATTTTATCTCTCATGGTTTTTCGGTTTCCGTTGCGAAAAATGAACTATTATTAACCAATTTGAATTGATCTCGAGTCGAGTGGTCGCTTTGCATTCGTCGCGTCGATGAAAAAAAGTTTTTCCAAAAGTTGAACTGTGATCGAACCATGTGCAAACTAATTGGATTTTAGTGAATTCCCAGAAAGAAAAATTATCAAATCAACTTTTATCTTGTTTTGTGTCCCGAAAAGATTTAAATGGATTTGCCGAAATAGTGTGAATCAGTGAATCTATTACACGTTTGAACTGAGACTTTGATTTCCAGCAATAAAAATTTAGTTTCCGTGTTTGGGTTGTTTCTTTCTTCATCGGTTTTTTTGCCTTTCGATCGATTCGGTGAAACAAAATTACGATAAGATGTCAACTGCATTTTTAGTGGATAACATTTTAAATGACAAAGAAGATCGTTCGGATTCAATAATTTCGGATACGGATTCAGATGCGACATCGGATTTAAAAGACTCGGTGTGCGGTTCACCCGAATCAAATGAAAATATCTCACCATCGCATCATTATTATCACCATCATCATATACATCAACAAGCATCCGGTAATACAAGCGCCCAACTCTCGGAAACATTACTACGAACATACAACACCATGATACGGAGCAGTGATTGTGCCACATCGGATGACCATTCGGACGATGCAAGCAATCACTTCATCGAAATGTGTTGTACAAAGTGCGGTCACTTTCAGCAATTAAACAAAACGCGTAGCAACAACGGTACAAATGGCAGTGGTACGAAATGCATTCAAACTCAAATACTATATCTTTAAGTTGGCCAAAACATTGTTTCGAAATGCTCGATCGGAATTTGTGCATTGATTGAATTTGGGTTTCGAGAGTTTGCAAAATGATTTTAGAAAGTCCGAGTCGACAAATTCTGAGATTTAAATCGAAGAAAAAGCCTGTTCAATCGAAAAATCAACGCTAAATTTTTGATTTTCCATTTCTGATACTCTTTCTGCTCGAATGCCATCTTCAATCCTGCGATCAGATTGGCGCGATGTCAATGTTTTGCTTACTTAAAGATTTTCTCCCCTTTTTTTTGTTCGGTGCCATTAGGTAGTGACGATAATAATGCCGATATCGATACCGATTTCAAGTGTGATAAATGTGACAGCAATGAAGGTGTTATTAGTAGCCAAAAGGAAACCACAACCACGATTTTAAAGGACAATGCAAAACCCATATTAAAATTTAGTGTGTCAGCGATTTTAGGTGATAAAAAGGAATGTGCCAGAGTTAGACACGGTAAGCATACAACCACTTGAAATGTCTTCATTTTTCGCTTTCGTCTTTAATTGAGGTTTGGCTTTTCGATTTGGTTTTGAGCTGACACGGATTTAATGCAAGTTCGAAGGTTAGTTCATAAGTGGTATTTCGGCTTATGATCAGCAAAATGAACTAAACTATAAGTACAAAAAAAATCCGTTATGATTTTGATTCCGTGAAGTGTAAGGAGCTTCATTGCATCAATCCTTTCATCGTTTTTAATGAAACAAAACTAAAAAAAAACGCAAGTTGATTGTACTTTTTGGGGTCAAGTTTCAATAAATTAATGAAAAAGTATGAGCAGTTGTGTAATTTTAGTCCTCCTTATTTCAAACTCCGCAAAAAAAAACTGGTCAATTGCAAAAAGAAACGTTTTAATCACTACCATTGATGAGATGTCCATTCTTCTACTGGTCAATTTTACTTCTCAAATCCTCCTAAACATTTGAACTTTTAATCGTTTTTTATTCGAATCGAAAATCTAAAGCAAATTCCAAGTCAACTCGATGTATAATATTGAATTAAATAAAACGGGTGGATTTAAAACTCTCGTTAAAATTCAAATACGTTCGTATCATCTGTCACCGTCTAAAATGCGACAGTTTAAATTTCAAATGTTTTTGGTAGAAAATAAAGAAATTAAAAAATGCAACATGATCTCCCTAGAAAGGGAATAGTTTGAATACAAATTGAGCTTTGAATATAAACGAGTTGGATGAGTTCATTGCGTATTTGTTGCCATCGTCGAGTCTAAGTCTTTCGGTTGCCAATTACCGTTACAACGAATGCAATAAATAAATTCCATTTTCAATGCGAGAGCATCAACTACAAATGCAATGCATGTATGCGATGGAACGACCGCAAACCAAAAACTGTCGACCACGTAACAGACAAAAAGCCAAACGAGTAAAAAACAAACTATGAAAATAAACCTAGTTGATCCGAAACAATAACAATTCGAAAATTGAAATAAAAACAACAGAACCAAACAAATAGGCTGTTTTTTATGCATTGGGAAAAGCAAGCAGACGCATATACTGGGAGATCTTTTGTCGACGGTCTTCAACACTGCGACTCTGTCGATCCTTAACAAAAACAGAGGCGTTTTCATGACAATAAATTTTATAACGATTATTAGAGTTCGCAGTGCGCAACCGAACGAGGAAGATAGAACTCGAAGCTGAAAAAAAAAACGAAACAACAAAATTTTCACAATAATGAAATGAATGTTTAAAAAACGACAAACATAAACAACAATCAATTGGGATACATTAATTTTCGAGCATGTTGGGTTGGTTTGAACAAAGCCATACCATGTGCTGTTCGGTATACGTACACATTCACGGTAGTAACAAATGCATAAGATTTGCGCGTTTGCATTTGAAATAAAAAAAAACCCTGCCAAATGCAATCAAACAAGCCGACTGAAGACGACTCTGTCGATGATGAAAATAATGAAATGTTGCTGATCCATTGTGTTGCGTTTGAATTGCTGTATGTGCGTGCGTGTGTAAGCTAGATAAAGCCGGTACAAAGCCCACAAGTAGGCTGTAAAAACATAAATAATTTGTGTGATCATGTGCTTAAACGTTGATGCGTATTTAATTCACGTTCAAATCCTCGGTTAGTTCATCATTCTATCATATTTTTTTTCTCGTCGCTGTGCCGTTTCTTTTAGAATTGATGATCCTTTTTACTAGAACATTATGAATGTTTTCTTTCGAACAAGGTTCATATTGCCTAAAGTAGAATTTCCGTACTTATTTCAGCATTTGCTCGTTGCAAACACAGAGAAGGCGCAAAAAGAGCAGAAAAATCGTTTTTTTAGAGAAATAAAAAGAGAGAATTGCCCCTGGATTTAAATTCAGTTAGAAAAGCAATTTCATAATCCATACACATTAAAGTTTCGTTATACCGCACACGCAGATTCACAAATAAACGCACTGCCGTTTCAGGTACATACATTGTTGTGCAAACGTTCACCGTTCATAATCTTGTGAATTTATTGATACATCGTTATTGATGTCTTTTAATAGCTACTTTTTATTGTTTGCAACACACAGCCCAACGGTGAATACTTATTAATAATCGAATAAAAAAATAGCAGCAACAGAAATAAATGTTTTATTATTGTTGAAGAATCGCATTTTTTTGGGGTGATTTTGGCTTGTTTTTTTTTATTCTTTGCACATCGACTACATTACTTAATGCCACACTCTTCGAATAGTTTTATTGTGTGGAATTTTGTGTTCACACAGAATTTCATTAGTTTCTGGGACGGACGGCACACGCGATTTATGTAAAAATACGACATTCAATCAATATTGTTTGTGATTTATCGATGCCAAAAATTGTGTGATTTTTTACGAGAAAAAAGTGGGTTCTTTTCGGTTTGAAATTCACATGAATATCGGGCCATACAAACCGTAGTTGAATACGCCAGATTCTAATTGCAAGTTATGCCATTTTTCACAATCCATTTATTGACGTATCAATTAAAATGATGAATATGATCAATTTTTGGATTATGCATCATTTTAATTAACACCTCGAAATGTGCCAAATCTGCGAAAAACGTCCACTATGACGTTATGAAATTGCGACAAAACGGAGACAACAACTTCAAAGTTCATTTTTTCAGTTGGCTAAAAATAGCATATTGAGTTTGTGTATATTTTTTTGTCTGACTTTTGACTACGTAATTCAAAATATTTTTTTTTTCGAGTACGGTATTTTAAATGACTTTAACTGAGCTAGCAAATTCAATTTGTTTGACACTTTATTACGATCGAGTTTGACAAACAATGCATTGCCAGCACAAATGCTTCCCCGGTTATTTTTCGATGTTGTTGTTGTCTTCATTTAGTTTTGTGCTTACTAAGATTTTCTAATAAATTTTGATGTTTACATATTCGTTGAACATTTTGGTGTCATGATGACACTGTCATCATATGCAATCAACTTTTAAAAATTGAAATTACAATCGATTTACGGAAACGACAAAGTTTATCAAGCAATCACGTTCAATTTAGTGTCATCTGTGTGCTGTTTTATGGCAAAATAGAAAAAAAAAATTTAATGAGAGAAGCGGACCAAAGTGAAGGAATAAAAAAAATTGCTCCCAAATGTTGATCACGTTTTTATGCTGCACATAAAACTGGAATGTGGATGAAACTTCTCACATGTCAACTTAGTTTTATCTGGCTCAAATGGGCCACTTTGAAAACATTTTCGAAAAGAAGCAACGGAAAAAAAAGCGGTGAAGTAAAACGGTGCTGTTGTAATTTTGTGAGTCAATAAAAAAGAATGAAAAAGAACGAGCGAGCGAGAGAGGAGAGTGATTCAATGTGTTTCGATGGGCGCTGGAGTTCATAGATCGGAAAAGGTGTCCATTAAAGTGGCAAGTGTGTTTAATGTCGATTTGAATCTCATTGAATGTTAACGAGATTGATGTGGAGCCAAATGCATCGCTCGTCCCGTCGTGGTGTTGTAAACGGAACGGAACCAACCCATCAAAAATCGACCGAATAAAACTACCAACAAAAGCTTAACGACAGAATCAATGAGTGCTGGCAATATAGAGGCAATCACCATCACATTTTTTCTCGCTCTCTATCGCTATTTTTTTCCAGGGGCTTTTGGAGCCTTTTGGATTTCTTGGCCGATCAAATTTCCGATTTGCACATCGTACGATGGTTGGTAAAGTGGACAATTACATTTTATTGAACCCTAAACACAAACTTTGCTTTTTCTTCGAATTTTTTTGACACTCTAATCGACTTTCGTTTTTAAAGAGCGGAATCAAAAAGTTGTCGAAACATTTATGGAAAAACCCCAATCGAACGATTAAAAGAAATGTTGATTCAATATTTATGATATCAGCAGAAAATCGAATGAAAAACAAAAATAAACAAGCAATATCACAATTGAAATGTACAGTGAAACAATGTGCGCAAATTGAATAATTTCGAATCGAACAAGTTTATCTGTTGCGCGATGAAAATTTATAGCAGCCTTGTATTGTTAATGGATCAATCGGCTTTTGTTCGCGCGCCTAACGAAAATTGTAAACAAATATTATTTATTATTATCAGATGCTGATAATTGTTGGCACGCGTGGCGGGCGCATGGCGCACGTTGATTTCGAATATTGCAATCGCACTCACAATTGTGTTATTATGTTTAATTATTTGTCGGTATGAAAATTTTCATTCAACTATTATTAAGAGCTGGAGCGTCGATAGAGCGAGAGAGCGAGAGAGCGAGAGAGGGACTAAGAAAGAGTGGTGTGAGTAAGTGAGAGTGTTAATAATCCGTTCATCTATTGCATATATTAAAGGCTGTTTGAGGCGGCTCATATGTTGAATGCCATCGAGTGTTACGATGATGCGTCGCACACAACAACAAAAGGTCCCAAAACGCACATGAATTTTGCACATTCAATAAATGATGAGCCCACAACTCTCTCTCTCTCTCTCTCTCTCTCTCTCTCTCTCTCTCTCTCTCTCTCTCTCTCTCTCTCTCTCTCTCTCTCTCTCTGA
>NW_022601467.1:17148146-17205438 GCF_009176505.1 Sitodiplosis mosellana | reverse complement strand
CTCTCTCTCTCTCTCTCTCTCTCTCTCTCTCTCTCTCTCTATTTATCACAAATGAATCTCTGTCTCTCACACTTACTGTGTAACTTTCGATGTAACACTGAAATTCACTATTCACGCTATTATTAAACGGCTTTCGGCTGGCTGACTGCCTGGCAAAACCATAAAATATTCCAACAACGGAATGCATGCATGAAATACACACAATAATACAATACTGGAAAAGGTTAACCATACACCAAATTCAGGCCCCGCTATTTTGATGTTTTGCACGTAAACATGTGGAAATTTATGAATGCATAAATGCTCTCGCCTCAACGACTGATTGAAATGAGATAAACAACACAGATAAAATAAGTGTTTTAAGCGTTAATTGTGCTCGATGTGTGACGACATGTTGTGCGTGAGATTGGAATATTAATAACGATGTTACTGTATATTGAATTTATGGTTGATGCCAAACAAAAGCGCTGTCCCGTGTAAATCCTGATGAAGGTGAAAATGTTGCGAGTTTAACAAACAAACAGAACGATTTATTCGATTTGCGCATCATTTTGACACGAAGCTTTGGAATTTATTCAAGTGTGTGGCTTTAATTTTCATTTGAGATGGCTAATTTTCTAGATTTTATTTACACTTCAACACGCATCTGTCGGGATCGAAATTCCCATCAGAACCGCTTGCAAACGATCTTTTCCTCCCATACTCAACCATTTACTTTGTTTCACTATCTCTAGGCTATTTTTTCTTATTGCTTAATCAAAAGACCAACCGAATCACTTCCATTCGAACAATTTCCAAAGAATATTCTCACTTTTACTAATTGAAATAACGTTACACGCTTTGATTCATACCTTTTTTTCTTCTCTCCACAGAGTTTCTTCAACCGCAACATATTTGGCCTTATATTCAGCAAAATTTCATGCACCATCATTCGCAAGTTCATTATCAAGGATTTCATGTAAGCCCATATTGAATGCCCATTTTCAGTGTGCGATGCTGTTAGTTTGTGAATGATCGAACGATATACACAAGCACATATCCATTCGCGGCAGAACCTGCAAATGATTTTTTCTCTTGTTGTTTCTTTTTGTGTGTGTGTGTGTGTTTAATTCAGGTCACAAACAATAACCATCAGCAAAATAACCACAATAATTTACATCAAGAACAGCAACCGCAGCATAATCATCATCAGCATGTGCCGTCACCAATTAGTTGTAACAATGAAATCGACAATCTATCGAACAGTAACAATAATAATAGCAGTAGTCTTAACAATAATGCGAGCGGAACAAATGCCGATAGCACGGCCATCGTGTCTGACATTCAGGATGCTGAACAACAAAATAGATTAAGGTAGGCAAAAAAAACTGTATCACCAACGCCGCCGTCGCCGCAACCAATCAACGACGCGGAAAAAACAATTGCAAGAGAAATAAAAGTCGTTTAAATCAAGATAAAATGATTTGTGAATTGAATTCGAGACTTGATTTGATCGCTTTTCTTTCATACAAACTGTAATTGGATGCTAACCGCATTTCAAATCGATGCTAAAATTGAATTAAACTTCTAAATCACACACTTAATTAGCATCGAGTTTCATCTGCTCTGCTCGTTACATTATTAACACGTGGTTCATTCTATTTTTGTTTGTTCTATCAGGGAAAAGCAACAATTGCAACAGCAGCAACAATTGATTGCGAAACCGTTGGCGAGTCGACCAGCTCCACCATTTTTACATCATACACTAAGTCATCCCCATCTTCACTCATTATTGGCTCATTGCCGAAATCCTTACATCGGAGCTGGTGAGAACACACTACATACATTTGTTTCCTCTTCATTCGATTCCGCTTAGTAACGACAATTCGATTTATTTTCCCCTAACTAGGCGCTGGTCCTCAAGTGTTTCCATTACCTCCTGGTCAAGGTTTTCCATGGGCGCATTCGACACGCGGTAAACCGCGACGAGGAATGATGCGAAGAGCCGTTTTTTCCGGTAATTATCCTATCAATATGATTTTTGATTGTCAATTTTTTTTCTTCTGGCCCAAGTTCTGCATGTGATTATTCTAAATTGCGTTTGTTTTTTTTTTCACTCGAAAATTGATTGATTCAGATTCACAACGGAAAGGGCTGGAAAAGCGATTTCAAATGCAGAAGTATATCAGTAAGCCGGATCGCAAAAAACTCGCCGAAAGACTTGGCCTTAAGGATTCACAGGTAAATTAATATTGTTTTTTTTTTTCACTTCTTTCTCCTTTGAGTTTTGATTTCGATTTATATGGAAATGACATGTGATGGGAGAAATATTAAATCGATTCGAAACATGAACAGAAAAAAAGAACAAATAAAAAAAAAAGGAAACCGAAAAAAAAGATAGTGAGTTGATTCACATCGAAACCATAACAAATTCAGTCAGAATCACACAGACACACGCACACACACCGTGTGCAAAAATTGTTATGTAAAATTATGTGTACCATGAAAAATTGATGTGCGGTGATTGACATGCTTCGTTCGTTCGGTTGTTTGGCTGGTCAAACAGGATGCAAACGAACGAACACAACGGAATCCAAAAGGAAAAAACTCCGCCTTGCAGTAAACAATGCTCTTAACTTTCCGTATAATATTTTCATTGTTATAGATGTGTGTTTTTTTCTTTTTCTTCTTCTGCGCTCTCTCTCTTTCACGTGCTCTCCTGTTCTCCGTTCTTTTTGGCATACAAAAGGCCACATCCCAGCATCTTAAATGCGCAGACGCCTATATTCCGTATGAATATATCTCGAAACACTCTACCGTACACCAGTGGTAGCGATGCCAGTATGTGTGTTTGTTGCGAATGAATACCAACACAAATATCACATACAACCCTTATTATTTTAGATCCATCCCATTTTTTCAATTTTCGCTTTTTGTTCTGTGTTTGATACACTTCATCCATCATTGTCGGAATATACGTGGCCGAAACGACCGGCGATAGAGAGAAAAGTGCACACAAAGAGCGAACGAGAGTGAGAGACCGAGGGAAAAAAAGGAATTGTATGAAAATTCATTTCGTTATGAAAATCATATTTTTGTGCTGGAATGAAGCGAAAGAATAAAAACGAACGCACGGACATAAAGGGTTTTAATTCGTTGGCATTTGTCAAATTGAAAGAATTCGTAGATAAGCGTGAAATTGAATGAAAAATTACGCTCGACATTCGTCGTTCAAAAGCGATAACTCTCTTTTTCGCTCTGTTCACCTTTTCAACGTGTAACAATGGCGTCGGAATAAATAAGTTTGAGGTTGAATCGCTACTTTTCATTTCAAAAGAAATGTATTCTCTCCCAGCTCACGGAAAACGGAAAAAGAGATGAACAGAAATGGAAATTTTTGCGTCCATCTCTTTTGGAGAAAGAAACAAAGAACGAGAAGAAAAAAAACTTAACTCATTCGTTATAAATTCGATGCGATCGGTTGAGTTAATTAAAATTTGGTGTGCCTGTGAATGGAGACAGTTTTTCAATTTCCTTTTAACAAATTAGCCACCGCATTGCGTGCGATTGATTTTCCACATCGATCTGGCCTGGTATTAAAATAATGAAACCGGAAAATCCGGAAAACGTTTTTCGAGGCCCATTTGTTATTCATTTGGGCTTGTAAATACACCATTGAGTGAGTAGCCTTCAAGCGATTTACGATAATAAATCTGAAGTGTAATGCCGAAAATATTGTAAATGCCTTGGTCCGATCGCTCCTCTCTCTCTCTCTCTCTCTCTCTCTCTCTCTTTCGGCACACGACTTTTTGGGCCCGCAACCAGCAAAAAAAAACGAAACCAAAATAAATAGAAAATGAGGGAATGATTAAAATCAACCGACAAACCAACGACAGCCAAGAGCAATAAACAAACCAATCGAATAATCGCTTTAATTTTCGAACATGCATTCAAACAATTCCGCCAGTCAGATATGAAAAGGCGCTGCTGCTGCTCCGGCACACGCACACGCACATTACAAGAAAAGCAGCAGAAACGACGATGGGGTGGGGGATGAGAGTGAGTGCGCAATGGCCATAACAAACATGCGAAAGAGCCCATCGAGCGCAAATCCATATCGTTTACCCGATTTTCTTACATGAATGAATAATTTCAAATTGAAGTACTCACTTAAATAAATAATATTTGCTTACCGCAAGAAATCTAATCATAATCCCATTGCTTAAATTTATATCTGTATGCATAAAACATTATCCCTATTTATAACGGCATCCGCTCACACACTCTCACTCTCTCTCTCTCTCCATGCCTCCTTCTCTTGCTCTGTTTCGACACTCTGTCGCACACTCCGCAATCCACTTCACTCTCGACTCAATTACGTGCACCGATCTGGGTGCCGTTTGTACCGATTTTTGCTCGCTTTTTCTGGTTACTGCTGTCGCTGCTGCCTTGCCTTCTTCATTCATATTCCTTGTGGCCATTGAATTCGCATTTTTCTCTCTCTCTCTGCTCGTTTGCTTCATGATTTGCCAAAAATTTATTGATCTGAAAAATAGGAACGTTTAAGCAAAACACTGTGATACGACAACGACGATGACGACGTTGACGGCTGAACAACAAACGATGGCAATCGCTATGATGATGACAATGTAATGCTCTCTATTCACTTTAATATACGTATGTTTGTGTATTTATATTCTGTGTGTCGTGCGCGCTTAACTCACCAAATGGAGTGGCCTCAATGCGTTGGTTCTGCGTTTGGAAAAACCAAAAGGAAAAAAAAAAACAAAACAAAAAAAACTTCAAAAAGTTAAAACGTCAAATGCATTTGTGACATACTCTCTCTAAGCAGCGGCAGTACATCAGCCTGCGAGCACACGCATACCAATCGATGTTTTGAGGGTGAAAAACCGAAGACCGAAAGAGAAGAAGAGCAGAATCGCATACAATGGATTCATGTGTATGTGTGCTTTGGCTACGTATTTCGGTGTTGAAACCAGCACACAGCACAGCAAATGAGGCAGATTGCTCGTTCATCTAAAAGAAACAGTTCGCAAAACGTTCTATCCTTCATTTTTCATTGTTAATCGAAAGGTCACAATTGTCAATTGCAGTCTTTCCACATTAAGAATGATTGTGTTTACGTAGACGAGAATCGAGCGAGCGATTGAACGAAGAAGGTACGGGACATGCACACGGAATAAAAGTGGAGAAGAAAACTCACAGAAAAAGACAAGAAACGGAAAGAATATTCGAGTGACTCGCATCTTTGAATGATTTTTGGCGGTGGCGAGGGATAAAACGATTAGGAAATCGATTAAGACTAATTTTCTAAGCATTTTTTTGTGTGTGTGAGACGCATTCAATTCACCCCACGAAGCATTTAACGATAATTATTATTCAATCAAGTGATTTGATCGCCTCACAAACAAGCCAATTCATAATTCGCTCTCCTAATTGATTATTCGGCCAATAAATTCATAATCAAATCAGAGTAATACACACAAACGAGAAAAAAAAAGTTCAGCAAATTAATTATCATGAAGGGACTGTGTAATTTTCTCGAAGAGAATTGGCTCAAAGCAATGTTCATCTTGGGATTTACGTTGTAGTTAACATGGCAAAAATAGCGACCGCCACTGTCATCGCCATCATCATTGTCATCGTTTGATGTTTAACGGTGATACGAAAATTAAGATGCAAATGTTGGAACTGTTGCACAGCACACTCTACGCAATACGCAAACATGATCCATACAAAGGCTAATCTGCTTTTGCACCCTCGGCACAAATAAAATGTCATCATCATAACTATCTGTAATCAAAAATCAACGCGTCGGCATCATCAAATCCAATGGCCATATATAATTTGTACGTTGTGCGTTTGCATTGTTTGTGTGTTTTCCATTCCATTTGATTTCCATCCCCTTTCATTTACCACACCATACCACACATCCACTCGAATGTGTTTGTTTGCATGTGTATTTGCTTAAGCTAAACACATACTAAACGCTCCACATATAAATATCATTTGAATCAATTTAAGCGAATATGTAGTTTTTTTTTCAATAAAAATGAAACAAACACTTTTACTCTCACTCGTACGCACACCACACCGCATTGCCACAATAAAGTGAAGCTAAATGCACGCCAACTGGCTAAAGAAGAAACATATTGTTTTCTCAGTAACTTTTATTTAGATGTCTTTGTCTCGTTTATTGTTATTCACTTCAACAGTCATTAGCACAGACTGTTACAGCTAACGTCATTGCTCCCAATTTAATATGTTTGAAGAGTATCGAATTATACACCCCGATGCTCACACTCTTTCTCTCTCTCTCTCTGCTACTGTTGTTGCCGCCACCGCCACAGCACATTACAAACATTCATCCATCGTGTGATGCCTGTTTATTTCTACTTCAGCAACCAACATCTTCTGCACTCGTTCCATAATAAATAACAATATTCAGCGCTGTTGTTTTTTCTCTCTGTCTTCGACGCAAAAAGAAATATCCTAAATCTCGATTTCGGTCGGTTGTTCTTTTCAACGACCATTTCTCTAAATGACGTGAATACAAATTTTGATAACAATACGAAATGATGATGTACATTATCGATCGGTTGGCACAACGAAATTGCTTCGACGATGACCAGAATATTGAATTTCCTTAAATGGTTTTCGCCACAGATTATAAATATCGAGAAAAACAAACTGCGTCGGTACAAATGTTCGTTTGCCATTTCATTATTATTCAATACAAATTGGATACACTCAACCGAATCAAAGCGCATTTATCCATTTAGTCGGGCGCGCAAACAAATAGATAAACAGAACATAAGTGTCAGATTTCATGTAGGAAAAAATTATTTATTTTTTCTTGCTTGCAAAATTTGTTGTGCAAGAGGAAATCGTTTTGTGTCTCGCGTGCGCGTGAGCGTTCGGCAATCGATTTGATTCTATTTGAACAATTTTCGTAAACATTTTCCTTTATCATTATTGTGATTGTTATTGTTTTGCGCTTAAGAGCATCGAAAATGGTTGTTGAAACGGTAACGACGACGGCGGCGGCTGCTGCTGCTACGACGGCGATGACGGCGAACAAGACGGGGTGACGATCTTGTTTGGCCCATCAAAAACATATGCTGCACGAACGTCTGATAAATAGACAATTGCATACACAGAATGAAACGAAGTGTGCACACACACACTCTTTCGACGATTTTCGAAAGTGAGCATACTATACTTTGGAGAAAAGTATCTCGCGCGACATTTTCTCGACCAACACCAATATTCATTCTATGCAATAAACGAGCATAGATTTTCCGTCCCGGAACACGCGCGCGCACGCACAACAATAACAACGAAGAAAGAAGAAAAAAAAGTCGCTCACTCGCTCTCTGATGAGCGGAGAAAATCAATCGTCTGAGAGAGTGAATATGCAGACACAACTGTTGTTTGTTGTGTGTGTGATTATGTAACAAATTCAGCAGTCGAAATAAAATAAGATGTTTTCAACAGAACAGAAAACGATTCGAGAACATATGGTGGATTTGTGATAAATGAAAATGTCGAGCTTGTGACCAAATTACTAACGAACATTCATTGAAATAGGTTGTTGCAAATCGATCGTTAGCCATTCAGTGCGAAACTTTCAACACGAACGAACGATGAGCAATATATGTACCAAACAATTGTCATTTCAGTGTTTATGCGATGAAGACGTGCTAAAAATTACTATGCTCCAAATCAAAACACGAGATTAAAATAGAGAGAGTGAGATTGAGAAAGAAAGAGAAAGAGAGAACGAGAGGGAGAGAGAGAGAGAGAGAGAGAGAGAGAAACGGCAGTTAATTCAAGTACAATAGCCTATTTTATTCGTTTGCACCCGTCAAATCAACATCATCGTCCGTTTTTTGAGCATTGTTTTAGGCCGAGACGATGAAAACATCCAAAGCGATCTGTTGTTTGATTTTTTTTTTTTGCTTTTGGTTGTTGTCATTTGTTTTGCGGTTTTATTACACATTTTATGCAACAAACAAGGAATGCGTACAACTGCGACACACTCGCACACACACACATACTCAGAATCGTACAAAAGGTTCATTTCAGTGGAAAAGTTGTTTGAGAAGCGGTTTGGCTTAATAATTTAGATAGAGCAAGAGTGTTATAAAAGTTTTTTTCTTTTTCTGGCTCTATGTTGTTTGGTCCATTCGAGAATTCGGGTTTTTCCACTCTCTCTCTCTCTCTCTCTCTCTATCTCTCTCTGTGTAAATGTCTTTGTTGCTGCGTCGTCGATGTCATTGTTGTTATTAGTGTCTCGTGTGTGAGCGTGTGCACACTGGCGGCGCACGGAATAATAGTGGATGTCTGCAATTGACACATTTGGAAAAAGGCGGGAAATTTCATGATGTTCATGTAACTGTTTTTGAATTATATACATTCATTATACGCTCATATTATTTGCCTAACTTAATCGCATGCAATTTTCTTTTCGCCGATGTGCTAATATCACTCTCATCCGCCGCATTTCCTCCTTCTCTCACTCGCTCTCTGTGTGTCTCTGGTTTCGGGGTCGGCCAGCATATTTTAGCTGCTGCCGGTTTTTTCTGGTGAGGCGACGATCACAACACGACTTTGTCTATGGGTTCACACAGCAAATCACCCACAACACACAATTTAACACAAACAATTTGAATACACACAAACACACAATATGAATATTCGGTGAACCCTCTTGTTCGTTCCGGAGGCGAATTTCCCTTTCGGCTTTGATTGGATGATGCGTGCGTGCGTGTGATTGTGGGAGCAAACACAGCAGAGCTCGCTCGCTTGCCTATTTGTGTGTATCGCTTTTTGATTTCCATCAAATGCCCAAATAAATCGGCAATATTAATCCATATCTCTCTCTATCGTGCGTTTTATTGCGGATGTAATTGATTTGAGACTCAATGAATTTATTGTAGATGTTGGTGTTTATTGTATAATAATTTTAATAATGTATCCAATCCCATTGACATGAGGCTTTTGTTCTTCTTGTGCCATTCAGTTAAATGGAGACCGTGTCTGAAGTGTTCATGCGTCGTACACATTGTCGAATCAATATCAGTGCATGGAGCAGCGCGTTTATGGTTTTAATGTATACCATCAAAATATGTGAATTTTAATTAATTTCTCTCTCCCCCTATCTTGCTCTCGCTCATTCTCAGCATACTCTACATTACAACGGGTCCAAACTGTTACAATTATTACAGTTAGTACGTAATGCAATGTTGAGGTGATGCTCTTTTTGCAACAAAGTTAGTTTGATGACAATGTTTTGTCTCCGCCTTTCTCAAGTAATACCAATACATCGCGCATCATTTCGGAATAGTTTGTGTGCGGAGGGAAAAAAAAAGTTTTGTAAAACTTTCATGGCCATTTCAAGATAGTAAAAGTACCGCAACCAAAAACAATTATCCCTTTGGAAATGTTCAATCGAACAACAACAACAGTAAAAAACACGTTTAAAGAGATACAGCCAGCAGCAGCAGCAGCAGCAGCAGCAACAGAAGAGAAAAAAAACGTATCCGCAATGACGTAGTTGTCAAAATTACTTTTTATACATCTGCATTTTGAGTGATTAACTGAATTGTGGCAGCTCTTGAAAGGAAATGCATGCGTATCTAAAGTAGTTCCGGTGAATGTAATTCAATGTAACTCATTCATTGAATTACGTGTTGATTGATTCTTTTGCGTACATTCGCAATTTTACGGCTGGAATTTTCAATGGCAAGAAGTTTACAATGGGAATTGATGTTGTTGTTTTTTTCGTATGTCTTTGGTTTGATTCCATCACTTACTTCAGTTCTCGGTTGAATCATGAGACCACATCACATGCATCATACATTCACTGAATACAAATGCAATTGTAAAACCATGCATTTTCATTATTTTTAGTCATTAAAGTGAATGAAGAAAAAAAAAATTGTACACGTTAACTGAATTTGGAACAGAAAAAAAAAGAAATATCGAAATTTTTACGGAAATTTACGAAATGCAGACGGAAATTAGGCACGGGCCCAAAAATGTGATCGATTGATTAGTGTGTGTGTGTGTGTTGATGATTGGTGAACAAAGTGCCGGTTGATGTGGCGCACACTCGTCCTTTCAATCTCTCGTCATCTATTAATCACACATATTCGTATTGAATGTCAACCATTACTACACAATTGCTGAATGACTGCGCTTTTGTTGCGTCATTCAACCGAATGATCGATGAATTTTGACAAATTTTCTGTTATGGTTTAATTTTTATTGTGTCGCCACATTGTTTCTCGCTCTTTTTCTCTGCATATTATGCATCGCATCACCATTTTTGTGACGAAAAGTGATGAAAAAGGCACAAAGAAAATGCATTCAACGTTATAAGTAAAAAGGCGTGAAAATGTGGCAGCGGAATTGAATTCTATCTCGCACATATTGCATTCGAACGGAAATTATTCAATTGAATAACATATGGATGTAATCACATAGTTAAACTTCGATTTTTATACCAATTTCGCTCAATTGAAGTAGAATTAATATTTCAGTTATTTTCGGAAGAAAAAAAGAAACGTTATTAAATTCAACTTTTCATATTTTCATGTAAGATTCTCAAACGATTTTTCTTTTGATTTGCAGGTGAAAATTTGGTTTCAGAACCGACGGATGAAGGTACTTACTCATTTTCATTTTAAGGTATTTATGAATGAAGGAACTTACTCATCTCACTTATTTTTATTTTTATTTTTTTCATAAAGTGGAGAAATTCTAAAGAACGTGAGTTATTGGCAAGTGGTGGTAGTCGTGATCAAACCCTTCCAAATAAAAATAATCCCAATCCAGATTTATCGGATGCCCGCACCGATCGTCAGCCATCCATTTCACCGGCTTCGGCGTCACCAAACTCCAGTCTCATGGATCAATCACAGTCAGCACAAAATCTTGATCATTTCCCCAGCCCACCAAGTATGACGCCAACGAGTAAAGCAAACATGGAATTGCACAGTAAGAACAATGTCATTTTAGCGAATGGCTGCAATGGCAAAGAAGGAAAATCATTTAAAATTGAAAAAGGTGCAACGATGAATGAAAGTAACCATCCATTCGTCGATCAATTTATGCCAAATGCAAACCAATCCATTTTGTCGCACATGAGCTCATCGTCGAGCGAAGAGAATCGACGCGAATCGGCACCACAACAGCACCTGTTTAACAACTTTTACGACAAAGTTCGTGACATCAATAGTTCCGTATCGTTTAATAATCGATCTGAAAATGTTGGTAACATGTCGAACTACTATTATGACGAATTTGATTCAAACTCCGACGAAGAGATTAGCGTAACTTGAGTCGATTAAGTGGGATGACTTATTTTCCTTGGCTTTAATAGAAGCTATACATGAATATACGATATATTTTATCACTCTCATTGCTGTGTAACGCAAGAAAAATGATTTTTTTGTCTCAATCAAAAGACTCTTGAGAATTCTCACCAAAAAAGATTCTCAGTTCGAAACATCTTCGAACCGACTGAATGGAATTACTCAAGACACATTTCCATGTCTCATGATTTCATCAATCGAAACATATTGTTTCTAATAAATTTCTAATGAAATTCGCCTGACTTTTTTTTTGCTCAAAATTCATTTTTACTGAATAAATAAAATTCCTGTTTGGGGTGCGAAAATGCAAACTAATTTTCCAAGGAACCAAATTGGTCTTGCCGTCGGCTGATGATCAAAAACAAACTACGACAACTTTCACAGAAGACAATGAAAGAATTCAACGTATATAAATCCAGCTGGAAGTTGGAATTTCATAAATGTAAATAAAATTGCAAATAAAGAAAAGAAAAATTAATTTTGTTCTATAAGTGATTCGCTAAGTAAGAAGAACTGCTTCAACAAGTTCGTAAAGCATTTTGAAGCCAAAAAAGTATATAAATGTTCAGCACCGAAATGAAGAATCGAATCGGTTGCACATTTGGCTTCCATGTATTGACACACACATGAAATGAAAATTTATCGATTAATAAAAATTGACTAAATATTTAGTAAGAGGACCCGCTCAGTCTATGTATGTGAAGATAAACTTGATAAAAACAGACACAATTTTAAACTCAAAACCAAAAATAGAAACTATTTAATAAACTCCATTGTAAGATTGTCATTGTAATTTATTTAGTTGGTCAAAATAAAGTGAAAAATTTACGATAAAAATAACATGCAAAACATTGGTGTCTCGCTATCTTTTTTTCATCCCATCCAGAAACTTTTTTCTTGTTACTACTATCGTAAGTACAAATTGTACTTAGTACATTTTTCATATCTCTTCTTTTTTATCGAGCATAAAATTCACACTCATCTAATTTCTAAGACTGGAAAGAAGAGAGAACAGAAATTCAAAACCAATACATAATTAAAACACCGGCAAAAAAATACATTCAAAAATTTAAAAGAGAATGTCTTTATTTTCGTTTTGAGGTTGAATGTTAAAGACATTGAAAATTGGTTATAACATTCGGTAATATCGTAGAAAGTTGCTTTCAAATCAAATTATTTTTTTTTTAGAAATTACTTTTAATTTTACTATTTTTAGTATTAAAACATTTCGATTGTTTTTTTTGTTTGTTTCATGTATAGAAGGCTAACAAAATCTTAGACAACTAATACTTCCATTTGTCCATAACATGATTTCGGTTTGATGAGAAGCTGTGTCGACGTTGCATGGATTCGTTTTGATATGCGTTGGATGTGGATGGTGTGGAGACATTAATCTGTATGTCGAGCAGTGAAGGTGGCGTATTCAATTGGCTGTTTTGAACTTTGGCACTTCGCATGGTTGAAGTTAGTCGACTGTTTGATGGAGTTGGAAGATCATTATATTTGACATAATTGAGTGGCTTCTTTCGTTTCGAAGTGTTGTTATCAGTGTCTGCATCACTTGGGTAAACGTTTATTTTAAGACCAAACAATTTTCGGTCCAAAATCAATGGTGGCAATGTTCGGTCTTTTCTCATTTGGTTGTAATGTTCAATTATATTTTCGTAGTTTTTGTGGTCGTCTCCAGAGAAAACGTATGCCATGTGTTCGCCCATCTTTTGACGTACATCAACTGGTACATTTTGACTGCTTCCGCTAATGACTCCACGCAAACATTTTTGCAATTCATCCAAATGGGATTTTCCTTCAGCAAAACCGTAACGACCAAACAGTACCATATTCAGGTGCTTGCGCAAACGTAGATTTTGCTTAACATTTGACTTCGATGGATTCTGCTCATTTTGGCGAATTCGATTGAACAAACCTTGAACATCGGCCATATGTTTAACATTGCACATTGGCGAGTCCAAAACAGCAACTTGGGAGCGCACATACCGGATCAGTGCATCGCGGTTCTTCGGCAAATTTCCACCCAATTGTTGTTTTTGTGGATTTTCATTTGATTCGAAGAATTCTCTCAAGATATTGTGAAAATCTTGCTGATTACTCGCAATGCCATTCACAATTAATACATTTCCATATTGTCGCCATTCCAAACGCACCGACACATTGTACTGTAGCTCACTGTCACGCAGAAATTGATTACCTTTCTCGGAAAGCAATTTTTTGCAATGATCTTTGGTGAGATGGATCGTAGCATCGCTCTTTTCATTAGCGTTCGTTGTCGAATCGGCGGAAACGGGTGATGGTGATCGAGCTGGTTCGTATTTTTCAGGTTCGTCTGGACTCAACGGTATAAAATCGGGTAAAGCACTTGACGTTGTTACATCATCTTTTTGCCCCGACACATTTACATCACTTTCGATGGTTGTGTCGTGATCGGTACTTTGACCCGTTTCATTGAGGTCATCATCTGATTTTTGCGATAGCATTTTTTCTTTCAATTCTTCCAGCGTGTGTATTTTGTCATCGAGCCGCTTAATTGCAGCTTCTTTATCTGCTGCAAAAATGCCCGTTTCCACTGGATCGGCTCTTGGCTCCTTCGTATCGTGTTCTTCTGTATTCAAATTATCAATCGTCATAAAACTTGAGTCATGTGTATTTTCGGAGTATTGCTCGGAGCTGCTCACATCATCAAGATCGTCCATTTCAAAATCGTAATCATCGTACACTTCGATTGGTGGATCGGATGTGTCATGCAAATTGGTTTCATTCACAAACACTACATCATTCTCGGACGTTGTACTTTGATTTGCATTCAAATTGACTGCACGTCGGAAGCGACCGTAAATTGTATTTCCCACGCTCGACACACTATTGCCAAAGTTGAAATTGTAGTCGTTCAAATCGGATGCCAATATGGTGTATCTCGGTCCTTTGTTGTCAATATTGAATGGTGATTTTAGTAACCATCGATAGCTTGTTATGTTCAGACTTAATGGGCCTGGCGTTCGATTTGCACGGCTACAATTTTCGGCATAGTGGCCCCGGCCAGCGCATAGGCAACAATACTTTACTTTAGGCGGACCATTTGGTGACTTCTCTTTTCGAGCCGGTTTCTCGTTGAGTGATGTCTGTAATATTATTTATATTTGGTATATAGGTTAGATTTTCATTCTTTCCATTCTGATTTGAGTCAAATTTTACATACCGTTGAATGATATCGCCGCCATTTGTCTGGGCAAAGGAATGCTTTATGACCCTTTTGCCTACATAGATGGCAAACTATTTCTCGATCACGATTACATTCACCACATCCGTGAGAGTACCTTTGTGATTTTCGACCACACTGTTTCGAAGTGAAGAAAAAGTAATTGATTAGAATATGGAAAAAATGGAACAATTACAAGTAAACCAGATTGTTTGTTGAAACCGTAGGATTATTGTAAGTATCAACATTTTCAACTCTCAATGCTAGATTTTTATGTGAAAACAACAATTGAATAAAAAAAACGTCTTCAATTATTAAAGTGATTTTTTTCAAGTGTAATAAAAATAGAACTCACTAGGAGACAAATCTTATGGGGACATTTGGGCTCCAAATGACCTTCAACGCCGCACATGTAACAGCGCTTCTTGGATGGTGGCCGTGGGCAATTTTTGGCCAAATGGCCCTTTTCTTGGCAATTAAGGCAGCGGAATTGACGACCCCTGGTTGTGTTAATCGCAGGGAATTTGTCCTTATTTGTTATCATCCAGTTGAGGAAGCCTTCTGCAATATAAGAAAAATATTGGAATTATTAATTCACCGGAACAACTTGAGTCATTTTGGCACAATCATAAGAATGTCGCATAACATTTACGTACTTGGCATACGAGCGCGAATATTTCGAACACTAAATGTCTCACCACCCCAAGATTCGTTGTAAAATCGCCTCATTTCGTCATTCCACCCAATTTCGCTGCCAAACAAGCCATCGTCGTCGTCCGCTTCATTCGGAACCGTTTTCATTTCTGTTTCATCTGCTGTGCTTTGTTTTGGCTCCTCCACTGATTTCGATGGTTCTTCTGTTGGTTGTGGTTGTTCCTTATTCGTTTCAGGCTGTTTTTCCTGAATTGCAGTATTTTCCGATTTCGTATCTTCAATCAGAGATTTACCGTCATCATTCAATGATTCCAGGGCATTTTCATCAAATATTCGACCCAAATTCAGCTCATCGGTTTCACCAACTTGATCGGTGACCTCCCATGCATTTGTTTTCTCAGTATCCGATGGATTTGGTTCGGCTTCGACATTTTGATTCTTCTTCGATTTTTTATTTCGACGTTGCAACACCGTTTCGACAATATCGCGCGCTTCAACTGATTCGGTCGACGTTTCGTGTGGACTTTCCGGTTCATCATTTTCACTTTCGTTCTGACCATGCACAATGTACGATAATTTATTAATGAAATCATCTTCGGAACGCTTTTCAGCTGCAGCCTTATTTGCTTTCGCCAATTTTTTCTTGTTGGAATTTTTAACCTTTCCCAATGCTTCGCCACGAACCAAATACGAATTTTCATTGGACGCATCGTTGTCGTCGTCGGTATCATCATCATCATCTTCCGGTAAATCCGAGCTCGAATCATCCGAATGCTTGTGATCCGATTCCCTTGCACTGCCCGAACTTTTACGTTTTCGCAACCGTTTTGATTTTGCGATCGATACATCTTCAACGCCACTGCTGTCTGAATCAGACATTTGCTTTCTTTTACCCGACGCACCTTTTGCGTAGACGGAATCAGGCATATCCGAACTTTCCGATTCGTATACATCAACGGCAGTGAAACTATTGGCACCAACTTCATACGATTTCTTGACGGTTGCTTTCGTTTTGTCTTTCTGCATTTGTTTGGGCGGTGTAAAAATGGCATTATCATTGTCACTGGGAATGGCAGCACGTTTACTTGAACCAACTTTAGCAGTTTTATTACGTAATTGAGTTTCGACCGTTTCGCTGACTTGACACATTTCTTCATCGGAAAGTGTTCCAAATGTTTCGAAACCGAAATTTCGTTGATCATTTTGTCCAATAAAATCGTCGGCCGATTGAATTGAACTGGATGGGCTGGCACAGCGTGCGGTTTTACGACGATTATCACTAACCGCCGTTGGTTCGGTGAATTCATGCTCTTGAGCATTGGTTGGTGCCGTTTCTTCTTCATCGGAACTGTCAAGGTTAATCAACGGTGGTTCTTGCGTTGGAAGAATAATCACATCGTCATCGTCTTTATCCTCTCCATCCACATCGATAATACCCGTGTTAACCGGTTCTGGTTTCAATTCTACACGATTATTTTTCATATTTTTATTTTGATTTGCCTCTGACTTTCTCTTTTTGGCTTTTCTCGACAATGGGTTGAACGGATTCAATCGTTTGGTATTTTCGAGTTGTTTGCCCATTTCCGCTTCGATCGCTTCATCTTCTTTCAGTAGCTGTTTGTATTGGTCGATTGTGTGTTTCTTACTAAATGGATTGATGTGTTTGGTGGCCAAACTCTTGCGAACCATTTCGTTGTTGGTTTTCTGCACATTCGAATTGGAATAATCTTTGTGGCTTGTGGTGGCAGTTGGTTCTTCAATTGCATTCGAGGTAGAATCTTTAAATGGTAAAAATGATACGTACGGTGTGAACTGCTTCGGTGCGGCAGCGACGGTGGCAGTGTTTGTTTCACGACTTTCATCACTTTTCGCATTATCAGGTGCACTTTTGTTCAGATCTGTGGCCGTCACTTTGCCTGGCCTGTAGACACCGGACTGTTTTTCCTTGAAAAATGCCACAAATTTCGATGGACCACTGTGGTGAGTGTTGGTATTTGTGCTCCAGTATCGTTTGGCATTTCGTCGTGGCCCACTTCGATCGGCTTCTGTCGGTGTATTGTAACCGGAATTACTGCCTGACGCATTGTTGTCATCAGCTTTGGATTGATTTGGCGATTCATCGCATCCCGTGTTGTAATGAATATTTGCGTAGAGCAGGTTTTCCACATGCTCTAGATCCTCTCGATCATAGTCTTCATTTTCAATACTATGCTCCTAAAAATTATAAAACATTTCATTTAACACAATATTCAAAATCGATGAGGAAATTTTCGATAAGTAAAAGTAATTTTTCAATGATATTCCTACCTCGCTCATGTTGATTTCTATCGAAATCGATCCGATTTAACTAACGACCTTAACTAAAAACTATTATTTTTTTTTTGACGATTTTCTTTACTCTCTATATTCTTTACTGAACTGTTGACAGTTCAATGTGTCTAGAGCTTATGTTTCTGCCTGTCGAAAGCATGTTAGCACATGGCGACCAAATGTCATGCATACTCTGATGTTATCAATGCATGTCAACAGTTCAATGGAGCCGGCGAATACGAAACAAAACGAATATGAGTTATTTTATCGGCATCAGATGGGAATTTCAATGAATTTCCATATAAATTCCTTTTTCGTTTGGACCAGGACCACTTCACATACGATTGTTTACGTTAAAAAAAATGCGATTTTTTCATTGATAAATGGGTCGGTTGCCGAAAGCTATTTCGAACCACTTAAGTACACTAAGTATGTGGCAGCGCGTGGAAATATTGAACGCGACCAGTAATCAAAGTGTCAAATAACCAACCATTTTTATTTTTCTTTTTCTTTCACGATTCGTAATTGCAGTGCATGTTATTTAAAGTAAAGTTATTGTGAGGAAAATATATTTTCGTTTCATTTTCATTGCAAAAGGTATTGGGCAAATCCATTTAATTTCAAAATTACCGCATGAATGTGATAGAATGTGATGATAATTATGGGTTTGAATAAATTTTCAGGTCATGAAATGTCGGCAAACAGGATTTAACCCATTGTAAATAACACGCAAATGTTTGGCAATGTGCTCAATTGCAACTGCGTTGTATAATAAATCAAAAGCGAATCATTTGCAAAACGGAGGCAGCAAAATCAAAGCGACATCATTATCAAAAGTGAGATTTTCGGCAGATTAACGGTGTGTGTGGTGTTCGGCGATCGTTTTTTCCCTTGTTGTTATTGTTGCTCGTTGAATTGAGAAACGATACGAACAAACACAGTCGAACGGGACGGACCGCAGAGTCAAAATAATGGAAGGAAAAATTGTAATAAAAGAGAATTTTTTCAAGCCATCCGCCGAGGATATCATCAAAAAGTGGAAAATCCAAAATGATATATTCGATCGGCGAAGGCATGCAACGAACAAAAAGGAAATTGTGGATATATCAAAGTCATGGCGCATCCGTGATCGAATGAAAACCGTGAGTGTTGCGTTGGTTGTGTGTTTAAATGTTGGCGTTGATCCACCGGATGTGTTTAAAATAACGCCATGCGCACGATTGGAATGCTGGATTGATCCGTCGTCGATGTCACCGCAAAAGGCGCTCGAATTAATCGGTGCCAATCTACAGAAACAGTATGAACGATGGCAGCCACGGGCACGATACAAGCAATCCTTGGATCCAACCGTTGAGGATGTGAAAAAATTGTGTGTTTCATTGCGTCGCAATGCAAAAGAGGAACGTGTACTGTTCCATTATAATGGGCACGGTGTACCGCGGCCAACAGTCAACGGTGAAATATGGGTATTTAATCGCACATACACCCAATATATTCCGCTGTCGATTTACGATCTACAATCCTGGATGGGATCACCGTCAATTTATGTATACGATTGCTCAAACGCTGGCATCATTGTCAAGTGGTTCATTCAGTTTGCCGAACAGCATGAACGGGAATTTGAGCAAATTGCATCGAGTACCGGAAATTTGAATGCATCGCCCAGCACTCAACCGTGCAATTCATTTCGAAATTGTATCCAATTGGCTGCTTGTAGTGAGGACCAAATTCTACCAATGAATCCACAATTGCCAGCCGATTTATTTACCGCTTGCCTAACCACACCAATCAAAATCGCTTTGAAATGGTTTATGCTACAAAAAACGTCGATTTTGGTGCCGCATCTCACACAGGATCTAATCGATCGCATCCCCGGCCAATTGAACGATAGACGCACCATGCTCGGTGAGCTCAATTGGATTTTCACTGCAATCACCGATACAATTGCATGGAACACACTGCCCAGAGATCTCTTTCAACGACTGTTTCGTCAGGATCTCTTGGTGGCGAGTTTGTTTCGCAATTTTTTGCTCGCCGAACGTATAATGCGCTCATACGATTGCACACCAGTTTCTAGTCCGCAAATTCCAAATGGATATCGGCATCACATGTGGCAAGCATGGGATTTAGCCATCGATTTAGCATTGCAACAACTGCCCGATATCGTTGAACGCAATGCACCATACCAAAATTCACCATTTTTCGAAGATCAATTGACCGCTTTCCATGTTTGGCTTGAACGCGGCAACGAAGAACGTGAACCACCCGAACAACTTCCGATTGGTAAGGAGCATTTCATTTTCCACGTTTTTTTTTTCTTTCCAATTTCAAAATGTAATTCTTTTTCCTCTGTGTTCGTTTAGTTTTACAAGTGCTGCTATCACAAGTACATCGGTTGCGTGCCTTGGAATTGCTTGGAAGATTTTTAGACTTAGGACCGTGGGCAGTAAATTTGGCGTTGAGCGTTGGAATTTTCCCATATGTATTGAAATTGTTGCAAGCATCGGCAAAAGAATTGCGACCGCTGTTGGTGTTTATTTGGGCGAAAATCCTAGCGGTTGATGTTACATGTCAAGTGGACTTGGTCTGTGATCAAGGCCAAAAATACTTTTTATCTGTGTTACAAGATCCAATGATCACACCAAAATATCGCACATTGGCCGCCTTCGTGTTGGCATCAATCGTACACAATTTCCCAATGGGACAGGCGAGTGCACTGCAATCCTCATTAGTTTCCATTTGTTTGGAGCAGATAAACGATCGTTGTGCATCGTTGCGTCAATGGTTGGCAATATGTTTAGGTCATTTATGGCAAAATTATGACAAGGCACGATGGTCGGGCGTACGTGATTTGGCCCATGAAAAACTGTTCAAATTGCTCGAGGATAATGTGCCGGAGGTGAGAGCGGCTGCCGTTTATGCATTGGGCACATTTATCAGTTCTCAGAAAACGGATCGCACCGAGCACGCAGATAATTTGGATCGAAGCATAGCGCTAACACTATTCTCAACGGTTGGCAATGACATGAGCCCGATTGTGAGAATGGAATTGCTGGCCGCTTTACAGTGGATTGTTATGTTGTTTTTGAAAGTATTTAAGGCAGCATCGACACAAGACTCCAATCCCAGCAGTAGTTGGGATAGGAAAATGATGCGCGTATCAAGCTGTGGATCAATCAATAATTTCTCGACGCTGGGATTCAATTCGATTTATATAAAATTGTGGCGTGGTCTATTGTCATTTTGCCATGATCCGTGTCCTGATGTTGTGAAAATGGCCAAGGAAATTGTAATGTATATTATTATCGATTTGACGCCAGCCGAAGAAGCTGACAAAGGAATGTATTCATCAAGTAGCATTAGTTTGCCGCCCAGTCCAAACACTCGAACCGGCTATCTCGGCGGTAGTTCACCACCCGTATCGCACAGTTTGGCCATAAACCGGCATGCAAACGAAAGCATCGGAAGCATCGAGCGAAATAATTCACGAAGCACAACACCGATTCAGAATCGTAATCAACCGGGAAATCGATCGCGGAAAAATTCACGCATCGAAAACGATGGAATTCCGGCCAATTCAACGATAAACGCTGATATCAATATAACATCAGGCAGCTCGTCAAATGACGAAAATCAAGATCCATTGAAACCAAAGCCGATCGTTACAACTAATTACATTTCATGGAGCACGGCCAATGTCACGAATATGGGTGAAAAACATGAAAAATATTTTACAAAATCTCGTTGCAAACATTTGGATGGTAGATTAGTGCGTGACATTGAGTATTCCATACAAAACGGCGTTTCTACCTTGTATTTGACGCAATTATGGGCAGCACAAACACAAAGTACCCCAAATTTAATACGATTTCATCCGTTCGAAGAGCAAATTGCCGTTGCATACAAAGATAAAGTTATGGTCAATGATCGGGATAGTAAAGTGATTCATGCATATGCACCGACTGAAATTCCGCTCAACATTCCAATGCATTGGCGTCATGCACAAAATGTCGAAGTGACATCGTTCGAATTCATCAATCCATCGACACGTGCCCTCGTGTTGATTGGACACGACGATGGATGCATTCGCATTTGGAAACCACCGACTGACAATAAGGAAAAACCCACTCTAATCACGGGCTGGCAAGCGATTAACGATGTGACCAGTGCAAGTCGCATGGTGAACACATGCGGCCTAATCACCACATATCAACCGATGAATAATGTCATTGTGAGCGGCAGCACTGCTAAATGTATACGCTTCTGGGATCCGGAAACGGAACGAAAAGTGGCCGAAATCCCAACCGATAGCGAGGCAGCTGTACGAGTTTTAAGTACATCGAATGAAGGTTTAACCATAGCTGGATTTGATGATGGCTGCTGTAAAATTCTTGACAAACGATGCAACCCATCATCGTCGATTGTGTGTTCGTATCGCGAACACAATGAACGATTGCTAGAATGTTCAATGGTCACCGAAACTGGTACCTTATTCACTGGCTGTCGACAGGGTAGCTGTGTTTGCATTGATTTTCGTAAAAATCTCGTTATGGAACGATGGAAGACAAATCGTGAAGCCACCGCAATGGCTGTTTATCCATATAGCAATATTGTGGCTATTGGGTCCGACTCAGCGATCACACTTTATCATTACAATGGACAAGAATTGAATCGAACACGAAGCAGCAGTGACGGTGTTTATCGTGGAACGCGCAAATATATCTCCTGCTTAACATTTCATCCGCTCAAAGGGCACATCGCCAGTGGCTATTCGGACAATTTAGTATCGGCCTACGAAATGAATGACAAAGTGACCAAACCTATTTCCTATTATTGGTAAAAAGGAAACATAAAATAAAAAGCAACAAGCAACAATCGAACACCGAAGGCACTTAACTATTTAGCGCATTTGTATAAAAGCTATATTTTGTGGCATCAGCTTCGCATATGAAGCACTGTAAATAGAATCCTTCTTTTTTAGCTTTAGATACAATATATCTAAGGACGAAACACGCGACCATTATTTCAACGTGCAAAAACAAAAACAAATAAACCTTTTCGATCATGCATACACTATGAAAAATCTACTATATTCGATCGATATTTGGTGATAAGAAATTAATAATGACGATAATAATGATAAATGATATGTAAGCACTAAGCATGGCCATGTTTGTATCTAAATTATATATATATATATATATATATATATAAAGTATAAACCAAAACACTCTCACACATACTCAAAATAGCCGAAATGAATGAACGGATTTTCACAACTAAAATAGCACACATTGCAGTTCCATTTAACAGAACAAAGAAAATATGTATATATTGCAGCAAAAGAGAGAAAATACATAGCATTTTTCGTTTTTTTTTTCTTTATCAAATCTAGTCCCATGTTTATTCTGTAATTTGTTTCCATTGAAACTGCGACACATGCATCTGTTTGGCTTTCAAATCAGATACCAAAACTGTTTCGTTGCTATGAGTTAAATAAATGTATACATTGATCACGGTCTCTGCTATTCTATCCACACACACATCAACGAAATCATCTTCGATTTGCATTTCTCAGCGATAGAAAAGAAACGGGAATATTTGCATTTAACTAACCATATATTCAAGCAAAATGTGTATGAATTTCCGGAGAGAAGAAAATCAATAAAAAAATATTGAAAAAAACAGAAGATTTTTTTTAATTTCCATTGGATTTTTATCTTTTATCGTTGTGGATGACATAATTCTTGGGAATTCTCACCTTCTATTTTCAGATTGACCATACTGTTGAATTGGCTTGCAGCTGAGCTAACTGTGGCAAAATTTAATGATATGCAAATGACAAAAATAGAACAACATAAAAAAATAAACAAATTGAATTGGTTCAAAAGTATCTTTTATTTCACATTTTAATAACAGGTTTGCATGCAACCTCAATCAATTTTAAAATCTTTATCATTTCAAGCATGACGTTAATCACGGGAGAGTCAATGAACTCAATGGACGAAATAGAGAGATAAAAACAAATTGTGATGAAAAAAAAGTTCGAATCATCAATGTTCTGTAAAATAAAGACTAAACAAATGTAATTATTTGCTGTACAATCAACAGGTGATTAGAAAATCACAATCGGAGCATTGTTTGCCTTACGAGAAGAAAAAAACTAATAGAAAACAAAATGTTAAAATCATGCATATAATTGGCACTCATCATAGGCATTCATAGGTTCACTGTTACATTTTCACTTTGTTATTCGATGTCACCTCGGTTCAAACCACCATCAATTTAATTCAATTATTATAATTGAATACACTTAGCCGTAAACATTGATTGAATATTGTTAAATTTATTAAATACAATTTGAGTTGAGTATTTTCCTATTTCGTCTGTTACTGTCTATTGAATAACACACATTCCTGTGTAATACTTGTTTTTTTTTCTTCGTTATTTCTGACAGTTGATCAATTGTAATTGTGTTATGTCAAAACTATTTTGTGCCATTCGAATCAAAGTGGATTGTTATGAGTGTAGATTGTATGTAGAGTATGAAAGCAGAAATGAACCTGTGAGCATAAAAACGACTTATAAAAACGTAGCCGAACAAAGCGAAACACCTATTTGTTATTCGTTCAATTCGGAACAAATTGTACACTGGTATGTTACGCCGACAAATCTATGTTACGTTTTGATGGGCGATTTTTTTAAGTCGTTTTTATGCTCATGGGTTCAAATAACATTACGTAGATTTAGATAAATATCATCTTATTATGATCTCAATATATGCATATTCTTGTCATTTGAATTGCATGTGATTGACTCTGTGTGTGTTTCGTGCACATTGAATTATCATATCATATAAATAGCACACTGGAACGATGTCAATGTCACTCTTGTGTTGCATCACATAGGTTTTATCACCTATGTCGTCATCGTTAGCAAGGCAACATAATGTGTCTTTTTAATTTTATCCCTTTTTTTTTAAATATTAACTAATATCAAGATCAAGAAAAAAATTATTGGTGTTTAGGTGTTTAGGCAAGAAATATAGTCTTGAAATAAAATTAAAAACCAAGTCTAAATGAGAAAAATCAACGGTAAAATTTACAAAATTCTTTTTCTTTTGTGCAATAGAAAAAATTTCTTTGCTTCCATAGAAATGGCTTCCAGAGATTGGGAAATTCAATAAATATCGAGCGAATGCCATTGATTTTAATCATCATGAGTATTCATTATGTGTGTGTATATGTTTTATGTTTCTTTTTTTTTGTCTTAATGAAAAAACAATTGGGAAACATTTTCCAGCAGCATAGTGGTAGCCCCCTTTACATTTGAACAAAAAATTAAGCCGAACCAATTTGATTTGACTTCAATCAAAAAAATTCGAATTCATACAAATGTGGTAAGCGAGAGCGCATCAAAAATCCACTTAACATTCGACTTTCAAAACAAATAGGAGAGTTTATTTCTAATTTTGATAATCAGTCATTCGAAATGTACAATGTAATGAATGCCGTCAACCAAACTAGTCACGTTTTATACAATAGTTGCCCATAGACAAGATAAATTCAACGCATTGATAAATGTATTTGGTTATTTTTGTCTCGTTTTTCTTTTCATTGCATTGTATTGCACTGATTTGAGAATTAATCATATGAGCTGCATGCGGAAGTACATTACAATTCATGATACGCTCTCGCCTTCGGCCATCTATTCTTTTTATCTCATTTAAAACGATCCTAATAACTTAATTACAATATGGTTTTGTCTTTTTCACGGGACGAACAGTCGCTCGTTTACCCGGTGCCGAACAGGTAACATTCGATTTCACAATAAAGTCGTACACCTTTCTCATATCGTTCGATTTAATTTCATGCGAGGTAATCATTCCGCGGACTTCACACAAGTCTTTATAAGGCAAATAATTAAATAAATGGTAGTTTTGCGGCTGGATGCCAGCTTTTTCAGCGCATATACCTATGGAAAAGGAGAAAATATACCCAATTTTAATCATAACATTTCTGAAACTAATTTTCTAAAAATGCATTACCAGTCAAGAAGACGTCCTCTAGATGGAGCAATGGGGTGTCCATCGATACATTGTACAATTTTTCTGCCGTGTCCATTGTTAACACGTAGCCAGTGCCCGATAGATAATTCGGATAGATACTCTTATCGTACATGTAACGCGGCGTGAACCTACAGTTAATGGACAATTTTCACATTCACTTAGTTATTTCAAATGATTATGATTCACATTTAATTGGAGAAGATTGAAATTTAAATAAATTTTCTTTTGGTTCAATTTCTTTGCCAAATTTACCATTTGCTTCTGAGGTCTAATATTGGTTTCGATTTGCAAAATCGTGTGCCAATCAGCAAATCCTCGTACTGGCAAAGCCGATTTTTGGAAGAAAGTATGCGCACCGTTTGTTCATTGTAACGCTGCAATGTGGCATTATAAATAGGAACGGTGCCACCGAGCAGAAAATGAATTAAATTTGGTACATTGACAAACGTATCGTCATCACATTTCATGATAAACTTCACTGGAATTCCAAATAAATGCAATTAGTGAATTTAAAACTAGGAAATAACAAATCAGATTGCTCTCACCTTTGCCACCGGCACAATTGATATTGATCCATTTCAGCATCATAATGGTTTTCAACGTTAAATTATTGTAGGTATCTATAAAACTCTCCTGTATCAAATCGTTGTGCGTGCGATTCTCTTCAACAATTTTATCTTGTGTATCATTGTTGTCGGTTTGACCAACGAGAAAGACGGTTCGAATTTGAAAATCTACATGACTAGGATCATCCTTATTACTATCACTGATGTTATCGCTAACATTTGCGGAAGACTCCTGTGAACGAAAGATCGAAAAACAAAAAAACGTCAATGCATGAATCACAACAAAAACAAGACATAAAATTACATAACGTCGCATGAATTATGCGGAAAACGTTGGCCTACCTTGTGATGTCTCACAGTGAAATTCCTCCAATCGCCATAATTAATAGGTAAATATTTTCCTTTGAATCGTGAATGCAGCGTTGAGAACTTGGAATAGTTGAATTCAGTTGTGTTTGCCCATGTTTCACGTAATGTTTTCCTAAATAATTAACACATCGTAAATTTGATTTAATTTTTTCTACACATGAGAAACACGTGGAAGTCGTTATTTGAATTTCATTTACCGAATTTCAAAATTTTCAGCTGCCGAACAAATCACGATGAGTAGCAAAATTGGGAAATTCTCTCGGCACAATGTTGGCGGTTCTAAAATGGTTGTATTCACATCGGGTAAAATATAAAATGGTATACTTCGGCTTCGATTCCTGTCCCATCCTGAAAGTGACACTGTTCAAACAGTTTTATATTAATTTTTGTCCAATTTTTCCCTCATCGTTATCTAATCGAATTTTGTTTCTATTGAAAAATATTTGTTGATATACCTACCTCCGAACGATGACCCATCGAAATACAGCGATAAATATAGCTGAGACAATACGATCAGCGTCGATGCAAAGCCAAACAGAAACAAAAACCGTTTGAATGATTTATTTTGGCGCGATGATTTATGCGTGGAAAAGATTTGCAAGTTGCCATATTCGGCGAGAAACCTTGTATCGCCCATATAATTCGAGATACGACGATAAATGACATCCGTTTGATTTGCACGTCGGTTGTTTTGAATTAGCGTACAACTTTCGTTGACCTGGGTATTGTGTATGGTGTTCGATGAATCACTCGCATCGCTGCCGGTATCATTGTCACTTTCTTCGCTCACTTGAATCGAATCGTAATCAACACACTTGTCCATTGCATTGCAGTGATGTGAATTTTGGAAGATTTTTAGCGATGAACAACTGTTTGTTGCCAAACGAAAAAGAAACAGAAAAATTGAAAACGAGGACACACATAAATAATCTTCTAATCTTCACAAGTAATTAGGTAGTTTACTATGTTTGAATAAATTATAGAAGCACAATTTCGACTGACATACCATTTACAGAACCGAAATCAGAATGGCACATTCTGATCAAGTAAAGCACTAGATATACATATATATCGCAACGGACGACACAATTTGCTAATGAATTTAAAAAAAAAACTAATTTGGCTTTCTCAATTCAAATGAATTTTTTTTTCTCTCGTGGAAAAAAAAAGAAACAAAAATAAAGAATCAAAGAAATAGACGGAATACCATATGTTATACTACAAATAGATATCAACACCGATAAAAAAGAAACGATAGAAACTTTTAAATTTATCACAATTGAATTCCGTTAAAACTACATTTCGGCAAGCGTTTCATAGGAATTCGTTTCTTTTTTGCTTTTATTCAATCGGAAAAAATTATCGAACGAGCAGCAGCAGCAGCAGTGCTACAACTGATGAAAACACAATTCACTGTCAAACCCGAAACGTCAAGTGTACAAGTGTATGTATAAACTGCGCTTTTGTATGCGTAACTACGTGTGCGAGTGTATCTCTCTGTGTGTACGCTCAGTCATCGCTAACACAATTGACCGCTTCGTTCGAATTCTAAACCAGACAAAAGGAACCAAAACCATACATGCGTCTGTTTTCCGTTTCAATTTTTTTATGTTAGCATTTTATAAAATTACAAAATATATATATTACACATTATTCGACATTTTGATATTCTTATCAACTAAATTTCTTGGCAAATAGAATTGTAAATCGATAGAAAATTTATTACTTTGTTTGTTGCTTCATCAATATCTGTTTGTTTGTTTTTTTCTGTTTCTTGATGCGGAGAAAATGGTTTTTGTTCGGCACGTAAGAGATATGAATGATTACAGTATAGCTTCCATAGGATGATGAACGGTAACTGGTGCTTGAATGTGATGTGGTGATAGTTCGGCATTGGTATCATAATGATTTTTTACCGGCGATGAAAGTCCATCGGATTTACCGCCCCCGCTGTGCACATAGTTGATGCACGAACTGGTTGGTTCGGTATTGAATGATGCCGAATCGGATATGGATTGATTGCTGCATTTATTATTGATCAATGGTTCGACCAATGTGAAGCAGGCATGATCGGAATCGTCATGCGGTGTCATTGTTGAATAGCCATGGTCTGATTCACCATTTGGAAGTCGCCGAAAGTATCCAGCACTTCGATATGGTGAATCAGATGAAACGGTGCCCATATTATTTCGCTTATCAACTACATCATTGCCCAGTCCATTGTGTGGCAAAATTGTATCGTAGTCTAGCCGTGATAATGGTAATCCGAAATTATGCTCCACCACCATTGATTCCACATACAAATGCTCAGAGCCTATGTGATTTAAAAAAAAAAAGAGCAGATAAGAATTTTTCATTATTTAGAAAAAAACAGAAGAAAAACGACGAAAGAAGAAATTGTGACATAAACTTGATAAAAATACTCCAAAAAATGTGGACATTCCTTTTGAAATGATAAATGACTGACATTTATCGCTATTTTCTACTCTTATCGTCGAATAAAAGTTTATTTGGGGATATTCCAAATGATGTAAGTATTTTAGTTTCCAAAAAAAACAAAACAGAAACAAATATAAAAGTGTCAAGGTTAAGTTCATACCCGGCTCTAAATTATTCCGATAGCAGTACATTGCGAAGCCGATGACTAAAAATAGAACAACAACAGCACCAATTGCGATTGGACCGATGGCTGCATAGCCTGATGGTAAAATCGAATCGATAATAACACCAAGGTCACCATCGCCATACGGTGTATTCGATCCGAGAATTCCACCAAAGCAACTCGATTGATGGGTACAAAATGGTGATAGTAAAATTGTTTGATCGATATCAATCTCGCACCACACACAGCCCAAAATACCCAAACAATCCAGTTGACTCGAATACATTTCGCACGTGAAATTCACACATTGGCCCAATAAATTGAGCTTATCAGATCTTGATGCTTTCTTATTCGGAATGAACTCTTCGACGGGTCGTGTGCATATTTCAATGCTGTCGAAGAGATTGATTTTCTTGTCGAATGTATTTTTGTCGTCTTCAAGTAAATCAGCGTACATATATTCGGTCACAATGGAACCGATACTGAGACTGTCTATGGGACATTCGCACGGACATTCACAATTCATAAGCTCGATTCGTTTGCAGTTAAAGCAAAGCTTGTCAACTGTACTGCATGGACAAAATGCAGCACCTCCTCCGCCCTCCGTCGAATTTTTCTAAACAAATAAAAGAATCAATGAGTTAATTTGATTGATTTTTGATGTAATGGCATCGACCTACCATAATCACAAATAAATTGGTATTCGGAACGGCTTCAATTTGATACTTGGTTCGCTCACCGTTGACAACGTTCGTCAAAGCACCAGCAACGGACGTATTGAACTTGTAGTACCGTTCAATTTTTCGATTCAACAAATTTTGGCACATTCGTTTCTGCACCAATGATTTATGCAGTAAAATGTCGTTGGCAATCAGCGATTCACAGTGTGTAATATGTTCATTCAAATTGAATTGCATATCAAATGTGGACAATTGCATTTTGGAATCGAAATTATTGGGATAAACCACTAAATAACCATATTCATCGATGAGAAAGCATTTGATATTTTCATCGCTGCGGCAAAAGTCACTTGATTGCAGCAAGACTTGGTAAAGGAAGCCCAATGTCACATCTATCGATACAATGGCGGCTGCATTGCGTTGATGACGATTTCCCGAGCCTGTCCCTCCTCCTCCACCTTCTGGTAATCGAACATTTTCAAAAATTAAATACGATATGGTAATGATGAAACCACCTCCTCCAATATCCAAATATGGAGGTGTTATGATTAATTTGCCCGCATTTTTAATGGCTCTCTGGAACCAGGTACGTCGACTTGGATCAAAGTCGTTTGGCAATGCAAATCCTGGATACATCAGCATTATTCCATTCATCGATGTAATGTACCTTCTGATTACGTACTTTTCGATTTTGCTTCGGAATTGATGTTGAATACGAAGCAGCTCAATTGAATGGGACAACGTCAGAACATCGCTACGCACATGTGGCTGCAAACCGGGGTTCGTGAGCAAATTCGTCGTGTCTTTGATGTATGCCATTATATTTTCAATGCGATGGTAACACTGTTCACGATACTGTTTGTCTTCATTCGAATCATTTTCATATTCACACATGGTTGACAGATGCTGGAAGGGCGATTTGAATGATCGCGGGCTTAAGTACAATGTTGCTGTGTTTAATACTGAAATTTGCTTAAAATATTGGCACAATTTCGGAGCCAATCCTTGTGGATTGCTCAATTTTGTCGAAATTGCTAAATCCAAACGATGGAAAAGGAGCGGATTTTCGGGTTCGGTGTATGTTTCAACCGAAATGTTACTGAGCATTTCCGGCTTTGCAACACGATTCGTTGATGCCAACATAACTGGAGATACCGGAGTCTTGTACGCATGGATACTTGATGCAACCAATATGGGCTTTTCTTCTACTGGAGACGATTGCGGCAGCGGAGGCGATTCCGTTTGTGGTAATATATGCACCAAGCATACAATGTACCAATCGGATAAACGACGCCAACGATACACTTTCTGTAAGAATGAAGAGATTTGAAATTAGAATCGTTGAAAAATCAAATCAATTTCTTCTGTTGAATATTTCATCAAATTTCCGGAGAAAAAAAAAAATGCAAAACTTGCCGATTTCTTGCGATTCCATAAGTTTGCCTTGGAAATTTGCACGATGCCCGTTTCTTCAGTCAACCATCGTTGGCGAATATTTTCGGGTGCCTTTTCGAAATATTTGATATCGGTCGGGTAAGTGGGATCATAGCTCGCGATGTTTGGTCGTGGAAATGACGGATGCCAAACTGTCACACCATTTTTATCACAGAGAAATGCATAAGTCTCATCACCATTTGAATACTGATTAAAGTGATAAATTAAATCTTCCGCCAAATCCGACAGATAAATTGAAATACCAACGATCCCATAGTGTTGGCAGGTTTTTGTTATATAAATTACTTGATCTAAAAGAGATTAGAAATGAATTGAAATCAGAATTATTTTTATGATGAAAAAAAAAATTGTTCAACAATAATAGTTTAAATTGTTTGTAGAAAAAAAAATTGAGAGAATTTTGTGTTTCAATTAAAAAGTACCTTTTACACTTTGATCATAAAACGGCTGATGAACGATAATTTGTGACTTGAGAAATGGTTGTTTGAACCAAATATCAGCTACGGCTGCTGCGGCAGTGGCAAACATATCGTTTATGTTTCGATAATTGACGATATACATTTTTCCGTTTTGATTGTAGGCAACAAGCTGATTGTACCACGATTTTGTCGTACTGTTGTCCACATCAATGGCATATTTGGAGTAGTTCTGGGCGGCAATATCACCCAAAAACTCCTTTCCGTGTATACTTCGTTTTTCGTCTAAAATAAATGTCATTATTTGTTGATTACTTTTCAATGTGGTACAGAAAACCACAACCAATTCAACATTTTCAAATATTTTAATGACTTTTTTTTTAAGTCAAAGCTAAAGACTCACCCAAAATTATTGCACATGTATTAATAACAACGGGTTGCTTTAACCTCTTTTGCTTTGCTGCTATAACTTCTAGCACGGATTTAGTTTCCGGCAGTTGTGCTATCCAACCTCGGCTAAGATACGAAAGATACACAATCTGGAGTGGGGTTGATTTCGTATCAACTGGCAAAGCGCCCAAATCCGATTGTGATTTTATCCATTCGAACGCATATTCAAAAGCCAACGAATGATTGGTTATGCTGGTGTCCTTCTCCAATGACTCTATGAATTTTCTCAATTGACTTTTGTTATTCGAATTCATTGCATAGAACGTTTTTGAGCTGTCCATTATGTGAACACTGTTGGAGATTGCCATCACAAATAGTTGATCATTCTCATTAAGAAGATTCAAAATAATTTGAGCTGTTGCAAAAAAATCGAAAAGGGAAACGACATTGAATTTTTTTCATTCGAAAAAAAAAATTGAAAAATTAAATATATTCTTTTCTTACCAAATGATTTGGTCACGTCAAGTGAATCTGAATTGGTGGTCATGGTTCCAACGTCAACAATCAAAACGATCTTTTTTGAATCCACGGATGAAGCATACAAAAACCTGATAATTGAATTCGATTAGAGTGTGCAATACAACTTTCGATTTTCATGTCAGTCGCCCAAGTCGAATAAAAAGGAACACATGATGTGCGTAATGTTCTATTTACCTGTGATGTTCATTCGGAACGGTATTGCGACAATTGGTGCTGCTTATTTGGTTATCTCTAGGTAAAAAAAATACATCACGAAATTGTGGCAAATGTGTTGCGGACAAGTCAATATTCTTCAGTGTTTCCATCAGTCTTTTGTTGATTGTGAAATTTTTGTCATCATTCTCGTTCAAATGGCCGGCATTTTTCAGGAAGTTCAACACTTCAATCGCCTTTTTCTTATTGATACCGCCAATGAACTCGCTTTGATTTGAATCACCGCTCAGATCATATGCGCTGCGTTCGGCGTGTTTTGGTGTCGACGAACATGGTAAAATGATTGGATCCAGTAGCAATTTGCGTGGTCGATCAATATTCTCCGTAAAAATATTTAAAAATTTCTGATTGGTTTCGTTTAAAATACGTAAAGCTGCGGCGAATTTCGCCTCAATTTTGGTGGCAACTGAGTTGAGAATTTTCGTATCGTTGTGATCAATCGACGACGATGGCACACGTTCGAGTGAATCAAACTCACTTTGAATGGCCGGAATGAGCAGTTCATGGTCTTCAATCGATTTCAATTGTAAATTGAGATCGCGTGTCAAATCCGATATGGCATACCTTTGAATAATTGGATTTGTACCGATTTGTGATGAAGCTGACGATAGTGCGTCATACGATGTAGATTTCGATGGTGCCGACCGATAAGACGTTGACTGGCTACCTGTCGGCCCTGAGCCATAGCTCGACACTTCATCGTTCGTGGCCACAAATTGAATTCCCCAACTTATGGTTATCAGTAAATAGGCTAAGTAACAGAACACCGAACCATCATGATAAATTGGGCTTATCTTAAATAATAACATTTTCCTGGCATTTAACTCATATATTTTTTTACATCCGCTTGTCAAGCCCACTTAATTTTACATTGCCACTCTTCCAAAATCGTATAACTTTAACGCATCGAATCAAATTGCTGGCAAAATGATTCTCTCACATTTTCGTTTGTTGTTGCTGCCACCAAACAAACGGCTTTTGATGTTTTGCTCTCTTTATCAATTGTCGTCAGTCGTTTTCCTCTTAACATTCGCACATTGTAAATACAATACGATTTATTTTTGAAAATTTTCCCCGTCTAATAATTCCAATGAAAACTTGCAGCCAATTTAGTGTAATTTTAATTTTGTATGAAAAAAAAATTTCCCCGGAAGACAGAAACATAAATTTACAAACACATTTCGATGATTGGTGGTGGAAAACCTTTGTTGTCTCGCGGACACTTTGTTTATATCAATATTGACATTGTTTATAGATGCACTACCGCCATACTGTTGTGAACACAATTACACATTAAACCAAAACTACAATGTGTACAACTTTTGCGACAAACACACTGACGGCTCAGCATTCCTTATGTGTAAGATTGTTTGGTTGTGACATTTGACTGTGGATTGATATGATGCCAAGAGCTCAAGTATCGTTAGACCCAAGAAATGGGGTACGTTCCATCATATGTACACCTCACACATACCGAATTCAATCGATTGTTAGCAGTTTTAAACACAAATATTAGCCATGAACATTCCAGTTTAAGTCAATTTGCTCATCGATATTTGTTGTTGCTTATAAATAATTTTATTTTGATATCGGTAATCCATGTTTACTTTTCGATTCCACAACAAATACAAACCATCCAAAGTACACGTATTTAACGATACTTTATGTTTACTTGGCCGTTACCATTGCTATGTGTACCGTGTATATTATTTCTAATGCAATGAAAGCAAATTAAGAAACGTTGACTGTTCTTTTTCTTTTCCTCGACGTAATTTAATGTCGACAAATTTTATTCAGTACAATACAATATTAGAATGCACTCAATACAAATGGAGGTTTCACATAAGCTTTGAATTGATTTACAATAGTAGTAAAGTGCACAATTCATTGCGTTCAAACACTGATAACATTTCTACTTGTAGCCGAACCGGTTGTGCTTATCATACGGTGTTCTTCCATTCCAAAAAAAAATATTTTCGGAAGTACAATTAGCTCAAAATTGCACAATTTCTGTTTCAAAATCGATCACAATCGCTTATAATGAATGAATTTGCGTCAAAAATTTCCGTTATGAATAATTGGAATGATATATTTCATTGTCTTACAATTACTTTGAATTGATTTTGATTATGAAATGGTATGGAATATTCTATTTCGAATGTTTTTTTATTTATTACCGAAATTGAATTCGGTAAGAGCTGCCTTGAGTATAAAAATTAACCGAAAAAATCGAACTTAACGACCAGGAAATGATTTTCAATTTTCACTCTGAAAACGAAGAAAACTTTCCGAGGAACTGTTCTCAATGAGAAACAAAATGCGCACTGTCGATAAAAGTCGATTGCATTGATAAGGTAAAATAAAGGTACTATATAAAAAAAGATCATCAACAAATAAAATCATAAGTAGTTGAATGTGCGCGTTAAAACAAGCTAAACGTACAGTTTATGTGCGAATAAAAATGACAGCAGTATCCGTGTATATCACTCTATTTGTGATAATTTTAGTGTTATGTGGTTTTTTGGTAAGAAATGTTAACCAGTACATAACTGTCGATTCAAAATGATTATGATCATCCTGTTGGCCTGTTTTTTTTCTCATTCAGCTTTTTGTTTTATTCTTTCTATTTCTCTTGAAGTATTGTTGCATTCGCAAAGATCAAAATCATTTTATATCGGTGGTGGCGGCATCGACGACGATGACGTCGGTCAACACGATTTCAAGATCTCTTGATGCGGAAAGAACACATCAACAATCACTTTCGCGTACATACAACCAACTTTATTCAGACCCACCGCCATCGTATGATGAAATTGTCCTTGATATTCGCTTGACCAACTCAAAACCAAATACGGCTATTGTATATTAATCGTTGTATCGACATTTACGTGTAGAAAAAAAAATACCGCAAAAGTTATATTTAAAAATAAACCGAAAAAGAAGCAGAATAAAATAGAGAAACACAAATAAACACACATGAATATGCATTTAAGCTTAGGCTAATTTATAAAAATGCTAGAGTGTTCTTTTTTTCATTTCCAATTTTTAAAGTTAGGTTGATTTTTGTTGTTGTTGTTGTTGTTGTTGAAGTATGGGAAAATTCTGCTGAAAAGTGAATCGTTTTCTTCAGTCAGTCTCACGATTATTTCGTCGATTAATTTTCGCTAATTGTCGTTTCAATCGGAAACCGCTCCTTCTGTGACGATGTCTTCGGTGTTCTTCAGGTGCATCTGGTTGATCGTTTTCGTTTTGTGGTTCGGAACTGTGATGATGATGGCGACGATGTCTGTGTCTATTTCTTCGGCCTCTTGACGATGAACCATGTGAATTATCTTCGTTCACCACATCAACTGTTGGTATAACGACCGTTGGTGCAGCTGGAACAACAGGGCTTTTAACACCGGAAATGGCTTCTTCATACGTGGGCAAACCATCGTTTGATTGACCTTTTACACCACCTTCTGTTGATACATATCCGGGATTTGTGAAATTTGACGGTGTCGAACGATGCACATCGATTGTATACACTGATGATGACTGATTTGCACCACCTAATTTAGAATAACAATTTGTGTAAACATTTTTTTTTCTCTCAGATTAACAACAAAACAAAAACAGCAACACAACACTAAACAAAATAAAAAGTGATAATCGATACGAACCGCATGAAATGCCCGCTTCGTTGGGATACATATCGGCAAAGTTGTCATTGTTACCGCGCACATTTCGAATACAATTCCGTATTTGAAGCTGTGGATACAGAGAAGCAGACGGACTTGGTTCATTAGTTGATTCGGTTTCTTTGGTATCGCATTGTTCTGGTTTTGCTTTTGAATTGCCCATTTTTATTTTGGTTTTCTTTTGTTCTTTCTCGGATTCGGATTATTGTTTATGTGTGTCAAACACAATATTTTAATGACAATTCTAATTGCGATTGTGGAATGAACGGGTAATATTTGTGTGGTTCATTAAAATGACACAGTAAATTAAACACAAATTTTTCTTTGGATGTTTTCTTCCTCAAACAGAACGAACTAAACACACTTGTTCGAAGAAGAAAAAAAAACAGATTCGTTTTCGGAGACGGGCAGAAGTAAAACAATCTGTATAATATAACAATTCGAACGCTACTAACTTGTTTTGACGAAAATAGTTGTGGAAACTACACGTAATAATCAAGTTTGCGTTGCTGGGCTATATTGAGTGGAATGCTTTTTGACGTTGCGTCGAAGATGATTTCAACACGACAGTGCTATTGTGTGACGCAGAGAGAAAAATTCGCAAACAAAGTCCAATGGTAATAACAATACAATCACTGAGCTTAAGATATGCACAGAATAATATATACGTGGATATGGTCGGGGCGTTCGGAAGTTGATCATAACATTTTTTTTTACCAGCAAAAATGAGAAATAAAAGCCAATGTGAATGGCACACGTAATTGCTTTGCTTTGCTTGCCTGCCTGCCCATTCTTAATTTAATCAGATGAAGAGAAGGAGATCTGTTGACTACTATGATGCAAAGCATATTCATTCATAGTGTTGAATTGGCGAGGCCCATTGACTGACGTGGTCTTAACTATATATTAATAGCATCAACACATAAAATCAGAAGCATGGAATCACTTAACATTGACAATTTGAATCATTCGAACCGAAGCAGAGAGCAAAGCAACGATCGAGACGCATAAACGAGAGTGAGAAATTATTTTGTTTCTATTGTCAACGACCTTGAAATTGGAACATTTTCTTACATACATCTAATGGAGACGGAGAAAAAAAATTTAATAAACTAAAATCTGTGTCACGTATGATCGCACGTAATTTACAATAAGCTACTTAACTATATATATATATATATATATTATATTTTTAGATCGTTTTTCGTGTGAGTGTTGTCATCGTTGTGTTAAATAGCCGCAGCCAGTAATTGCAGCATGACCACAGCACTTTTTGCATATGAGCAGGAGAAACAGAGACAAATGCACCAGAATCATGCATGATGAATGTGAAGTGCGTGCAAGTGCAATTCGTGTGATCGTTTTCTGATAGCGCTCGAAAAACAAATGAAACAAATTGATGATCTTTTCGCAACGTAAACAATTTCAACAGCAGGTAGCAAATACGTGATGAGGATCAGTGGTTTATATTTACAATCAACGGTCGTATCTTATCATTTGTGTTGTTTAATTTACTTGATTTCGTTGATAATCACTCATCTGCTTGGAGTAAATGAACCATAATCGATTTAACGAATCTGTTTTTTTTTTGTAAAATGGAGACCAGCGTTGTTTTAAGTTGTGATTTTCAAACCAAACCAAATCACTACAACTATTTGCAATTTCTCAAAAGGATTTTGTTGGCCGGTTAGAAGTCACTGATAGAGCCAACTGTAATTCGGTGGCCTCTTCATTGACTCGGTTTCATATAGATAACGCGTTGTTTATATGGCACACCGTCGTATGATAAAATTGAAATCAGAAAAACAAGTTTAATTTTGAATGGAATAATGGCATATGCGCATAGGTATAGAGCACACAAATAGATGAACAGAAGACGAAAAAAAAAACCACCAGAAAAACACTTTGTTTTGGCCACATATGGAATGTGAATTGAATAGAAGCATTTTTTTGTTATTTGTCATCTCGAATCCAATGAGAAAATGAATCACAATTCACGCCAGACAATAGCACCAAATTTGATTGTGCAATTACAATAGAATGGTTGATTTTTTTCCACTCTATCGAAAAAAACACAAAAAAGTTTTTTTTTAGAGGTTTATTCACATACCGCAGAGAAGACAAGGAAAAAAATGATAATGACGACCCACGCATAGGTGCCAGCATCCATGAATTGATCCATTGTGTGTATAATATTTTCACTTTCTTTATTCAAATTAAACAATTTTTTTTTTCGTTTTTCTCTCTTTTCAAATTGATTAATTTTTCTCTCTCTATATTTTCACTGAAAGCTCACAATTTTTGAATGATTTCCGAATAATTTGGGCAAAAATACATTATTTTGCACTCACAGAAAACAAAAACACGGAATTATCGAAAACAATTTTCGATTGTAGCCTAAGATTTGTGTGGAATCGTTGACTTTGAATTGACTATTAATATCTCGGCACGTAATGGATTGATCCCACTAAATTCAAAATATCACAGTTGACAGAATGCAATGGAATGTAATTTTAATTGCCGCTGCTGTTGCTGATGCGACCAACTCGATTGACTTTCGTTATTTGCCCAATATCGAACAATAAATTGCAATCGCCATCGATAATACGTTGATTAAATGCGCCCAAACACACAAACCAACGGTTTTGTACGTTTGCTGGCCAATTCTGGGATGTTGAGCTCACCGCAGTAGTCTCGTTGTCGTTGTCGACGCTCGTTTTTCCTCTTTCAGTATAAACAGAAGAAAAAAACCGAGTGTCTTTTGTGTTTTTGGGTCGCCGTTGCTTTTGGGCTGTCACCATTCATGCCATTCACACTTGCATATTACTTAATCGTTGTGCTTTTTTTTCTTCTTCTTTCTGTTGATGTTGCTGTTGTTATGCTTCTCGTTATATTCAAATCAATGAAATCGAAATCGAAATCGAAACAAGTCTTAATAATATTTTGTAACTGTGCTGTTCGCTGTAGTGTTTGTTGCTGAGCCCAACCACGCACACACGATTCGTCTATAAGCACAAAGCGGCGGAGACTGAGAGATACCTAGTTCATGTGAACATTTTTTTTTTCTTCAAACCATCGTCGGCCAACGTGATGATGATAAACAACGCTTGGAACATGTATACACTTCTTTTTTGCGCGCCACTCTTTTGTTCATGTGTCTGTGTTCGTGTATATTAATCGCGCCCCCTTTTTTTGCTTTTAATTAATTCAGACGAGGTTAATTTGTTTCTTTCACCAAATCACAAGAGGAAAACGTGCACTACTTTGACCAATTGTATTCAATGTGTGATTTAAATCGCGTAACAAGAAATGGTAGCCAGCCGACACAAGAAAAAAGAGCGGCGATTTGAATAGCATTCACGAATCAAATAGTTGGAATGAAGATTGACTCCGTGGCGACGATCGTGTAACGTTCTCAATCAAATATTATCACAAACTGGTACAAACACCCGAAACTGTGCGAATGAATTTCCGACACATCATAAAGAATTCATTAACGTACATTTGATAATTTTACTCGTTTTTTGTGCTGCTGCTGCTCAAATAAAGTGTTTGCAACACCTGCTGCCGCACTCAAACCGATTCTGACTTTGAATATTTATTCCACAAACTCAGTTCTATTACCATATAATAGATTGTTGTTGTAGCATTTTTTTTGCTGTTCGTTACTTCTAAATTCAATGTCTTTTTTCTGTCGTAATTCGTTTGTGTATTTTCAATGTGTATAAGATAAAGTCGAGTAAATACTGAGTCGCGCGCTAGGTTCGTAAAAATATATATCAATTGTACCACAAAGGAAAAATGCTACAATGATAAAATTCAGTGGCGAGTGAGTCAAAAAAAGTGTGCAAATATGAAAAAGGGGATAATAGCGAAAAGATACGGCGATAATAAGTGTGCAGAAAAAAAACAGGCGTTTCATACGATGAATCGAGCACAGACAATAGGAAAAGGAATTAAATAATTTCTGGCATATTGTACAATACCGTAGCGTCGTAAAAACCATAGCGTCCAAAACACATTTCATGCATATATTAAGGTCTGTTTTTTTTGTCAAAGTTCTGGTGGTGTTGTTTGTTGAGAGTACGGCGCGCGCGGGGCAGAAATAAATAGTTCACCTGCACACAGGTTGATGTGTATTGTTCGTCACAGCCGTTTATATTGCGATATTATGAAACACACTCGAATCCAATTGGAGTCTGAATGTGAGCTCACAAAATACCCGTAGCGACATCTCTCCGAAATTGGCCGCTTCAATCGAACACTCGCACGCACACACACACACTAACACACTAGTTGTTTTCGTCTACCCATAAAGTCCAATGTAACTTGTTAAGTCAAAACAATTTGACGTTGACTTTAATTGATATCCATACGGAAATTCGGGTGTCTCTCACTGTTGAATTTTATCACTACAAAAGGAAACCTACATAACAGATGCGTTCTAGGCTGTGTATAACCAGCATAAAAACACAACAGGTGCAACCAAATAAATAAGATAACAGTGAATAAAATCGAGCAAACATTCGAACACCCAGAAGATTTTTGAGAAAGTATAGAAATTGTGTTGTGTTGTGTTTTATTGCGAGTCTCTATCGTTTTGCCGATCGAAATGTCATCGCGTAAAAGAAGTGGTTCGGGCTCAAAAAGGCCTAAAGAAAAAGTGGTGTATATTTATGAAATGATTTTGCGCACGGATTTTAAAGAGCCAACCAAAGCGAATCCCGAATTTTGGCATGAATTCTTCTTACTGCAACCGAATGTGGAAAGTCTGGAAAATGAGATAACCAAATTGTCGTGTGAACAAATAATTGCGCTCAAAGGCAATATCAATTCGCTGTTTGGCCGATGCATTGAAATGCTAGACTCAGGTAAATTATTTGTTTGGTTTTCTTTTATGCGTCGTACAATTTAAACTAAGTCACCCGTCCCAATTGAAACAAACATTTAAAAAAAAAATTCTAACCATTGAAATAGATCATCCGAAGCGCGTTTGTAACAGTTTACAAACCTTATGTGCCCTTTTCTATGCGGTTTACAAATGGCATGCCACCGAAACGAGTTACATCAGCACCATATTCGATTTTGATGAAGTCGAAGATAAAATGAAAACATTGATTACGAAATGCAACAATCTCATGATATCCGATGTCGCCGAAACACCACGTCTTATGTGCTTGAAACTACTTTTGGTACGTAATCGATACAATTAATAATGTAAACCGTGAATGTCCTCTGATGAGTGTAATGTGACGATTTACCGTGATTTCAATTTATTTTTTCGATGACAACCATAGGTATTAGTCACCGGCTGCAACAATGTTAGCCAAAACATTTTATTGGAATACATTATGCTAAACAGTCAGTTGTTTGAATCTTGTGTACGCCTATTGTCCGATCCAACGCTACGTCAATTACATGGACATGATGTTGTCATACTCTTAACGCTACTCGTCAACTATCGGAAAAGTGAAAGCGCCAATCCGTATATCGTGCAACTATCCATTCTCGCCGATGAGCTTGCATTGAATGGGTAAATATTTGATGCAGCAAAATACCAAAGAAAAAATGGACGAATAAAACGATTGATTTCAAATGAATTTTCTTTTTTTTTCTATTTTTAGCTATGGTCAGATGATTTCAACGTCTCTTATTGATTTTTGTCGTCAATATACACAGAACCTAACCGAAATGCATTCGTCGTCGTGGCTATCGTCATTGTCAAATATTGTGGGTAATATGTTTGTATCAGATGAGGACTGTGATCGTGTACAGCAGATACGTGCCAATAATGCGTTACTGCTGGCGCTGTACGAAGCCGTTCATTTGAATCGAAATTTCATCACGACACTATCGCATACACACGAAACATCTAGCCCACCCTCACCAAGCAATACGTTGAATGCAAACCAGCCCGTGCCCGATTTGGCATCCGCTCCAGCAACGCCAACCGCACTCGACGTCACATCACAATATCCAACCAACTTGCTTGTGGCTATGTTTCAATATTGGTTGGTTGCATTTGCACTGAACAAACCGATTTTGTTGACAGAAATTGGAAAATTGAATTGGTTCTCTTTTTTTTATCCACAGTTCAATCGTGATGCAGGACAACAAAAACGAATCAAGTGCAGCCAATTTGAAGTTATGCTTCCTCATTTTGACATGCATTTCAGAGGATCAATATGCCAATTCTATGATGCATGACAGTAATCTAACATACAAAGTGCTGTTACATCGTGCACCAATGCGACATCGTAAATTGGCACAAGTAAGATATTTAAAAAGAGACAATGCCAAATTCTTGCTGTGTACTCACCTTTGATCCTAGCTAGTTAAAACCATCATTGAATCGATATGTCTAAACGATTTGCAATTTTCCAATCCAATCAATCAATAGGATCGTTTGTCGAAATCCCAGCCACTTGCCGCTATTCTATTGGATTTACTCGTGGAATTTATCGTGTCACACCTCATGAAAAAGTTTCCAATCGAATTGTATTTGTTATCGGTTGGCGTGATCCATCGCATTTTATGCTATCAAAAACGGTATCGTGTGCGACTCATTTATCCGTGGAAGGATATGTGGGCGGCTCTAATCAGTTTGCTAAAATTCTTAGTCAATCAAGAGCCGAATTTGATAAAGAAATGCAACATATTCCATTTAGCCATTCAAATCATCAACATTTTCAACCTGTTTATCACATACGGCGACACATTCTTGGCCACAACAAACAGCTACGACGAACTTTACTATGAACTGAATCGTGAAGAGAAAGCATTTACCGAACTCCATGCCATGGGTAGGTGTCTACCGAAAACCAATCATTTTCTGAAAATGACTTCATCTCAACAAATAAAAATAATTTTACGTCTGTTCGAAATGATAAATTTGTTTGTGTTTTTCACCCATACAGTGCTTCGATTTTCATTGATGTCTGACTGTGAGTACAAGGAAGATGTACTGAAACTGATGAATTCCTTGGTAAACATTCTGGCAATTGTAAAGCATTTTCAAAATAAAATCAAAGACTGGCTGGCTTGTCAGGGTCTGTCGACGCCAACCGAAGAACAAGTACTCGAAGTGGTTCGCAAAAATTATGATCTAACATTAAAACTGCAAGACTCACTGGATCATTACGAACGCTATAATGAACGGCCAAAGCATGTGCAATTCTTTACGAATATGGTGCGTGAAGTTGTGATTGACACACGAAAACAAGTGTATGCAAGCATCAAAGAAGTCGTTCATACGCCACAGATTTGTGCGGCGACCACTACATCATCACCCACAACCCCAGCACCAATCAACACATCCAATTCACTCAGTTCGAACAACAGTACTAGTACGACACCAATATCATCGATAGCGCCCGTCTAAAAGTCGACACAAACTGAACTGTTTTCGAGGCTTTTTTACGAACAAACATTTACAATCATGCAGAGAGCATTTTTATCATTTTTTTTTAAGAATTTGACTTTTCTTATTTTAATATAGTTTTTTTTTTGGACGAAAGAAAGCTTAATTGAATGTTATTATAATAGTTATTGATCAATATGTATCTCGATATAATGGACCAAGTTTAGTTAACATTAGAAGGTTGAAGTAAAAAATGAAAACGACATGAAGAAGACGAAATTGAAATACTATCATGTGTTTAACACTCATTTCCAGAAATAAATATCATTGAATTTCAACCGAGCGTTCTAATTTTTCCCTGGATGGTGGGGCTTTATCTTTGAATGAAAGACCAAATTGTTTTTTGTTGCATTTATTCTATCATTTACTTTTATTTTTAATTAGTAATAATTTATTACTAGTAGTAATAGTCAAAGGAAATCCGTTTGTTGTTGTCATTATTCTTTGCTTAAACTTCAATTACTTGTAATTTTTGTGTGTGTTTGTTTTGTTATTATGTTTTTTAAATGACACATACACCAAATTGCTGCACAATTACAATACGCCCTATATAAATATACATGTTTTAATGTAATATGGAATTTTACGTGCCGTCCAACCATATGATTGTTAGATGTACGCGTTGTTCTTCTCTTTTTTTTCACTTCTTTGTATGTTTCATTCATTTTTCACATTCTATTTCTTTCATAATAATAATTTAAATTCATCTTCATCATCATAATGGATGCACCTACTTACATTCATAAAGATTTGTTGTTTGGGATACACAAAATGTTTATTGGAATTGTTTTTCGCCGTTTTGGTTTCTCTTTTTCTCTTCTTCTTCTTCATTTTTTTTTCTCTCGATGATTATTTCGACGACCAAAGGAAAATGATCGAAGTTTTGGAACGTTTTTTGGCCATTATTTTAAAAATAGCCTTTTCCAAAAAGCCTTCTTTTGCAGGTAGGTCCTTTCTTCACATTTTATTTGCAACAAATTATGGAGTTTCAGGGGAATTTCCATTTGCCCTTCGATCGCCTTCAATTCTTTTGGATTTTTTTCTTCCATTCACAATCGATTCAATAATTACCTGAACACATATACGGGAACGTTTAAGTAAGCTAAAATGCAGCGCCGTACATTTGATCATTGAAATTTAGGTGTTTTATTTCTCACACGCTTCACATAACCGAGCTGCTCAGTTCAATCTTTGCTGGCGTTTTTTTTTTCTTTTACTTATATTACACATTTACTAATTTGGTTTCTTCAATGATAAAATGGATAATGTTTTTTTTTGATGTACGACAAATAATCAAGCAACATGAATGGAGAAACCAAGAATTTGGGGTCATGTTCATTGTAAACTTGTCAAAAAATGGTGATTTTTGTTGCTGTTGTTGTTGTATGTCTTCGTTTTTTTCGTTTAAAGTAAAGCAGTTTAGTTTTTGATCAGGCTCTTTTGCTTTTTTTAATTCACTTTTTTGATTTTGTTTGATCACACCAAGACGTTTTATTTTGGACACGTAAAAATGTGCAATGACAATACAAAACGGTTGTCATTGGAAAAATCAACGAAAAATTACGAGAAAAAAAAATGGTTATCTTTGGACAAAATGGAATAGAATTAAAGAAAAAATAACTTCGACGAGGATGAAGAAGGCCATGGTATGGTTTGTGGTGAATAAAAAATGATAAAATTATAAGCATTCATTTGTTCTAAACATTAAACGTGGAATGCTCTCGAAATGAAATAAATCACATATGCAGACGAACACTACGAAATGAAATCAACAAAAATCGGAAAAAATGTTTTCGTGTTTTTTTTTTGGTATTTTTCGGGAATAAGTAGCACAAGATAGACTTGATTGGGTGTTTTTTTTTTGAAGGAAAATCGGTAGACTGTGGGGAAGAAATTGGTTACATTCAACGACTCAACAAGGGTGCTTATGCGAAACAATTGACTCTCTCTTCATTTTTCTAAATTTCTGTCTCTTTCACTTTTTTTCTATTGATAATGCATGCGATAAAAAAGCGACACAACAATGGGAGGGTATAAAAACCAAAGAAAATGCAACGGAATCCATATCGTGATGGATGTGAGTGTGTGTATGTGTGTGTGTGTGTGTGTGTGTGTGTGTGTGGGCGGGAGAGGAATGGAGAGGTGATGAAGGGTAGGACCAAAGTAAAAACAAATGTTCTTTTTTCAGGTGTGCATTATTATTGGCGCAAGATTTTGTACAAGAAAAATATAATTACACATATACTAATTGCTTTTCGCATTCATGTTCTTCATCTTTTTTTTCCGTGTTTTGAATTGACTCTTTTAAGTCAAATGACAACTTAAGCAAAATAAACTAAAAAAAGAATGATGTATTTTATTGTTTTCTTTTTCGAAAAAAAAATTTGTTGACGTGGAATTTGTTTATTTTCATTGCCTATTCAATATATATCCAGAACGAACAATCGGATTTTTGTTTAACCAATCATTCACAATGAGGAGAATTAATAACAATTCGCTGATGCACAAGAAATGATAAAAAAAAGTGTTAGGTGAAATCATAACTAGGCGAGACATAACGACACATAATATAACGATTTTATCGCTCGTGCTTCATTAATCATTTGAAATTGTGATGGATCTGTGTGCTGGTTGCACGATCGAAAGATGCACATTATTTAAAACACGTGCACTTTTATGCCACATTGCACACATTTTGAGGCATCAACATGAAAATAAATGGGCCGAAATGCGAATTTTTTTTCATTTCAGTAAAATTTCAAATGTAATGATGTCGTTTGCTTTTAAATTCAATTAGAAAAAGTGTGGATTTCTAAGTAGTGTTTAAGTATGCATTTGTTTCATTAAATTTAGAATTATATTGAAAATGTCTATTTCGCAAGTTCCACACCTAAAGCAATCGATAGATTCGTTTATGTGTATATATATATAATTTCATTGTTTTTTTGTTCTCTTCCATCATCTGCTTCCTTCATTTTAATTCATTTTCCTCAATGCTGTTGGTTTTTTATTCATTATTTTACGAGAAATATAAAATAAGTTTACTATATATATATATATAAATGGTAATTGATTATCTCCCTATTAATAATTTGTTTTTTTTGTGCATGTTTCTTCATTTCTTCATTCATTACGTAGCGAATGCGTTCGCATTGATTCACATCTTTATTTATAATAATGGTTAGATCTGTTGTTGTTGTTGTTTGCATTGGTTACTCGTTTTGTTTTTGTGTTTCGAATGTTTTACCCATCGTGTGTGTGTGTGTGTGTTTGGAGAGTCTTGGATGTAGACAGATTTTTTATTCTTTTTCCTAAATTTTTTGATATCTTTTATTTTGGGCATCACGCACAGACAACAAAAATTGTTTATGCTTGGTCGATGGTCATAAAACGAAAATCCAATTTCGTCCGCAGTCTTTATTTAATTTCTTCATATATTTTTTAGTTTGTTTGTTTGTTTTTGTTGTTGTTAAATGTGTATTTTCTTTTGTTATCTTGTTTAAATATGTGTGTTAGTTTGATGAAACATTTCCCACTGATTACCAATTCAATTTTAATGTTTTTCTTTTCCTTTTCCATTTCCATTCATCATAATAATATGTTACCTAGTCATTTCTAGCAATTGTATTCTTACTCAAATGATCATCATTACATCGGGGGATTGGGAACAACATTTAGAAGAATTTTTTTTTGTCGCATTTGTATTTATTTATTTTTTTAGGTTTTTTTTTTGTTAGTTTGTTTGTTCTAATACATTCATAATTTACGAGCTCTATCGCTTACGATATATAATAATTAAATTTTGGTAAGAATTAAGTTTAAAGAAGAGGAAAAAAAGGGTTTCGGATACGTGTTGAAACGTCAAAATAATTAGTTCTACAGTACAGTTCGAATGATGCCTCATACACGGCATCACCCGCTTTGTCACTTGAATGTGAACTCACGACAACGATGGCGATGCACTGATCATTCAAACTGCTGCGTTTAATGTTGTTGATCCTATGGCATGGCGGTGTGAAGTTGAGAAGAAGACGTTTTTCCGTTTGTTTGATAAATTCGCGATATTCCGTGATCATTTCCACAATTTTCATTTGATAACATTGTGTTGCAAACAAATCAATTGTAATGCTAATTTCGGATGATTCTATCTCTGACTGACTCATTGTTTTTTTTTTCAAAAGTGCTACATTATTCCGAACAAAAATTTTCAGAAAATGGAAATAAGTTTTATGTGTTTGTGTGTAAAAGTAGCGATTTTTTGATTCATTTTTTTTTCTCTCTCTCAAAATTCTATTGTACAATTATTTTATCGATTTTCTTCGTTTTTGTGTGTGGTGTGTGTTCGTTAGTCTGGAATTGTTTCATCTTTTCTCTCTACAAATTGGTTAAATCCCATTTGATAGTCTATGTTCTTTTTTCTCCGTTAAAATCTATTTCAGAAAGAAATTTGTCAATGCCTAACACGAAAGAAAATACATTAGGAATAAAAAGAATTAAAAAAAAAACTAAATTAACTAACAACAACAAATGTTTTGTGTGTGTGTGTGTTTGTGTGTAATTCCCTTAAAAGTGATTTTCATCAGATGCGCGCTCACGCTCACGCACGATGCATATATGTTGTACAAAAAGAGAAGATCTGTTTGTTTACTTTTCTTCTGTTACTATCCTTGCTTTTTTACGATTACTTTCAATAAACATCGACGAAAAAAAAAATTGTTCTGCACATACTTGATTTCTTTTTCTATTCTCACCGTCTCTCATTTGTTTTTAGTCACTATCGAACTATTTATTAACTTAGATAATTTCTGCTTCTCCACTCGGTCGTTTACTAATTTAAATAAGCTTAGCAATTGTATACGTATAATTAATCTGAGAAATTGTTAAATTCTACGCTTTGTATCTTCTTTTTAATTATAAATTTTTTGTGTTGACATGATTCAATCCATTTTTTTGTTGTTGTTTGTTGATTTCCCATGTTTTTTGTTTGTTTGTTTGTTATCTTCACAATTATATTTACAAAAATAAGCGAATTCCCTTATTGAATAAAAAAACGAATTAATTTTCTTTTTTCTTCATTTATCGTACAAAACACACATTTCTGTTTAAAATATAAATTGATTAAAACGAACTAAAGAAAAGTATTCTGTAATCATCACATATTTCTTGTTTTTTTTTCTCTCTCTTTCTCTCTTTCATTACTTTAAATACAATATAATTACTTCAGTTGCTTGCTATTAATTTATTGATTAATAATGTTGTTGTTGTTAATGTTAAACTTTTTTTAAATTTAGATCTTTATGTTTAAAATTGTGTCCATTTTTCTATGGCGTTCGCTTTGTTAAAATTGTTTTTGTTTGTATCTTTACTTTTGTCCGAGAAAAAACAGTGTTTGTTTCTTCACAATTTTCTTCGATTGTTTGTAAACTGTATGAATGTTCATTTGTGCACTCGATAGCACTCGATTTTCCGTTCATGCATCTCACTTTCACTTGTCATAATACAGAACAGATTACATTCTGTCCTTGGATTTAGGTTTTCCGTTTTAAATTCAATTTCATTGTTTTTTTTTTTTTTTTGTTCAAATAATGATGGAAGTCACTGTTGTTTTGGATGTGTTTGTGGGTCGATGCGCCTAACTTTTCTTTGTCTAAATTACATTTCTCCTCCTCTCCATTTTGTCAAGGGTCTGGCCAAAATGTCGACTGATGTGTTGAAGCGCTATCATGGTTTCTTTTTCGTTTCGTCGAACTTTTTTCGTAGTGAATCACTTGTGGTTTTATCCTCTAATTATTTAGTTGGTCCGGGTGGAAATGGATTTATAACGGCAACGGCTGCTTGTTGCGGTGTCAATACGGCAGCTGTAAGAAACAAACAAACAGAGAGACACATTTAGTTTAGTTGTATTTTATTATCATCGAGCATATTGTGTGTAATTGAATAGAAATTTTAAATTTTTAAATGTTTTGGCTTTGGTTTGAATTTTGTAAAGGTCGATGTCGGAATTAACGTGAGCACGCGCGTGTGTCTGTTAGTACCGTTCGCTTCAATTTCGTGCAATCGAATTCCAGAGCCGTGATTGGGTGTTAGCGTTTTTTTTATCCGACCGACTCAGCGGTTGTAAGTGAGCTGCGTCGACAATGTCTTTGAATTCATCATAGGTTTTGGTTGAATTGACTGCTCGTAATTTTGCATCGTTTTGTAATTGGCTCAATGTATTGGCTTTGACGAGATCATAGCAAAAGTGTTCAACTTGTCGAATATCGTCGGCGGTTAAACGCGTTTTATTTAGACGTTCGCACAATTGTTCGTCAGCCATTTCTTTAATTTTTTTTTTCTTGGTGAACGCTTTTGGAGAAATTGCGACGTCGAAATGCAAAGCAATAATTCTAGGTAACTTATAGTATCGATTAGACAAATAGAGTTGAGCCCGTTGCTAGGCAAAACTGTTTTTGTTTTCTTCAAATAATGATTGAATTGTCAACAACAATAATTAAGAAATTGATGTTTGCTGCTCCATTGTGCACTTTGATTGTTGTCGTTGAACATTTAAATTTAATACATAATTTTTACGGAAACATACAAAGAGAGTAATATTAACCTGTTTGAAATTTTTCCGTTACTCTCTTCCAATTAATATATGGTTTTTCAATCTAAAAAGATTAAACAGTCAATATGGCACATCATATTTGGTTTTTTGTTTTGTTTGGTTTTATAAAGGAGAATTCCGAAAATAAAATGAACAAAAAGGAATGAAAAAAAAAAAATTATGGAAATCAAAGCATTAATGGATTGATAATTCATTTCATATTCACATACCGCTATACGCTGCTGGATACATGGGATAGCCCAAACCAACGCCAACATGGGTCTAAAGAAATGAAATAAAACGCAAATGCAATGGATTAGCCATCGAGTTTTCACACAATAGACACAATGGCACCAAAGTGTTTTTGGGGTTTTCTTTTCTTTTTTCCCAACGAAATTATGAATTTGAAGCAAAATAGAAATCTAGCAATTACATGATGGTGTGTGTGAATGTGACGCATTGCTGGCGGTGGACTTCGTTCACTGCTCGATCCTTCTTTGTTTGGTGGCATATCACCAGGAGTTCCGCTTAAATTTGCTGCGAAAAAAAAAATGAATATCATTGTGAATTAGATTTTCTATATCGTTTTTAAATGGTTTCAGGTGAAACTAAGCCGTTTATACTCACTTGGCTGTGATGCATTTGATGGGCCGCTTTTTGCACCAGTCGTGGGTGGCATCGATGTTGGTGGTGTTTGCAAATTGGCATGCCCTACGCACAAAAAAATTATTTAAAATATTTGCAATTGATTTATCGTCATCGAATTGCATTACCTGGCATTGGTCCACTGGCTGGATTCATGCTATTCGGATTCATGCTATTCGGTGGCTGTTGTGCTGATTGCTGCGAAACAGGCGGTTGCGACGCTGGATGTTGTGATTGACTGAAACATTCAATTGTTTAAATTATTCAGTTTGTGAATCAAAGAAGCACACAAACGTTGATATGTCTTACTTGTTGGCATTAATACTGGTTGGACTCTTCAGCGCACGTTCGCTCAACTCATGGATTTTGTGGGTATTATAGTATTGAGCGGCTTGATGTTGCAGGATGTCAAGTGCTTTAGAACTTGTGTTTCGTGACAAATCTTCAGGTGCATGGAATCGTGACATTTGCAAATGATATGGAGATGAATTGTACGGGACCATCATATTTCGATACATCGACGGCTCAAAACCGAATGGGCCGGGGCTCATGTATGGTGGATGAATCGCATAGAATTGCGATGTTGGAGGTGGCGGTGGCCCTTGTGATTCAAATGTTGGTTTCTGGCCAATGTCCTGCTTCGCTTTCGGCGGATCTTTTTCCTCATTCTTGGAATCTTTTGACGCTTGCTTCTGCTGCTGAGGCGTGCTATGGCCAGAACTTTTTAAATTTTTTGGCTGCGAATGATGCTCTTTTTCTCGTTCACGATCTCGCTCACGTTCACGGTCACGGTCGCGGTCACGGTCTCGGTCACGGTCTCGGTCACGGTCTCGGTCACGGTCTCGGTCACGTTCACGTTCACGGTCGCGGTCGCGGTCGCGGTCACGATGTGTTTGTCCTTGTGACGCTGGCTGCGATGGCGAATGTGGTTCCTCTTTGATATTTTGCGGCATATTGGGCATATTCGACATATTCGGTATATTCGGCATATTCGGTATATTCGGTGGCATTGGTTGGCCACCCGGTCTTCGTTGATCAGGATACATGCCGTAATATCTATTTTTGAGCGAAGAAAAAAATGATGAATCCGTTAAAATCGACGCTTCACTTCTTTGTTTAGAAAGACAACGATTTTTTACCTTCTAAGTTCTTCCTCTCGCATGTGCTGTGGCTGTGGAACGTTCAATGGTTGCCGTTGGAACATACTGGAATAAGGGCCGATTGGCGATGCATTCATATCTTTTGGATGGCCTTCGTGTGGCGGTGGAAGCGATTGGGGTTGCTTCAAATCCTTTCCAATTCCTGGCTCTGTCTTCACCATTTTGGCAGGAAGGTTCTGGCAAAAGCAAAATATGATACATTTTAGTCAATGCTGTTTGGTATGAATGCAACAAGTTGTGCCATTCATTCAAATTCGATCGATTGAATTACCTGCAATTGACTCTTAGGATTTTCGTTTGGACTAGGACTTTCTTTTAAGCGTTCTTCTTTGATCATTGGCTGTGGTGCGGGTAATTTTCCATCATCCGATACCATCGATACTGGTCCATAGTTTGGATCAATATTATATGGATATCCAGGCATATAGCTATTGTTGTTGGAAGAAAACAAATTAGTGAGTCAAATATTTCGATTTTTTTTTTCCAAGGTGGATATGAAATGATCTGGTTAAATAGCTTACTTGTATGGATAGTAGTTGCCAAGGAATTTGGCTTGTGACATAACTGGTGGTGCTCCTGGATGTGGATGCATCGATCGACTTGTTATTTCTGGCGTCGTTACTGGTGTGGTAACTGACGCTGTTACAGGTGCTACACGAATTAAGAAGAAAACATTTCGATGAGTTCAATTTCATAGGATTGAGGAAAAAAATACAGCGTACCTTTATAATCTTGAATGCTTCCTGGTATCGATGTTGGAACCGGCTGTGGTGTGCTTTGTTTTCCATTAGCATGTTCGGGCGCAGTGGCCGATGTTGCTGGTTGCGCTTGTGGAACTGTTGAAATCAAAAATCGAGCATTATTATCTAAATCACATCGAAATCGACTGAACGAATGTCATCGTGTGTCATTTGGTTCCAAATTTTGGTAAAAAGATATAAATAAGAGAAAAAAGAAAGGGGCGCTTTTCCGAAAAACAATGTCAAATGTAATAGAAAAAAATGCGTTCGTGTGTTGTGGTTTCGTGTGTGATCAAAAAAATTTTGAAGTGGTAAAAAATTTGGACAAGTGAGAAAGAGAGAATCAAATCGATAAATCCAGAATAGATTTGTAAAATGAAAGCAAAAGAAGCAAGTGCATTCCAAAACGGTTTTTTTATTTTTGTTTTTGTTTTTAATTTTGTTGTTTGTTCATTGATTTTGGTTCGTCTGTGTTTCATGCGAATTGTTGTTACATCTTATGTGAAATACTCACATTCACAGAAATGGTATATTCCATAGCCCATTTGGGACGATTGCGGAGGTAATGTTTCACCAACTTTCTTTGGCAGAATGTCGGCAGGATGCTTAACTGCTTGATTCTTATCTTTAAACATTCCTACACAATTGAGGTTTTTGTTTTGTTTGAATTCATTTTTATACATTTCACCACCCCAGTACAATTTCATGTATATATGTATGTATGTATATATAGAGAGAGAGACAAACTATGTAGCAAAAAATAGAAAAATTGCTTACCGCTCATTTCGGATTCAGCAACTGGTGTTGAATCGTCGGATATATCGCTGTAAGCCGGACTCTGTACATCGTCTCTTTCACGCGACGTATTTTCAAAGTCATTAGTGCCTTCTTTTCGTTGCTTTTTCTGTGTTTTCACCATTGAAACGGGCTGCGGGCCTGGTGTCGATGCTGCAAGAGGAAAATTTCGATTAAAAAATATGCTCTCTTCTAGTTAACGTCTCGTTCATTCGTTACCTTTTGCTTGACCCTCGCTCTTGGGCGTTTGTATGGAATTATTATTCGCGGGATGAGGTTGACCAACTAATGGCAATGCGATCGGTGGTTCAGATGTCACACTTGGGCTCGTTTGATTTGATTCCTGTATCGCTGAGGCAGGCGCCGAACTGGGCTTTGTTTCAAGTGAAGGTGTTGGTGTTCGCGATCTCTGCACCGATGCCGGAGTACTGGCCGGTGTTGTTGTTGTGGTTGCTGCAGTTGTTGGCTCAGCAGCTCCACTGGCAGCATCATTTGTTTGCTCGGGTTGCGCAGGTGGTGGCGTTGGTGTTATATCGCTGAACCCTACAATTTTGAAAATAGAAAATTTGTTAGATTTGAACACTTTCTATGGCTGATTAAAAAATGCGGAACTCTTTTCGAGGAGAAGAAAGAAGCACATACCAGATGCTACGATCGATTCGAACGAAGACAACGAGGATCGTGACGATGGTAATGGTGACGAATGAATAGCCGCTGCATGCTTTGGAAGTGGCGGAGGCGATTCGGGCAACTGTTGCGAATCACGTGGAGATTCGGGCAATTGTTGTGAATCCTCATCCATCGAACCGGCTCCATGAGCATGACTCTGATGATATTTCAAACCATTGGCGTGCTTATACTTTTTGCTACAGTCTAAAAAACAACAACGATAAAAAACATTAAATTCTCGTTCTAAATTGAACACAAAATAATCATGGTTACCTTGTTCAGGGCATTCTAACAAAATAGGCGAGATCGCACAAGGTGTAGTGGTTTTCACTTTCTTCGGAATCTGCACATTTAAATCAGACTGCAACGAAAGAAGAAGAAAAATGGTTTTACATTGCGATTCATTGAAAATGAAATGAATACGGGCTTTGGAATGAATATGCTTACATTTGTGGCACTTCCACTATTACTGCCATTGCTGTCGCTTCCGTTAAACGATGGCGGTGGACTGTCGTCTTTTGACTTTCGCTTTTCAGCTCGACGCGCTGTTCAATTGTAAATTCCATTTCCATTAATAATTCGTGCCTACAAAATCATTCATGTGAAAGAGACGGCAAAAGACTTACCGTTTGTCGGAAGAAAACTGTCTGGTGGAGAGGCTGTGATCGAACTAATGTTTGTTGAATTAATACCCACGTTTGACGCAGTAATGGTTGTCGTTGTGTTGGTTGTATTTGTTGTGGAGCTGGTTGACGTTCGCGCAGCTCGTGCTTTTGCGCTTGCATTTCGCAGTTTGCTGTGCACCTATTTTAATTGCAAAATGGAAAAAAGAATCGAGGTTTATTTTCACGCACAAAATCAATTACACGTCATATGCAGTGCAATGGAAATGAATGTTAAACTTGATGTCAAGTATTTGAGAGCTCTGTCTCTCTGGATGCATGCATTGCAAATTGAAAAAAATTATGTGTTACACAGGACTCACAGAGCTTCGGGTTTCAGTAAAGTTACTAAGATCATTAGTCGGCTGTTGTGCAGCACTTCTACCGCGTTTAGCTCGTCCTTTCGGAGTTCGAGAGTCCAACTCTTCAGTTGGTGAATCACAGAATCTGAAATCGAAATTGAATTATATGAAAATTGGCTCTCGGAAATTTTCCATTGAACTCAATTGAAAAGCAAGCAAATAGAATTTACCTTGGTGGTGCCCAATCGTGTTTGGTACAATCTAAAAGTGTGCCAACATAGGTTTTTCCTCGCCATGTAACATTAACAACTAATACGCCACCTTCAGTCTCATGCCATACAATTCCTTCTAGTGTAACGGATGTGCCTGGTTCGCATGGTCCCAAGCAATCTGGTTCCGTAATTGTTCCAACCGATGTTCCAACGCACACATCGACCATATCTTTTGGTTCGCATTTGATTTTCTTTGTTGGCGGTGGACTTGTGCTCTCCTCACCATTCGACAAGATTCCCATCTGGCATTGATAAAAACGGAAAATTTAATCAATTTTACTCGATCGAACATACGAAAAGTGATACGATCGATGCGCGATGCGTGTGTCATTTACCTTGCTATCGATTTGCGGTGATGCCGGAGCATTTGACAGTTTCAATGAAGACGATGACTTCGACTGCGAATTTGGTGTCGCCGAAATGTTGTTTGACTGGAAATTTAGTTGTGACTGTTGTTGAATGTGTGAAATAATTGTGGTTGAATATGACAACTGTGTTCAAAGTTCGTAGACAAGAAAAAAAAACGGTAAAGCAAAAATCCCATATTGAAATCAACATACAACTAGAATCGTTTTGATTTTTGTTTATGCAATTTTTTTCATTCAAAATGGATCTAGACTTTTTGGCCGATTTTTCATGTAAAGAATTCTTTTTAGCGTGTTGTTCAAATTCCGAATGTTTTGTTTTTTCCTTCGATGAAAATGTATTTGAAACTTACCTTTCCGTCGATTTGAGGTGGTCCCGGTACATTCGGTGTCTTTGACGATGATATCGAACCGGGCAGGTTTGTATTCGATCCAAATGCATTGGCAGAATTCAATGCCGATGAGATTACATTTGAATTGGATGTGTTACTGTAAAATGCATGATTGTCATTAGAAATTGAATGAGGGTGTAATTGAAACCGCTTGAACTGAATACTGTTTGTTTGTTTGTCTGTATTTGTGTATACATACTTTGCGCTCGCTTGTAATGGTGCCGAAGAAATGCGTTGAGATATCCCATTGTCAATTGAAGCACCTAACAAATCGTGTTCGGCCTTTGATGGTGTTGTTGCAGCAGACACCGATGTATTTAAATCATGGCAATTGTAATTGCGATCACTGTTTGAGGCCGAACTATTGTGAATGTCACTATTGTTTAGGTTGTTGCTATTGTTAACAGCCGTTGAAGAGTTGTTGCTACTTGCTTTATCACGTTGAGAATACGACGAAGTTTTATCACGAGTTTTGTCGCGTCGATGACTACTATTCGTACGCTTATTTGTCTGTGATGTATTCGGTGTTGATGTCAAGGCCGGACTAGACGGTAATTGTTGTTGTGACGACGATGAATTCGCCTGTGATTGGTTTTGATTCGATTGGGATTGCTGCAGGCCAGACGATGGCTGATTCTGCTGCTGTTGCAGGGAAATCTTTTTGTTTCCCGATCCCAAATTTGAAGTATTTAAACTGCAGGCGAGAGAGAGAGAGAGAGAGAGAGAGAGAGAGAGAGAGAGAGAGAGAG
>NW_022601467.1:17143150-17148136 GCF_009176505.1 Sitodiplosis mosellana | reverse complement strand
GAGAGAGAGAGAGAGAGAGAGAGAGAGAGAGAGAGAGAGAGAGAGAGAGAGAGAGGGAGAGAGTAATGAAGAAAAATGTGTTAAATTCGGCATAACTTTTCGAATGATTGAAATTCCCTGAATGATGACAAACAATTAAATAACTTACGGATTGATATCATCCGCTCCCGATAGTGAGCCATTTTGTTCGGCTTTCACGATTTCGTGTTTTGCCTCTGAGGTTTTGGTGCCAGGTTTGGTTCGTTTAATTTTCATTTTGAGACCTTTGTCCAGCGTTGCATGATGATCGGCTACTTTATTGCCTGCCTTACCAGTTGTTTGACCAGCCGTATTTGAAGACATATTGCCAATATTTAGCGAGGGTTTGTCCAATGCAATCAGTTCCGTTGCAGTGTTACTGGTTGACGTTGATTTTTGTGTTAATTTTTTGCCAATCTCTTGATCGCTAAGTGCCGAATGTTTTTGCTTATTCAATTGGTGCGGTGCACTCGATGGTTTCGATGACGATGACGGTGATGATATCGATTGATTTTTCGCTTGACTCTTGTCAATGGCCGTTGAAGTCGATGGCGACTGTGCGCTTTTCGTTTTACCACTTTTATCCGTGTCGGATAATGAATCTTTTTTAGTTTTTGTGTTGTTGTCGTGCTCAATTAATCGATTACTTGGAATCGTTGACGAGCCAATTGATTGAGAATGCTGTTGTTGTTGTTTTTGTTGCTGCTGTTGATTTAGTTGTGCTGATGCAGCCGATGTGCTCGATGGCGTTGATAAACTCGATGGAGATGATGAACTACTTCTACTATTACTACTGCTGGCACTAACGCTGCCACTGCTGCTGGTACTGCTGCTGCTGCTGCTACTGCTACTTTGTTCACTTTGCGAATTCACGTTTTGCGATACTGTTTCCGATGTCTTTTTTATGTCGTTATCTAAATCTTTGATCAAATCACCGATGCCGCCTACATCCCATTCATTATCATCATATTCAAAATTATTTTCCTTTGATTCCGTCGCTGATTGCTGCTGCTGATTATTTCCGCTACTCTTATTATTATTGTTTAAAGTACTGCCACTAACATTGCTAGGTATCGTTTGCTTATTGCTATCCGTTTCTAGGCTGTTAATGGCCACCTGCATTTTGACCGGACACAAAAATGAAAGATGGATAAGAATGTGTAAAAAAAAATGTTTCATGAGGGTGAATACGACACACTGTGTGGCGCGGTGGTCACATACCTTATTCGGGTGGTGGCTATGATTTGCCGAACCACTTTTCATTGACTCCATGCAGACTGAGAAATTTGGGCCAACGCACAAAGCGAGCCCACGAAAATCGACACTTCTATCTCGTCGTCAATTGAAGCACACAAAGACAAACTAGACGGAAACGATGTGGAACCGAACGATGGAAATGATGGAATCGACTCTAAATACGGATTAAAATGGACGAGTGGGAAAAAAAAAACGATTAAAAATTCTGTACATTTTCCATGTATGGACACATTCATGCGGAGGGAATGAAAATGATGACCTTACCTTGATTATTGAACAAAGCAGTTTCAGTTGTGAATGATTCGGATGCAAAACGGCGGGAGATACAGGGCCCCGACCCTTGAGACAAACCAATCATTTTAGTTCTGTTGGGAAAAGACAAAAAAATAGAAACATTAAAAAAAATGTAATTCAAAATGTATGTGACAAACTTCGAAAAGAATTCCGAAGCCAATCATTCTAAAATTTGAAAGCAATCAATTAGTAAGCGATGCACAAACAGATCGAGACAAGTGATTGATCGGCAATTAAATCAGTGGTTGTACAACCAAAAGTTCGACAGATAATATTGAATCAGTCCATTGTAAATGCAACCGATTGATTGGTGTCAGTTTGCAATCACGATGACGATGCATAAATTCATGCGCTAAACTAAGACCGTGTGTAAGGTGTGAAGAATCAACAACAACAACAACAGTAGAAACTAGCAACAACAATTACAATTAAATCACACGACCAACAATGCCTGATAAATTTGTCATACTATCAGCATTTGAGACTCGATAAATAAATTAAAATGCCAAAGCTTCGGGGCAAAAATGAAGTCTATTCGATAAACAAATGCAAAGACGGGGAAATACGGCAATAAATCACATCAAGTGGAATGCACATATGAGGCACAAGAGAGAATTTTATTTTCGACTATAAATTCGATTGAAAAATGCTTTTGGTCGATTAATCGACAGCCATTGAATTTTCAGAGATAATCTATGAACTTGCATTGTATTCGCCCATCATTATTGAATATGGTAACGAATGTGTGCGAAAGAGTATGAAAGAAAAATCGTGAGATCGTAGCAAGTATTCTGTTTGGTGGAAATCAACAGGAACGTATTACATAACTTTCTCTTTTTTTTTCTTTCTCTTCCTCTGTCTCTGTCTCTGTCTCTGTCTCTCCCCCTCTCTCTCTCTCTCTCTCTCTCTCTCTCTTCCTCATTCGATTTTGTAACACAAAAAATGAGTATAAAACGTTGTAATTACACATTTCAATGACGCATCAACAATAAACAATTTTCGGCATTTTCAAATGAATTCAAAACAAAATACGAAATGATTGAAAAAACCACGCAGAACATTTTGTTGAATTCGTGGTGAACATTTGTGGTTTTTGTTTTTTGGAAAGTTCAAAAGTGAAACTTCAAAAGCATTTTGCTGGTTCATTTATGTGAAACTGGCTAACTATGTGATTAGATTTAGTTTAGCTCTTGTTTTAAATCATAGCTTGAAAGCAATATTCTCGAAGTTTTTGCTCTCAATGCAGCTATTACCAATTTTGTTGTTTGTGCTGCGGATTATCGTTTTTCACTTTTTTGCACGGCATTTGAATTAGAAATCGGTGGGTAGTTTCGTTTCGATACTTTTTTTCTGCCGTTGTTGCTGCTGCTACTGCTGCTGCTCTCGGTGTGATGCGATGAATAGAGGAAAGAAAAAGCTTCTATATTTCATTGGCTGGTGGGGCTAGTTGATTTTTACGGTATTAGTGATTAATTGATTTCCTATTGCGCTCAATGAGGCCCACTGTTCAAATTAAATTATGAATACAATAAATCACTCTCAGAATCGGTAAAGATTTTGACCATATTTGAAATAATCGACCGTCCGGGAGGTAGTGAGAGTGAGCGAGAGCGAGCGAGAGAGAGTCTCTCTCAATGACATGCGAATAAAGAAAAAAATGGAATTGAATTCACATTGAGCGCGATAGCTTGAGGTTCTTCACAAATCGGATCGCTGGTGTGCGGCTCGGAAGCATAATTGATTGAAACAGAGTACAATATATGTATCGATACAAATCGGTTAAAACGCGCCGTGCATTGCTATTGTGCCAATCTGCAAATAATAAGTGGTCGCCGATTGCTCTTTGAATATCAAATCGTATACATACGAATGAGCTACTACACGAATGCAGATCACAGTCGATGAAAAATTCAGCACGAAAGCATCGACGGTTATTTTTTTTTAGATGAATACATTACCGAAAAAAAACATCAATATAAAATAAAATGTGCAGGACCAAACGAGTCGAAAGAATAACGAAGCGATGATCGAAACGGAGAGTGAAAGAAAGAGAGACGAAAAATGCAACTGTTAACGATGAATGAACATACAATTAATTAAAAAAAATTTCTCAAAATACCGAATACCCAGTGCATACAGACACGGCAGCCAAATAGTGCATGTGCGATGCGCGCAAACACGCTTGCCGCGCACAATTCACCAGCGCCAAAGCCCCGAATGAAACAGAAACAGAAACGAAAAAAAACAAGAGCAACGACGCAGATAACAATGGGCAAAGTATCGCGCCGAACTACAAAACCTGTTTTCTATTTTCAAAGGTTATTATCAGCGACCATTTGTCAGCAACCATAAATATTTTAATTTTGTATTAGTTTACATAAAATTACGCATATCTCTCCCTCTCATTCATACAACCATTACAAAGAGCCAAAGTGTGTGCGTGTGTTTCAATTTTTCATTGTGATATACTTCCTCCTATATCTGTTCTTCCTTCATTTCTATCTTTTCCAAAATAGTTTTCACCTTTGTTCTTTCACGTTCTTTCTGTCTTTAAATAAGAACAGGTAAAAATGCATTCGGAAACGACCTTTGGAATTTCAAAACAGCTTCAAATGAGTGTCATCTCTTCGGGCGCAGTTTTTCTAAAATTCATTTGTCAGTTCAGTTTTGACTTTCAAATAAAGAGCTTGTTGTGTATGAAATATTTGTTTTTTTTTTCAAATATGAAATATAACCTTTTAGTTTGTTCCTTATTCCCAGTACTTCTGTTATCGAATATTCAATGTGAATATTCGAATTTATCAGAATATTATCAAGAAACTGTGACCGATCTTTTAGCTCATCGTCTTACTGGTATGAATTTGTGTGCAATTCAAATGAACGAATGTAAATTTTGTGCCGTTTTTTATCATTTAATTTTTCATTTTCAGATTCCAAATATTGTGAATCGATTTTATTGCCCACGAAACATACATTGAAAAAATCATTGGAATCAACATTTTTGAACGCAAGAAACAACATAATTTTGGATGAAAAAGATGAGATAAATCTTTGCTGTCGTTCGCTTTACAAGTGTGATGCACATAAGCATGTGGAACTAAATCAAACAACCGAAATTGATATTTCGAATTGTGGATGTGTGGAATTATTTCGAACATGTTTGAAGGAACTAAATACATCATTATCGAATGAGGTTGCATTCATGTTTGCCATAAAAACAACGAAATGTTTTTCAATGGTTCATCCAATTATTAAATGTATCAAATTTGAAAAATATTCAGAATCAATCGTTGATTTATTCAAATTTTTTAACTCAACTGAACGTGAAAAATATTTTAAACGATGCATTAAATATGAATTAGATCAAAGACGGAAAGAAGAATTGCAAATGATTGATGTGACAATCGATGATAATAT
>NW_022601467.1:17133480-17143140 GCF_009176505.1 Sitodiplosis mosellana | reverse complement strand
AGCGAAATGCAATGATGAAGTGATGAAGAAATTGGAAAAAATCAACAGAGTTTGACTCAGGCGACAGATATATGCTTTAGCATAGAAAAAATATCCGCATATTTTTTGGTTTGTCCACTCTCAGTATATAACGGCACCCAGCTTCATCGAGTATCAGCACGCACACTGAACGTAGTAATATAGATTATAAAACGGTTTGTTTACAAAGAAGCTGGGTGCCGTTATATACTGAGAGTGACCAAAAAATATGCGGATATTTTTTCTATGCTAAAGCATATATCTGTCGCCTGAGTCAAACTCTGAAAATCAACACAACTGAAAAATTTGCAACACCCGAAGAATTGGCTCAACGCATCAATAAAGTGCTCTATTTTGCAACCAACACCGGCTGTGCATTCTACAAGACCTTTTACGAACGTAAATATAATTTGTTTTACTGACAACATTTATTGTTTTTAAGTCACTTCATTATGTTCATTATTTCTGCTTTTGAAATTCTATTGTGAATTTTATCGCGTGTATTGAAACTAAATTCCGTTTTGTGATTTGTGTTTTTTTCATCAGATACTATAGCGAAGTTTGACCAAATCGGACAGAACAAAAAAATAGTCGAGAATACACTCACCACTCTGAAAGTGATCGAAAATCTCGTACAAACAGCATGTGGCAACCTCGATATAATCAAAGGTAAATTTAATTGCTCTTTCTTTTTTTCAATTCAGATCAACTATTCAGAGAACTAATCCAAAGAAATGTTGATTTTTTTTTCTCTTATAGAATCAATGGAACCATCAATAATCACACCAATTCCATCGGCAACTACACCGATTCCGTCGAGCTCTTCAGCAGCACCAGCCATTTGCCCACAACTTTGAAATTGATGAGATTACTTTTTGTCATTTATAAAAATATTTGAGAATAATAAACACAAAATGTATCAAATTCAATTCAATTGGTTCATTTTCCGTTTCTCGAGTATTTCTTTTGGATTGGTTCACCTCATAATATGTGCATTTGTTCAGCATGACATGAAATAAAGCGAAGCCGTTAGTGTGCACGAGCATACAAATGACGAAGAGAAGGAAAGAGATAAAGAGAAAACGCTTTCATTTCATTCAAAGTGTTTGTCAAAGATTAGTTTGTATGTGTGCCTATTCGCAACACAATGTAGACTAGGAGAAGAAAAAAAAACTCCATTTTATTGACTGCATTGGCAAATAGTAAAATTCCAAAATAAATAATAACTATGCATGTGAAAATCGCTTTTCAGCACATTTTCATTTTGTTTTTTTTTCTTGTCTTTGATTTTTATTCCGAGAGAGTTAAAGAGATACTACTTTGTGGAACGCGCGTTGCATGCTTACCGTCTGCCGTTTTATGCCAAACAGTTTCTTTTGCGCCGTTTTTTTTTGTTTCATTTCGTTTCCTTTACCATGTCGATTTGGTGTGCAATGTGCATGGTGACAGCAGCGGTGGCGGTGGCCAATGTTTGTGGTTGCACTAAACACAAATTTCATTCTATTATTCCGACAAATAAATTCTCTCTCTCTCTATCCCACTTTTGGCAATATTTTTCTTTCGTTTTTATTATGTTTGTCTTTCACACACACATTCTCAAAATGTGGAGGTTTTTTTTTATTTCATCGCCATTTTTGCACCTTTCTGGGTGTGAGAATCATTTGAGGGAGAGCAATAAACAAACACACAGACGAGAAATACCAAAAAAAACAGAGAAATGGAACATTCAAACATTTTTGTGGCATTATTAATAAATTATTTTTGTACCGTTTTTTGTTATTCCGCTGTTGCTGTCATTTCATATATATTCACAATTCACTTGTTCGACGGGGAACTGTTTTTTTTTTTCATTCGCAAGACATTCGCGGCCGATGTGCCAATTCAACATTCTATTATTTTTAAATTGAGCGAGAGAGAGAGAGAGAGAGAGAGAGAGAGAGAGAGAGAGCGACATGGTGCAACCCGCAACTGCATGCACAGGGGAACGAGATGGAATGAAAATTAAGTGAACAAAACGCTTTTCCCGTCAAATTTTATGATAATCACGCATTAATGCATACATTAATTATCGTTATCATTATCGGTCTAATCTACCGAAACATTCGACAACAAGTTCCATGTTTGGCCATTTGCACACAAAAAACAAAATAATCAAAAGATTTGCATTATAAGAATTTTTGCTTGGCCAAACAATGAATGCCAAGCAACTAAATCGATTTGCTGATGATCAAGATGAGAAACAGATAGAAATGTTTCGCTTAAAGTATATTATCCTCGACGAATAGCAAATTGTGTTCGGCTCAGTTTGGTGTTGATGTGTGTGAGTGGCGTCAATGTCTTCATTTTGGGCGATGCTTATAATTCAGTGCAGTCTATGTCAATTTGAGTGGGTCGTTATGCTTGGTTATTGCTGCATCTTCTTTTTTTTCCACCCGAAAAATAATGTTTGTGTGAGTGCAGTGCAGCTGAACATACAGTATAGTAGCGAATTTTTTGCACGCGCTCTTTTGGTTAGAATTGTGCATGAGAAATTATGTACGGACCCTCCGCACACGCACGCAGAACACCAAGCAATCTCACATGCACACAATTGATTTCAGTTGCTGGTCATACGTTTATAATTTCAGTGTTCAGCGGTGCACAGTGTGTATTCCACTGCTGCCACCGCTGCCGATGCTGCTGTTGTGTGTGTTATTTTCTCTCTCTATCTCTCTCTCTCTCTCGCCTTTTCATTCGTGCTCCATTCAGTTTATGTGCTTGCTAAATTATGAATAAGTTTCTCAAGTGGAAAAAAAAGATACGAAATGAGCACAGCGTACACAGGCAACACAATCATAATAATCAACTACACGAAGTCATTAAGTAACGACACAAAAAAGGAATGTAAATGTTTTTAAGGCTACGCTATAAAATTGAACAATGTTGCTCTGGCACCAACAAAGTATAGTGAACTTATCGTGTGTATATTTCTTTTCTTCTTTTTAGTTTCGTTGCCGTCGTTTTCCAATTTTCGTGCATGGTGGAAGCCAATGTGCCAATGTGCGAACGCGCTCAAACCAAGTGCACATTGACGTTGAAGGAAAGAGAGTATTGTGCAGACACACACACACAAGAAGAGAAAAACGTGCGACAATACAGCCATGGCACATCATACAATTCATCCGATGCAGAGTGAATCGTTATCACTGACTTTATAGTCACAGTGTACCAAATCGCTCTTAAATAAAATTGTTTGCAATGAAATTTAAGTACAATTTATTAAAATTTCAAAAGAGCGAAATATTAATGCACCAGCTGTGTATTTGCAACGCTATACCACCCGATAACACTGTACATTGCAATCAATGTGGAATGTGGTGTTGAGTGTGCGGCTCAAAATTGTCATGTGTCATACGGACGCCCCAAAACCGCAACATGAATATTGTTCTAATTGATTCAATAAGTTATTTCGTGTGTTGTTTTTTTTGTTACTTTGATGACCTCTCTCTTTCTTTCCTTGGCCACAGTAATTAGCCCATTATTGATGTCACATCGATTGCATCACGTGAAATTTAATTAAAGTATCAACCATTGTACGCTTGTTTTTTTTCTCTCTCTCTCTCTCTCGACAGATTTCATCTTTTCCCAAGTGCGCGCGTCAAGTCTGTTCGACCATAAAATTGATAAAACAAGAAATATCGTTTAAACGTAATAAACACGAATTTTTTATGACGACTGTCACTTGCTTGACTTTTATTAAGAACACACTTTGGGTCTCTGTTTCATTTTGTTGTCAATTGTTCGTTCATTCATTCGTTCGTTTGTTCATGATTCTGAATGAGTTATCATTAGTTTGTGTTACTTGTGATTGTTTTTTTGTTTTTCGTCGACAAATTTTGATGTCACAATCATTGTATATGTTAACGGGTTTAAGTGTGCTTGCAGTTTGCACATTATTTGATTAATACACACTCGAGAGAAAATGTTGTGTGTTGTTGAAAATTGTTCACATTCTGTGCGACTCTGGAAATTTTCGTGATATTTCGCGTTCCATATTGCGATGGAAATAGATGCTATTCGTATGATGATGGTAACATGTTCAAATACAATTGGAGAATGAATTTTTTAGATAAATGTCACGTTTGCTCGACGAACAGATGAAAATGTCTGAAGATTTGTCAAGAGCCTCTTCACTGTTGCTACACTTCTCTTTACGTTGATTCTCTTTCAATTTCTCTCTGTTTCGCTCTCTTGCCTTTCTCTTTCACCCTGTGAGCTCAAGTGGATGAATGTTTGTTTCATCGCTCTACAGGCCAACTGCTTTTCGTATTAAGCCATCAAATTAATTGTACAGCAGACAAAAAAAATAACAACAACAACCAAATCTTCATTAAAAGCACTCATTCAATTTTCCATTTATCATGTCGCATTTCATTGCCATTTTATTTATATTGGCATTTCATCAAAATATTTATTAGGTATTTACAATACAAGCCGTCGACAACGAAAAATGAATGGTTTGTCACCATTGTGTGGATTCGCGACGCGGATTTAGTGCCGGGGCGCAACACCGATACACAAATGATTAGGAAATTCATTGAGTGAATGCAGTGTGGAAAAATATTATACATAGAAAGTTAGTGTGCGCGCAATTTCAACTCTTATGAGGTTAACTGATGAGGTCAAGTCACACACAAGCACACACACACACACAAAGCTAAATTGATTGTTCAATAGGTTCGTGGTTTGGACCGCCAAGCCCAATTGAATTGTTGTAAATCTCTCTCTGTAAGCTAAGACACTACAAATATGAACGGGCAAATCGAAGCAAAATGCATGAACCATAGCGTTGCATATAGCCATTAAAAGACGAACGGAAAAAAAATTAAATTATATCTGCCAAGAACTTAATTTAATTGGAGCCTTTCATTCCATTTAATCGTATTCACAGCACACATAAAATGGGTACGTGCAATCGCACCATGGCCCAATACTGGCTGTATGCCGTTAAAAACACCAACATGAAATGAAATGAAAAGAAACCGAGCCAATCCATAGACAATGTCTTGAAGCCGTAAAACGACAGGCATTTGCCAATTTCGCTCTTCATCTCTAATTTCCAATCGCTCTCTCTCTCTCTCTCTCTCTCTCTCTCTCGCTCTCTTAAACATTCTCTTCTCACTCGACTCCATATCTCTTTTGTTAGCACCATCACACACCGGTGGTGCCACAGCATATTTCACATTAGGCAAACACAAAATGAACTTGGGTATTTGATTGTGCTAAATTGAATGAACGATTTTTAGCCCCGTTGCCTGGCCTAGATTGATTCAATTCCTGTCGTATCTTTTGACTTTATCTGTATGTGTTGTTGTTGACGTGGTGATTTTTTTTATTCGTTCTTTGCTATCTGAATGAATGCATTTACCTTCAAATCACTTAACGATATTCGCTTGTGTATTTCTTGGATGCACCAGTATTGAATGATGGAACTTACCTAGAATAAAAGAAAAAAAAATCGAATTAGTTGATGATCGATAGCGATAAAATGCAATGTGAACTATTATTATTGAGAATTAAATGCTGAATTTATTTTTGCAATTGGTCTTATTCTTGCCCCCATCCCAAATGTTAAGCCAGTCAAAGCAATGGCTTTTGGAATAAATTTCATGAATTGAATATTGATTTCGTCTTCATTTCATTCGCTTAGTGCGGTGACAAAACCAAACCAAACAATCGTTTGAATAATATCCATTTTTGACCACAAACGACCGAACATTTTCGACAAATGATTTATTACGGCAAATAAATATGCATTGTTGAAATCCCACTGGAATCTCTTGAACCTTTTTTTTTATTCGAAAAGTGGGCACCAAACACACAGGCACACTTCAATACACATTAAAATAATCCATATCGATATAAATTGGTCGAAAAGGAACGGAAATGAGTGCAAATTGTTTCAAATGATGAATATTCGTTGTGGAAAAGTTGAAACATGAACATAAAAGAGAAATATTGAAATTCTTCACAAAATATCTCTTCATCATTTCACATGAATAAAATATTTTCCACTTCTGTCTCTCTCCATACACAAGTTCACAGTTTTTTTCTTTTAAATGCGACGCAAATAGACGACAGTCAACGTGTGTGTGTGTGTGTGTGTGTGTGTGTGTGTATGTGTGTGGGTGCATCTTTGAGTTTTCGCATTGAACAACCATTTTATCTCCATTTCAATTTTGAATTCAGCCAAACGAGAAGTAGCAAAAATAATACACCCAAAAACATCGAATCGAAAAGAATGGAAAATTCGAAAAGCAAAGTAGCGAGTGAGTGAAAGAAAGTGGCGACAAAAGGAAAACAACACGAAACCGATAGATTGTCGTTGTCGCGTATTGTGATGGTGGTGCACGTGAATATGTATAAAATTATTTTATTTCATACATTCCGAAAGTGTGTAATAAATAGGAATAAAATGATTTTTGAGCTGATTCTGGTGTTGTTCTTTGTTATTTTCCTTTTGTTTTGTCGTTCCTTTTTGTGCTTTGCTGTATTTTTTTTTGCCGTTTCATTTTGTTTTGTTTTGCTGAAGTTTGTTTTCTTCGTGCCTTTTCAGGTAGTCACTTTGATTGCGATAGTATTTTCAGCATACTTGCATGGCTAACATGTATCCTAGCCATTTTTTTTACATGTTATTGTTGGTGTGCCGTATGAAGTTTATATGTATACGATTTTCGTTGTTCTGTTCTGCTATGCTTCTCTTTTTCATACAAAGTTTTTTATTTTATTTTCTCTACTTTGAAAATTGAAATAAACGAAGAGCGTCTTGCAACAAACAACTGTCTATTGTACTTGTAAGTCACAGCACACCGTGTTACAATAACAACAAGCGAGCGAATAATTGTCGCTCATGTAATTGTATATTCTATCCATTTTATTTTGCTGCTTCTAATTCGCATTGCTGCTACAATGTAGCCTACGCTCTTCTGCTACTCCGTTAAAATATTTACTGCTATTTGCTCGGGCCTTTGTGCACTTTTCCAGTTGTAAGTGCTTCCTTTCACCCTCTTCTACGCTTCCTTTTTCTCTCACGCGCGCATTTTCTCTCTCTCTCTCTCTCTCTGTGTGTGTGTGTGTGTCCCTCTCACTCTTTTCTGCTTTCGCTGCTTTCACTTATGTGTGTGGCTATGTGCTTTCCACTTGTAATTTTTTTCTCCTCTCTTTAACTCTGTCACCCCCGTTCGTTTGCCTTTCTCGCGCACAAAAAGCGTCGCTTTGTGCTGCTGCCTCAATCGAATGGAGCATTTCAATTTTTCCCTTGCTTCTCATTTCATACAGTAGTTGGAGTCGATTTGATTACATTTGTATCGCATATGTAAACCGAAATGAATATACTATGGCCGTTTGTAGCATGTGGCATTTCATTTTTGGTCGATTTGTGTGAACAATATACTTTATTTATTGAGTGTGTGTGTGTGTGTGTGTGTGTGTGTGTGTGTGTTTGTGTGTATATGTATTCATTCGGTTAGCTCAAGGAATGTGCCATCCATGTTGTCGACTTCGAAATCTACTTCAATTAGTGATGGGCAATTTTGCCAGCCGAAGGGCATAGGCACCTAATCGAGAAGCGTTTAAATAATTACTTGGAATGTCTACAACAACTGGATTAAAATCGGATCTGATTTCATATTCTGATGTGTGACGATATGGGAGGCCAACGTGGATGGAGGCGAAAGGGGAGAGAGAGGAAGTGTGTGTGTGTGTGTGTGTGTGTGCAGAAGAATGAACGAGAAAAAGCCGTAAAAAGGAAGCGTCATCCGCCAACGTATTAAATTATACATTCGCCTGAGCCAAATGTATGAGCTAGCCGTCAGTCATTGTACAAGTAAAGCTGTGCGGTTATCGTGCAGGAATGTTTGCACATGTATACTCGTGTATGCTTGTGTGAGTGCATATATTTACATTAAAACACAACATCTTCCAAACCACTAATTTATTTTTCGTCATACGAACAGACGCGCAAACATTTTGCCTCCGCAACATCCGACAACACGAAGCAAATACCTAATAAAAACTACCGAGCATATTTTATTACACGTCGAAATGGTAAAGTTCGTGGAGGGTGGGAGCGAGTGTCAGGAAAATAAAATGGAAATCAGCAAATGTAGGCAAGAAAAAGGAAAAACAACGAACAAACCGACACACAAGCACAGTACAGTACAGCACATGCACACGCACACACAATCAACTCATACTCGCTTTGGCATTTTTCAAAGCTATACAATATAATCCAATCTAATAAATGTACACATGAATAGGAAAAAAGTGTTCGACTGTGGCAGTGACTATGAATGTGGCAGCGGGTGATTATATGTATGTGTGTGCCTGAGTATGTTCGAGCATGTATATCTGTGTGTGAGTGGTATGGAATGGAATTTGAATCAAGAGATCCATGGATATAGTTGTAACTATATCATACCAAAATTGGTAACCATTTGCTATCTTATTTTTGCTGCTTTTTGAGCAAATGTACGCGTGTTTGGCTATATAGCAACATCATCACCACCATTGAAAGGAATGCACAGAGAGCAGAAAAAACATACACCACACACACACACACACACGGCACCAAATGCTAATGGAAAATGGTTCCCAGTTGCTACTGCGCATCAAATGCGACCATTTATATCAATTCAAACACAAACAAAACTGTGTAATACAAATACGCACGCACACGGTACCAAAGCCAACGAGAATCACAGCGACAGAGGTACAGTTGGGCGAGAGAAAGAGAGAGAGAGTCAAAGCTGATGCCGAGCAAAGTAAAGCACAGGGCCAAACCAAATCAAACCAAACCAAACCAAACGAAGCCAAGCCAAGCCAAAAGACAAATCGAAACGTAAATGAATGGAAAACGGTATGTGCACACTGTAAATTGGTGTATGTAATACATAAAAGGTGTGAAATGCTGCGGTGCTGTTGCTGCTCCACTTGGCTCTCTAGCAATGGCATGGTGCTTGTCGTCACTGACAGAATAAATTATGTACGCCAAACGAATAAGTGAGCGAGAGCTAGAGAGCGAATGAGACACCGGAGCAAGGAAGTAGCAAGCGTAAAGGATCGAATTTCCCATGCGAATGTGTATGAGTATGTGTGCCTGTGAGTGGCGCGCGTTTTACCGTTGTATGTGTTTGCGACGGATCCACATCTTTTGTGGGAGCTGAAGGGAGGGAGGGTGTTTGCATATCATCGAAAACGTTGAGATAAAAATAAAGAGCAACCAAGCTTATGGGTTAACCATTAGCTATCGCTATCGCATATTATAGTAATGTTCCGTTACACCATTTGAGTTATTGTTATTATGTGCGTACGAGTTGATATCCTCCCAGTGTGATGTATACACTTCGTATATAACGAACTCATTGCTCGCTCGCTCTCTCGTTCTTCCTCGCTGTGAGTGTGTGTGTGTGTTTGTGTTTCGATGTTAAAGGTGAAAACCGGAAAATCAAAACCATCATCAACTAAATTGTTTCGTTTGTTTAGATGTTCGTATATGTCATCATATCCGGCTCTCGAAATCGGCTCCATCTCTCTCTCTCTCTCTCTCTCTCTTCATCACACACACACACACACACACACACACACACACACACACACACACAC
>NW_022601467.1:17132571-17133470 GCF_009176505.1 Sitodiplosis mosellana | reverse complement strand
CACACACACACACACACACACACACACACACACACACACACACACACTCCTTCGTCTCTTTCCCAACATTTTCTTTATTTGCCATTTTTGCCATCCACTCGAAATGTTCGGCGGGATTTACACTCTCGCCTGATGCGAAACACACTGTCAAACAGACGCTAATCGCTATGAATAATTATCTCTTGGTATGCGATGTGCAGAAGGCACCATTGAAATCTACAAGATTTTAGACAGATTTGTATCGATGTATCGAACGTGCCATTGCCTTCGAGTTCAGTTCAAATCACAATGTATTCATGATGTTGTATACGATGTGTTTGTTTTTGCTACTGCTGCTTTGTTTGTTTGTTTTGTTTTTGTTTCATTCGTATTTTATTTCGTTGTGTTGTTGTTTTTGTTCGTTATTCATTCGTTCGCTTCTAATCGCTTGTATCGAAATTGATTCACAAAACAAAGCGAATTAAAGGCGAACATGCTTCAGTTTGCTCAGAGCTACTTGATTCGGTTGAAAGGCGACTAAATGATTGTGCCTCTTGTCGGCTACCATTAGATACATTGTGCATGGAATATTAAAACAATATAAATCATCGTTAAATCAAATCTATCATAATATGTAAATTTGTTTCATAAATAAAACGCCTCAGCGCTTTTTATTTCGCCAAGTCGCAAAAGAGCGTGTGTATACAAAACGTGCGAGAGCATCATCAATTGATTTAACACTCTGTGTTGATACGGGCGCACAATGAATGACGAAAAGAGCAAGCGTGTACGAGCGAGCAAGAGAGCAATAAAAATGAAACAGAACGAAAAGAAGACGAAAAACAAAATCGAGCATTCAAAAGAGAGAGATAGAGAGAGAGAGAGAGAGAGAGAGAGAGAGAGAGAGAGAGAGAGAGAGA
>NW_022601467.1:17088080-17132561 GCF_009176505.1 Sitodiplosis mosellana | reverse complement strand
AGAGAGAGAGAGAGAGAGAGAGAGAGAGAGAGAGAGAGAGAGAGAAAGTGCCAGCAAAGGAGGAAAATCGAGAAACCCGCCAAGAGTAACGGCAGCAGTGAGAATGAAAAAACAACACAGAGAAAAATAAAAATGAAGATGCACAGGCAAACACGACAAAAAAAACGCGATCAGGCGTTCATATTTCGTATAGCAAATAACGTACAAACGAATTCTGATTGCGGTCATTACTAAATCAGCTCGTGCATATCACAAAGAGAAGAGAAACATATTAATAATTAAGCAGAACGCCGCGCTCTTCTCCGCAAAAGTATTGAAGGCATAGGGAATGATGTGATAGAGAGGCAGGCGCACACACACACACAAAGAGCAAGAGCGAGCGAACGCACCAACAAAATTGTAACCGTAGACATCGTATAAAATTAATGGTGCCAAAATTTTGTATAATTTGTTAGATGCTCGTTCGCTGTTGTTCATTTATTTAGTTACATGTTTGGTGTGCGTTTTTCTGCTGTTGGGATGGTGTTGTTATTGTTGTTGCTGTGGGTTGCCTTTTAGCCATTTATTCGCAACGAATATATTCAGTCAGTGTTTGGCAGTGCTTCCATCGCTTGTCGTGTATTTTATACATTTCGCGTTGTCTCATTTTTTTTTGTTCTCACTCTCCACACATACGGCAAGAGAAAGAGAGCTCATAGCTTAGCGTATGGTTCTTTCGTTGCGACGAGATTTGAATGCAGAAATGCGCACGATTTCATGGTCCCTTCTTTTGGGGCCAACTCAATTCAATTCAATTCAGTTTTCAAGAATGATGTTCATTGGTTTTAGCGTTCACAGCGTTTCGCTCGCTGTGCCTCTCTTTGCCTTTCTCATTCTCTCTCTCTCTCTCTCTCTCGGTTTCGGTTTCGGTCGTTCGCTCACTTTTGTGTGTAATATTTTATATGGTGGTGTCTAATGAATTGAGCCGCATAAAGAATCTTTGACTATGTGGTATTGATCATGGACACGCACGATCTCCGCATGTCAGTCGACAAAGCGAAACAGCGAGAACTACATCCAATATGTTAATGCAATGCAAAATACGTTCGTGTGTGTGTGTGTGCGCATGAGTGTGCTCGCGATTGCCGTTTGGCTTGGCTTGCTATATTTATTTCATTTTTTTTCCACCTCGGTACATGATTTACATATTTTCGTAGGAAACACCGTGTCACTTTCATTGCAGGTTTGAGTACAAAATCAACACTCAAATGCAATTATAAATGATGCAATTAAAATCAATATCGACCGAAAATGTGTGCATCATACCGCCCATGTTCAACACTATTTTCAGTTCAATTGAAAAATCGAATTATTTCGCTTGCGACACAAACACATGGAACCGACCAAAAAATGTATATATGCTCACTTGAAGTCCTCAATTGATTATCCATTCACATATTTTACGTTTATAAATTTGTATCACAACAAAGCCCAAAATTAATTCAGCCATTCGATCATTATGACATCAATTGCGCCGTTTTGTTGTTGCTTCCATTCTATGCTCGTCGCGAAGAGTTAACTAATTTAAAATATTCAACCGGTTGGTTGTTCGTTGGTCGTGAAAATGGTCGTGCCGAAATATAAAATTTGAACGAAACCAAAAAAAAAAAAAAGAGGAACACACACCATTTTCACCGCTGCCAATCTTCATTGAAATCTTCCGCTATTTCATCGATGTCGAGCCAGAACACCGCACGATTTTTTTTAGAGAGAGAAAGACAACAATAACGGCAGGGCGAGTGTTATTTTCGATTTGGTTTTGTCGGTATTCTCAGCAACAAAATAAATACGAAATTATTTTCTCCCTTTGAATCCGTGATTTCATTAGCAATTCAAACATTTTGCACAGTAATAAATTTGCAAATTCAACCGAATGCACATGCATTAAATTTAAATTAAAGCATTAATTAGATGAACAACGAGAGTGTGAGACATATACACCCGTTGGCATGCCTGACATTGCATCCAAATGGTTTGTGTGTGCGTGTGTGTACTTGTATAAGAGCGGTGCGCACATTTTTCATGCTCCATTCGGACTCAATCATTGAAATGTTTGGGGAATATCTAACTTTGATTCTATCACACCATTTCGGATGGCAGAATGTTAAACACCGTTCTGGTCTGGCGAATGCATTCATGTGAAACAAAGGCGAAGAAAAGTGAAATGTTCGGCTGGGGGCTTTTGTGTGTTTGTGTGTATTGCGCATCGTATGTGTATTCCGATGAACATTGTTCAAGTGTCAGCGGCGGCGGCATTTCTATTCCGCCAAAAATCGTGCACATATATGCCATGTTGACGGCGCGGTAGCAGTCAAATGACAAAATTCAAACCGATGATGTGCAGCATGCAAAAACGGCCTCCAACTATTGCCAGCAAATGCACTACACACCAGCGCGTGATAAACAACTGTCTATGAAAGAGGGAATGACATGAAAAAAAAGAAGAAGAGAGAAACGTCAACCATTCTAGACTTAATACGTAATGTAACTAATAGCCAACATTTTGCACATGTATCTATCTATCCTAGCGTGTTTGTGTGTGTGTGCGCAAAAATTGTCTATGCTTTTTATAAACAAAACTGTGATTGATATAAAAACGTCAGCGAAAACTTTTAAAATTGGTTTCTACTTGAATTTGATTTGTACACGGAATGCAAACCACATTTTCGTGTGTGTGTGTGTTTGCACGAGCGCACTCTTTCTCTCTTCTCTGACGCGAGAATGTGTTTTCGGTGTGAGACAGAGAGAGCATCGGCGACGCACGCCTCCATTGATCGATGGCAATCAATGGTGGGCGAGCGTGAGCGCGACGGCGCATACATAAAATGGGAGAACGAAATGCAACCGAATCGTTCACATTTACATTTTATGTTATGTCACGTTGTATTCTATTACAATTGTCATTTTCGGTTGACTTTTTCAGGTCTTGAAATTGAAATTGATGGTATATCGTCTTTTCAACTTTGCAAAGTAATTTATTTGTTTTGCTGACGAGAAAACACAAAATACATTCGAATTCGTAGCCAAGCAAGACAGGGAGAGAGATGAGAAAGAGAGAGCGCGCGTGGACTGGAATTTGCGCGTCTTTTACCAGAAGGCAGCAGACAACTAGTGCAATTTATGTAAATGTTTTTGTGTAAACTTATTTTCTTGTTTTAAAAGTTCATCTTCATGAATTTATACAGGCGGATTTCAATTGCCGCAACTGTGCCCAAAATGCTGAAGATAAACTATAAAACGTTGTACTTCCAAACACACACACACACACTGTCGACCACAAAAATCTCTATCGGCTACTCGCAAATTGTCGGAACGAAATAAAGTCATTGAAATTTAAGACAGAAAAACATACAAACAGAGCGAAAGAGAGAACGGGATGAGAAAAAAAAAACATTCTCAATCCAGTTTCAATGTTCGAAAAGTATCGGTCTTTAAATACCGACGAAAAATGAATGCAGTCGATGTTCAAGTTTTAAGTTCAACGAGATAATTGACTGTAAATTGGTATTGGTGTGGAAATGTGCGGTCGAGACATTGACGATTCCTCAATTAAAAGCCAAAAATTCCAATACAACAATTCACTTACAAACAACAGCAATCAAACGAAAAGATTCGATCTAACGAATCCGCCAGCATTTCATACAAATGAGAATCATTCAAAAAAAAACTGTTCAAAGCCAATTCTTCGTTGCTGTTGTTGTTTTTTTCTTCGTTTTCTTTTCTCGCCCGTTCATTTGTTCCATTCGTTCCATCGTTTGAATATCCAATTGAATATTTCAGTGGAAAATAATTTTAGAACTGACAGTTCATGAGAGTTCGCGTACACATCATCACCATCATTAAACAAACATCCAAACATACCAAATAGAAGCCGATTCTGAAAGGCGATCGAACGAATGAACAAACGAAAGAACGAGCGAATGATGTGAAATGAGACACAGCCGGAGAAGAAAACAAGACGAGAGAGAGAGAGAGAGAGAGAGAGAGAGAGAGAGAGAGAGAGGAACAAGAGAGAAAAAAATAACACGCCGGGAGAATATGAAGATGAAAATCTGAACAAACGCAGCTAAACAAAATCTTGACAGAGATTTAACGACAGCCCGAACAACTAAAAGGAGAGAATGAGATAAAATGAATACGATAATTTTTTTTTTCATGGTATTTAATATCATGGTACATCATTTTGTCTGCTTCGCGCATTATATGTGGCTAAGTATACATCGCTTCTTTTTTGCTTCTCCGCTTCGTTTTCATAGAATGTGAAGAAGTAAAGAAGAGAGAGAGAGAGAGAAAAAAAGCATTTACACTCTGTCTAAATAATTTATCTTTTAGACGATTATTAACGATGCGCTTGGATGATATTGTCTGTGCTTTGCTTGATGTACGACATTAAGCCCGCACGACGCTTTTTTTCTTGTTTCGTTTGATGTTGATTCAGTTTTTTGTGTGAGTTTTTTTTCTCTCCTCCACTTATTTATTATTAATGCTAATTTGTAATAAACGATTGCAATCGCTTCGAGTTCCAATCAATTTTACACTCGCAGCGGAAAAAAAGTGCAATGTTGATTGCCGCGTGTGGAAATGTAACGGCAACCACCGGCCAAAAATAATAATTCTTGAAAATGTTAGTCATTAATTGGGCCAAATTAGTCCAAGAAGCTCTAATCATGTACAATGAAGCAGACTACGACAACAACAAACTGGCTGAATCAGTTCAAAAATGGTTGCTATTCCATTAAGCTTCACTAAAAAGTTCTGGTTGGTTAGTGTATTTTGTTGTTGCTTCTGCTGCTGCTGCTGTTGTATTCCTCTCTGCGTTGCGCGCGCTTTGTGCTCAATCGCATGTTGTGTGGCATTTCGTATTTCAATAAAAGGTGTCGTCGTCGTCTCTCTTCATACATACATCACATCATGTTTCTTGTACATGTATCGGCTTGGCGCATGTATTAAATTAAAGCTCACATTAGCCGCAACAGACAGTATTACATCTCATGCACACGAATAAATGCTGCTGAGTTGCGAACATTATCGTTAATGAAGTAATTAAAAGGCTGTGGTATACACAACATGCGGCAATAACCAACGATGACGACGACGACAACAACGATCAAACAACTTGATCGGGATACAATAAAAGACAGGCCATCGTTTATATTGCGCCGTTTCGCGCGTCTCTGCCTAGATGATCCAATATGATATTGTATATGCAAACAATACAATATTCGACCACACGAAGAGAGAGAGAAGAAAGCCCGATTGGTTGGAGATGGTAGTCGTGCGGCTGCACTTGCAAAGTTTCGGGTTTTAAATTTCAACAGCAACATACAAGGGCAAAACATCGAGCAAGCGTTGGTTCATCAAGAAAATAATGAATTTTCCACCTTTGAGGGAATGCGCGCGCGATGAGTATCGGCGGTTTTGGTAAATGATAACAAACAATTATGCACGATGAATAATTGAATCAATTGAAAAAACAAAAACTCACACACACACACACACACCGTAATCTACGGCGCTTATTAATAATTACCCATGAAGAAATGTACTGATTGAAATGGAACTCGCGGCATGTCCACCGCACGAATTATGGATAAAAGTGTGAACAAGTTTTTCGATGGAATATGTTTGGTGTGGCTTTTATATACATACACACAACATATGTATGCTTATTGATTGTGGAAAATTATACAGGTTCTCTTCATCTCACTCTCACCTCAACCCGGTGCTGTGTTCGCTTCGTTCGTTCGTTCGTATGTTCGGGTTACGCTGAGAGCTGTGCGCCGAACACCATAAACTTTAATCAAATATTCACACACGCCGCTCACGCTCCGAAAACTTTATTGTGGATAAAAGATGAAGTATGAACGAGGCAAAATAGCATGCAAATCATTTTTGTGCTCAAGTGCGAATGAAACTTTCTGACCGCTTTTCATTCATTACACTGAAAATTATTGCGATTGTTCGTCTTTAATCATTTCATTCGTTTGCTTGTTATTTTCTCTCTCCTTCTCTTTGTGTTTTCGTTGTTGTTTCATTTGTTTGTATCGACTTTTCTGTGGATGTGTTTGCGAGCGCTTCAAAAAACAATTTGGCAGATTTTTTCACGCAACTCATAGGCTTTCAGACTATATTTCAACTAAGCGTCATTCCGTTTCAATCTCTGGCTGTTATTGTTGTTGCTGTTGTTGTTTTTTTTCTGCGATCGACACTATTGTTTTGTTATTGTATTTAATGTTTCGACGCATCATTCAAAGTATTCATATGATTTTGAAGTGATGTATGCTCGTGTAGTTTTTGTGTTTTATTTCAATTTGTTTTTTTTTTTTTTTTTGGTAGCTGAATGGCAATCACGATGTGTGATCTCTATTTGCTCTCTGCCTCGCCTCAAACACACATGCGATTGTGTGTTTCTAATTTTTGTTTTTCAATTTTGTTCTCATTGCCTTCGCCGAGATCTCTCTACGTGTGTGTAGTGTGTGCTCTTTATGGGGACTTAGCATTCGATATTAATTATAAATAGATTGCTTTTAGTTAAGCGCATTATTTTCAATGAAACAATTTTACAAATGAATAAATTTGTCGTGCACTGTTTGACGATGTGTTGAGAGTTGTCATCGGTTTTGTGGCTGGTTGGCGTGCGTTTAGGCGAGCACGGGCGCGCGCACGTATAACCGAATGCTTGTTCACAACCCGAACCGACAGCCTTATTTTTGGTCGCAATGAGATGTGTGATGCGGAGATTGGAACAGCGGTGAACACATTAAACCAAGAAAGAAAAAAAGGAACAAGCACAAAAACGCGCACACAAGAAATCAATTTTACTTAATTTATTTATTTATTCATTTATTATTGCTAATAATGCCAATTAGGCGAAATGAAGCGAAGGAGACGCAACGAGAAAAATGTGTGAAAATGTTATGACAGAACCAGTTTTTTGTATTATTTCGTTTTTTTGTTGTTGTTGTTGTTGTCACTGCTTTGTTTTGGGCAGAAGTTTGTGCTTCAAATATGCTTAAGCCTATGGCTATGCATATGTGGAGTCAAAACGACCGTATCCAAACGATTGCGATACTTTTTTTTGTCTCTCTGGTTTGCCATACACATTGTCACATGAATATGTATGTGAGATGTTCTGTGGCAAGGCATTTTAGGTAGGAAAAAAAAGAGGAAGCCGCGTCCAGAACATTTCAATGGGCATACTCTTGAATTGAATATATATATACATGTTTCAGTTTAAATGGCTTGATTTTGATTTGCGGTTTGCCAGCAGCACTTTGTTTTTGCGAGAGAGAAAAAAAACAAACATGCCAAGGAGTGACTGAGACATACATCACTTATGTTCATTGAAATATATTGCTCATGGTTTCGTTCAAGTGTAACGATTAGAAAATTATCTCCATTACCATAATTAGCTGTTTGTGAATTGTGCTGTGTAAGCGTCGTCCGAAACGATATTATATTGTACATATCAACGTATAGTCTATGCTATGTTTTGTCATTTTGTCACTTCATTCAATGACCACATTTAGCCGATTCATTTCATTGTGTCAACGATATGAAAATTGAATTAAAAAATGATTAAGACACACACATTCTGCTCCAATCCATCTATTTTTTTTGTGTCAGATTGAGAGATTGAGAAAAACGAAACCGAGAGAGAAAAAAAGAATGACTTCAAATGCGTAACATTCTGAATGAATATTGGGTGCAAACAACTGTCACATTGTTGAATCTACTAAATCACATCAATAGACACACATGGCTCCCAGTTCACATCAATAAAATGGCAATTAAGTAAAACGAAGCTAATTTGTTATTCAAAATTCAAAAACCCGAGAGAGGAACAAGAGAATGAAATTAAAATTCTCTATCCTTTTGTAAAAAATCAAATTCAGAAGGAACACATTAAAATGGTGAGACGACGACGACGACAACAACGGGGAAGAGTGAGAGAAGAGAGACGGGGGTACAGAAAAAACATACACAAACAGCACATACAAAACAAGAATGAACGAATTGAAAAACACGACAAAAAGTATGTATGTACACGGTGAAAATCGTGCATAACATATTACGAACGGAACGAATAGAATTTGTCCGCGCTCAACAGAAGAAAGAAATGAGAGAGAGAGAGAGAGAGAGGGAGGAAAAAATTTATGAAAAACAGAAAAGAAAAAACAAATAACACACGACGATGAAAAATATAAGCATGTTATAGCTACAATAGAAAATGTGTGTGCACAGTTGAATGACGAACGATGAAGAGCAGAAGGAGAACGACAGCAGTGAAACCAAGCACAGTGTTCACTGAACACACGATTAAAAGTAAAAGGGAGGAATGAAACGAAACGAGCGGGAGAGAAAGAGAGAGAGAGAGAGAGAGAGGCAGAGCAAAAGAAAAAAACACACACGACACAACAGAAATATCGCGTGTTTTTAGACAGTCAATTATATTTGTGTATATGCATACAAAATATTAACCGAATTGAAAAGAAGACGGGAGAGAGAGAGAGAAAAAAAAATGCGGTGTAGTAAAGAGTCAAGGAACACAGATATATATACTGAAAGCGCACAAAGCGTATGCCGTTTAAACGCCGATCAACCGACAGAACCGCACAAGCTAAACACATCCAATTTTATCTCTCTGTTTCCCTGGAAGACTGAAATAAAAGAGTATATTTATGGATGGACGCAAATCAAATGCCTGCATATCCCGAATGAACAAGAGTAGCGATGAAGAGAGAGAGAGAGAGAGAGAGAGAGAGAACGAGAATATTTCATCGATGTGCACTCAATAAGTATCCAAAACGACTCAAGCTCAACGAGACACTATCCGTTCGTGGGATTGATGAAGCAAGAAAGAAAAAAACAACACAGACACACAAAACAGCCGCAAAGCATTTATTTTCCTTCATCGTTCTGTGAACGAGAAATCAAGACGAGTTAAGGCAAATGCCGCTGAATTGATGTACTTATATGTGAAACGACTGTTTAATCTCTTGAGAATATTAAACAGTAATGCGAACAATTAATCGGACACAGAGTGTACAACGATCAGAAACAGAAACAGGCAGATGAGAGAAGGCAAAAAAGGAACAGAAAAAAAACAACAACACACAACAAATCCGGCGGCATTAAAAAGCCTTTGGCAAAAGGCAATAATTTTCATAACCACCAATGAATCGGGCACGGTGTGTGTATGTGTGTGTGTATCGTTTCCATTTCATTTGCACGTTGGAAATTAACCGAAAATAAAAGCCAAACATGGAAATCTTGCATTATTATGAGAACCGCGATGACGAATTGTGTTCCGTTTGAGTGTTTTTAAATTTATGTGCTCGCGACATTCGTCACATATAGCTGGAGTTAGAGAGAGCCTCGAGTTTATGGTGCACTGACGACGACGACGATGGCAATAGCAAATTCTGTTTTCAACAGCACACCAAACGACACACTGCTTGCTAATGGCAAATAATCATGTTGAATATGATGAAAAAAAAGAGAAACAGAAGTAGCCCCGACGCGGCATTTATACAATGCGATCCAAACACAATGCCAATACAATGGTTTATACACGTTGGTAAATTACAATATTACACAGTATGGCCTCTGTTTGATGTGTTTCGTACGTGCGTGCGTGTGTGCAATTGCGCTCACGCGCTCGCACACACACACACACACACACATTTTTCAGTGACTCTCCTCTCTCACCTCGGAAAATTTCGAGTTCGAACATTAATTCAATAATAAATTTGTTTCAGTGTTAAGCGCAAACACGAGTTAAATAACCGGCAATAATAGCAACTGCTGCCGCTGCTGTTGCAGTAGTTCAGCAGCTCATAAGGCGAGCGAATGGTGCGAAATGGGAAAAATAATAACAATCATAATAATAAAAGAGATGGCAAGAAAAAGGGGGAGCAAGCAATGGACACACAGAGAGAGAGAGAGAATACAGGAACACACAACAACAACGACGTAAAAAGCATAACGCATTCATATATTTATTCAAGAGGACGCACCTTTAAATCGATTTTCTCGTCGTCGCTTCAACGCGGTTTAGTTACTGTTGTATGCCACTGCTACGATATTGTTTTTTCCCTCACTCTCTCTCTCTCTCTCTCTCTCTCTCTCTCTCTCTCTCTCTCTCTCCTGGTTCGTTCATTATTATTATTGTTTGTGCACTCGTAACAAGAGTCAGCAATAAGAACACAAAGAAGGTAAAACTGCATTTATGTTTGATAAGTTCAACCGTAAACCCTACGAGTCCTAATTACACACACTCATATATAGTATATTTTTTCGCGGTCGGTCTCTTTTGTTTTGTATTCAAAATGTTTCATCAAAATGATTTTATGGCTGCTGTGCGGTTCGGCTTGGTTTGGTTGCTGCATAAAGACGGACAATTGGCTTAGCAAACTAGTTTGTCCTCTCTTTGGAAGCGTGCATTTTTTTTTATTGACCTTATTCTCTCTCTCTCTCTCTCTCTCTCTCTCTCTCTCTCTCTATGTGTTTGTACAATTCTTTTTTTGCTTTTTATTCAATGGGCTTTGACGCTTGTCCTCTTTGCTGCTTCTGGTTTTTTTCTGCCATTCTATTATTGTTGTTGTTGTTTATCTTTAATGGATATTCATTTACACTTCAGCACAATATTAATTCCATCATAAAAATTTTTATTACTAAATTCGCATATATTGGTCGGTGTCTTTTTTTCTCTCTTGCTCTCCTTCTCTCCTATGTCACGGGTTTGAATATCAATGCATTTCAATACAGAAAGTATGTGGAACTCGTATAAAATATTCACACGCGTGTTATCGCAGTAATAATGCATGATTCGGTCTCTATTTTTTTCGTCAGTTTCGGCCACTGTTTGTGAAAACCGTTGTTCGCTTTCTCTCTATCGCTCATCGAAAACAGCACAGGAAGCAGTATGTCTCTGTTGTGCTCGTCACTCACAACTTGTGAACTCCTTTTTATGCAGGCATTCCCTATAATTGATACTTAAATATGCACAAATAATAATTGCAATAATTTAAATTGCATGCAATTACTGTTAACAGTCATGGTGCATGAAAACGAACGCGAACGAAAAAAAAAAACGAAAAATACTATTACAAAATAATCAGTGCCTCCAATCATACACTTTTAAGCGCCGCTGCTGTCGCATCGTACTCTATCGGGCGCATGTTCTTTGTGTATCTATCTCCCTCTGTCCGTTTCACAAGCACAAACCACTAAATGAATGTGAATTAAATAATTTTAACAAGTGTTTTTGAGTTTGTAATGTCAGGTTTTATTTGAGTTTCGATTAGAATGTGTTGAAATATGCACGAAATTTAACAGCAACAACTTTTTTGAAATGATAGGTTTGAAGTGTGTCTCTCTGTCTTTTTCTTGTTCACAAGCCAAACATCGACACTATACACAACACATTTGTATCTGTTTGGTTGTTGCTTTTCTTTTGGAGATTATTGAACATTCTCTCGTTCATGCACTTTTGACAGTTTTTCGAGCTTTGAATTACAACAAACACTGCTCTGAGCAGCATAATGACGATACCATATTTCAAAACAGAGAGTTGAATAGAACGAATGAAAGAAGAAAAATATCTACGACACAATTCGATCGTACGAAATTGGACTGGGCGCATACAGTTCTCGGTTGATGTTGTTTTCTTCTTCTTCTTTTTTCTTTCTCTCTATTTAAGTTTTCACGTTTTGTTTTCATTCTTGGCTATTTGTTTCGTTGGTGCTTTTTTTTCGACTTCTTTCTATATCGTTTATTCAAAAGTTTTGCTTCTCATCGTCGTTCTGTTTAGTTTGCTAGAAGAAAACGAAAACGATAATATCGTAATGCTAGAAAACACCACACACAAAAAGCCATGCTCTTCAATCTATTTGCATCCCATTCTGGCCAACCTTGCCTCGCCATACACCCAATTCAATTTACACTGGCATTTGTCGTTCTAGCGCGTCCCGCTCTCTCTCTCTCTCTCTTTCTCTCTCTCTCACGGTGTGTATAATTTTAAACAAATATAACATTTTCTGACAGCTGCCAATTAGTTTAGTGTCGAAATTTTCTATTCAGCATGTTTGTCATTCCGTCGTCTGTGTGCATTGAATATATTGTCATTATTATTATATTTCAATATGCCCGGTAGACGGATAAAGCGTAGCAGCCATGCACCCGTGTACATAATATTGTAGTTGGGAAGTCACCTAAATTCTACGCCTTCGGCATAATGTTTTGCTCTTTTGCTCTCTCTCTCTCTCTCTCTCTCTCTCTCTCTCTCTCTCCTTCTCTCATTCCATCTGTCTGTGAGTGTGTATCTCGCTCGCTCGTTATTGCATGCTCGTTGTGGCTTTGCGAACGCTTTCTCTCTCTCTCCGCTCTGTGTGTGTTTGCTTGATTTTGCCACATTTATAGCGTGTGCACTTGAAGTGTTTATAAAATATTGAAATTGAATATTGCAAGAGAAGCACGTTGAAAATGAGCCTTCCGTAATGTATGGATTCGGGGCTTACAGAGTTTATTCTTGCATACCGTTTTTCTTCCACATCAAATTCAGCAGAAAGTTCAAATCGAGAATGGCCCAAGCGATCGCAAAGTCATTCAGGTGGCAATCAATGTATAGCCTAAGCACAATGATTACATGACGCAAAACAACATTGTTGATGGTACGTCGTCATCATTCGGTTCAGGCTTGTTAGGCAAACACACAGACAGTAACCGAAAGAGATAGAGATAGGTAGAGAGCGGTAGAGATGGTCGTATATTTCGACAAAGCTATTCATCTAAAAAATTGGTCGATATTCATGAAAAACATGTTTTACAACCGACTTCTTATCTCAGACACAGATCAACTTAAATTTCTTGAAGGCGCATTTTGTTTATTTATACACAATTTCTTATCGTTCGGTTCGTTCGTTCGTTCGTTTTTCTTTGTTCCTACCTTATATTCTGTGTTCTCTGCGCAACTTGTTTCATAGCACATAATCTTCTTACAATGGGCCACAAGTGATTGGTCATGGTGGCCACAATCTTTCGGAAATGTTTGGCCATTTTCCGAAAAACATTCGACAAGAGAGATATTATTGTTCGATGATGCATACAAGCGTACCGAAAATTTATCTATTGATTCCAGAACAACAGAAATGAGTTAATTAAATTGTGTGGGTTCTCAATCACTCACTTCATCTCTCGTCTCTATCTCCTCCTCTTGCCACACTCAAGTGGTAAAATGCGAAAATTGTGTGTATTGATGTAATCAAAATCGGTTCGGCTTTTAACAAGAATTCGATTCATTACTCTATTTTTATAATTTCTTTCTTTTTTTTCTGTTCATTTCTTCTTATTCTCTTCTAAGAATTTTCTAATGAAATGGGGCAATAGGTTCGGTTGTATATTGATTGCCACGGCATGTTGTTCGGCATTTGTTTTGAGTTCAATTTTCAGCCAATTCAGAAATGAAAGAAAAAGAAGGAAAAAAAACAGCCGTCCAGCTTCTGCTGGTGAGATCGAATCAATTGCACAGTAATGACCGTATGGTCGTGTTCAATTTTTGCTCTCTTTCGATTCTCTCTTTGTGGATTTCTCAATGTGTGTAAAAATTTTCCACGTTTATTCTGTGAACTCATTTAAAAAGCGACGACGACGACGACGATGCAAAGCTCAGTCGATTCTCTTCGAAGCGATTTGCTTATACATTCAAGGCAATGGATTCGAGAAAAAAAAAGAAGAATATTGCATCGCTCCGATACGAAAAAAGCACAATGTAAAACACACGAAAAATTGTATACGATTTACGATGTAGAAATGTGTTCCGTGAACACAAGAGGATAAATAGCCGAATGGCACGTTGTTGTTGTTTTTTCTATTTGTATTTCTCTCTATCGTTTTCATTTGGCAAATAAATTCAATGAATCTTTTGCTGTTCGCTTCTCGTTTTTTTTTCATAATGACTTTGACCCGATCAAAATTCATCCAATTAATTATCCAGTTCATTGGAACTTATGAGCAAGCCGGGCCACAGATCGTTGCCTGTTTGCGTGTGGCCTTATGATGCTTTCGGTTTGCAGCTCGTCGTTGTGTGTGCTTTTTTTTCTCGGTCATCATCTATGGTTATGAATGTATAACAATGACTAAGTCGTTTACGGTCGCATATTTTTTGGTCGTTTGTGTGTACGCGTTGTGGTTGTTTTTTCTTCGTGTGTTTGAATTCTCTTTGCTTCGGTTACTGTCATACTGCTGTTGCCATTACTACTACTGTTGTTGTTATTGTACGTATCTCTTTGTTGAGTCTCGTTGCCAATTTTCGAGATCGCATCACACACAGGAAGAAAAAAAAGAAGAGGCGCACACGATAAAAGAAGACATCATGTTTATTGTGAATTCACAAGTGATTACAATCCCAAATTATGTTGTTGAGACATTACATCTGCGGTTCGCATACGGAATATCGAATTGCTGTTCGTATTTTTGTGAATCATCTTAGAGCCGCTACACACATACACACACACACACAACTCTCATTCGCCTCTTCCGTTGATCTATTTGATGCGAACATGAATTTAAAACTATAATTCGCTTTATGGCTCTCTTTTCAAACTGCCGCTTTATGTGCCACGTGCGCGCTCGCGCTCGCGCTTTTTTTTCTTTTTCGTTTCTTTAGACGAGAGTCTATTTTTAAAATTGAAATGCGCAGAAAGATTTGTATGTAAATAAGCCGATATATTTAGTTATGCTTGTTTGAGAAAACGAAATTGAGAAGAGAAAAGTGCGAACAAAAAAGAACGAGAAAAAAGAAGAATGAACAGCAGCAACAACGGGCATAACAGTTTAGTGAACTGAATTCAAGCTGCTCTCTTAAATGCACAATTATCAGTTTAGCCGTATCGATGTCAGCGTACTTGTTTGCTTTTTATATTTCGAATCTACATATATATATATATATATATCTTCTTTCGCTGTTGCTGCGCTTTGCTACCGCCAAAATATTTGGGTGTCCGCAATGATAGAGCTCAAGTTTATGAACTGTGTGTTTTTCGACAGTCAAATGTCACATAAAAGGTATTCGTTAAGTGATTGAATGGGCGATTGGGCCCATAACAAAAATATATATATGTCTATGTGTGTGTGTGTGCGTTTCACGCTTCACTTGGGACCGACATCGAGCGAGAGGGAGAGACAGGAGAGCGAAAAATAGAGAATGTGCTGAATCATTAAAAATTTAATCGTCATTTAAAATGTTTTTGGCAGAAGTCGTGAAATTCAAACGAAATGGAAAAACAGAAACACATGAAGTGAGAGAAAATCGATTGTGCTCACATTCTGCTTGTTGGACAGTGGATGATGATGATGATGATGATGCAAATGGTTGATCGTTTTGTGTGTTTTCCCAAGTACACAAATTACTGTAAAATGTCGCAATGAATTTTCCGAATTTCAAACAGAGTTTGCGAAAAATTCGACGAATTGTCGCAACTTGTCACAGTGCGTTCATCTCTTGTTCAATTGCGACGAGTTTTTTCTTCGGCTTTTCGCTCGTCATTGTGCTCACCGAATTGCCTGGGTGAGATTGACACGAAAGTAATTATGAAAAATCACCGATGTATTTGTATTTTCAGCGTTCGATGTTGTTGTATTGTGCGTCGGTTCGGTTCAGTTGGTGGTATTGTTCACAAATCAAATTCGTCAGCGTGGAAAAGTTGGACGTCATATTTTAGCCAGATCTATTATGAACGAGAAGCCGCACACATTTATTCTGCAAGAGTTTAAAACAGAAGAACAGTCGCGGTTCGCACATTCGCGCGCACGCATCCACACACCAAATTTTCTACCGATGATGACATTTTGGTACTCTTACACATTCTACGTGTGCCATTCATTGAGCCAAAGTTATTTTGTACCACAAAGGAAAACAAATTCAGCAAACACACGCGGAACCATTGCGTCTTTTATTGGCCGCAATAAAAACCGAGTCAGAAGCACCAAAGAAAAAATCACACACACACACATATACACCGAAAAACGGTTAGGGTCCCATGGAAGCGGTAGCAAAAAAGGCACTAACTACGTGAATGGCGAACAAATATAATGAAATCGATGCAAAAAAGAAAAAAAAATCAACGGCACCGAAACATACACTTAGAGAGGCCACAGCAAAACGAATCTGGTGAAAGCAAGCAGAAAAAAATAAACACACACACATATTGGCAGGCTTATACATATACACATACCGAGAGAGAGAAAAAAGGACAAAGCAAATGGAAGGACAAAATAACGGAAATGAAAAAGCGGCGTGAATTGAGAAATGAGGAAAATATTTATGTACATGGAAAAAATAAATTATTTTTTTATTTTATCACTATTTAGGTTCTTTGTCATTTTATTTAATTTTTTTTCGCTCGTACGCTTAGATTTTCACATTGGCAAGGAGCACAACATTTTCCATGTCTGTGCAGTTCATGTAATAAGTATGCCGATTGACGATTTGCTCCTTATCTTTTCCAATGCGTTCGTGTTCATTTGTTGGATAATTCCAATTTTTTTCTTCTCCTTCTCTTTTTTCCCATTCTTTCGTTCATTCCTTTATATTCTTTCGATTTGTTTGGAAGTTTTGCAGGAGATTGGCAATTCATCTCCCGAAATGTCTAAATGATACACCGATTTTAAGGCCGGCCGGCCGACATAACCGATAAATATGCATTGCAAACTATTAACGTGCGCTAAAATATGGGCGAAGAAAAAATATATATGCGCTCCACTAATAACAGTCATAATATCTGTAATGAAACTGAATTTGAAGGAGAGCACAGTGAAAAAACACGATAGAAGTGTGTATGGTGAAATGAACAGCGGGGCCGCACGAAACACCAACCGTGCCAACGACACACCATAGACACACAGCAAGACAGCGTGCGACCGAACCAGCCCGAACAGCGAGTGCGCGAGCAAACGAGAGTGAGTAAGATAGAGAGATTTACAGAAAGTGTAGAAAGAAAAACGGAAAAACCACTTAATAACATCCACTAATAATATATCAAGAGTCAAATGAAGCGAAATATTATCATCATAAAAAAGTGATGGCAAGAAATGGCATCAGCAGATTCATATAATATGCTTTTATTGGCACAGTCGTTGTTCTCATAGTCATCGCATTTAACATATTTATTTATTTCTAGCATTCGTGTGCTTCGTGCGGTTTGGTTTGGTTTGGTTGTTGTTTTTTTTCTCTTCTTTTTTCCTTCTTTCCATTTTGAGTATTTCTCTCTAGTCATTCAACGTCAATTTCGCGCTGCGTACTCATACAGACAGACGCAGCAAAAATGTATACTCGACGCTGCTGCTGCTGCTGCTGCTGCTATTTTTCAACAAAAATAAGCCGTTTGAATGCGAATATTACACGTTCGAATTGATCCGGTATGGAAAGCACAAAAGACTTTGCGCATTGAAAACTTAGTGTTTTTTGTCGGTCTTGAAAGCAAAAGTATTTTTTTTTCATACATTTAGACACAAATATTTATGATATTGATAGGTTACATCTCAATTTAGCTTGTACATTTCTTCCATTTTCTACGGCTCTCCCTGTCTCTGTCTCTGTGTCTGGATTTTCAACAAAAAAATACAGAAATTGTGCATTTTTCATGACAGATGACGTACTTCCAACATACCTGCCACACGGTTGTGCAAAAAGAATAATAGAAAAAACGAAAGAGCAACAAATAAATGCAGTTTCACACAGCAGCTTTTCATTTAGTGTGCAGAAAAATTCTGCAGTGTTGTTATTCGAGCAAAGCGACGCACACCCAAACATCCCAAGAAAATGGAATATGGTTTTCGGATTCTTGTCGCGTTTGCTTCTTGTAAACAGTGAACATTTAGTGGCGTACAAATCGACGTCTAAGCTGTTGTATATAGCATAAACAAAAACAGCACCGCACAAAAAAAGCATTAGGGTGAAAATAGTGGTGCTGCTAAAATGCTGGGTTGAATTTTTTTATGACCGTTTCTAGTACTAGTTAAGCGGCTCACCGATATATTGATATTGATACAGTTTATCGTATTTAATTCACACAGAACACGCGTTGGAATTCACAGCGCATACGGTACATGGTTGGCATTCCATTTACATTTGCAAATCGATTTTGAGCCAAGTATGGTACGACAAAGCTGCTACCATTGCCGTTGCTGTTGCTGCAACCGAGTGATTCTCTGGCAAGCATACGAAAATCGTAAGCGAAATCAAGAGCCGAGAAAACAGTGATGGAGGAAAATTACAAAGCCATTTGAAAAGATTTCCCATTGTTTCCGTTCTCGTTCAACCAAACCATCATCAGCTTTGTTATCGAATATCACCTTTCGTCGCGTTTGCCAATCTCGAACGCACACACACAGACACACACACACTCCCTCGCATACACGTACACACAACTGAGGGAGACTCAGCATAGGCGAGAATCGTTTCTTTTTTTTCTGAGGGAGAGAGGGCGAGAGTTAAGAGTTGCTAAATGTATAGATATATATATATACACATTTTTGGTATGCCGCACGTAACTCTGTTAGTCAATGCTTTATGTCTGTTCTCATGCTGTAAGTATGATTCTCGTCGCTTTGCTTTCACATTTCATCTCTTCTTTTGCGCTAGTATTTTTGCGTGTACTGCATCCATTTCGGTATGGGTATAGATTTCGTTACGTGTATCGATACAAATGGCAGCGTGTGTGTTTGAATATTCAACAATGATACGACTGCGCAGTTCTCTATGAGGCGAGAGATGCAATGGGTGACAAAAAAAAACGCAAACGCTTTTCTCGTATACACACTCACTCACACACAAAGATAGAGCAAGAGCGAGCGAGAGAGAGAGAGGGAGCGAACATAACCGAAACATTATACGCGCTAAAGGTACGCGCGGGAGCGAGAAAAAAATGAGGGCCAAATAAAGCAAACACCTAAAGACCATAATATTACAAAGCAATTGATGTAAGCAAACGGAATTTTCGTTGCTGTTTTGTTTCCATTTGCACAGACAAAATGATTTCGGTGAATTTGGTTCGAATGATGATGACGATGATGCCTTCTCGTATTGCGCTACCTCCTCTGTACACACACACACCACATAAACAAATATACGCTCTCACAAAATGGTGTATTTCATATCATCATTGAAAGGCATCCACTCATGAACATCATGTCGCCAATATTTCATCTCGTATATTTTCGTTTGCGTCTCATCTCTTCTCTTGCACGCTTCGTCTTTTTCCATTCCTCTTCTTATTTCTTCTCGTTTATTTTTTTTTCCTCTTCGTCTTTTTTTACTCTTAATTTCGTTTACCCACTGCACGCTGCTCTCTAGACTCGACTCACAACGGCGTATGTGTATTGGAACCGCATTTTCTCGCTTTGCTGACTCTTTACGACGAAGAAGATGTTGATGGTGATGATTATTATTGCTTTTATTCCTTTTTTATACGCTTCATTACCAATGGCTTTATAGTTTCCCCCTCTCTCTCTCTCTCGCTCTCTGCCTCGCCATCTCTCTTTCGCTCTAGCGCTCGCATCTAATTTTCATAAAATGTTTCATGTGAAAAGTGCTTGAGCGTTGTGCGAACGACGACTGTTGTATAAAATGTACGCATATACATCTGGATATGTTAACTGCACTAATGGTGCCGCCGCCGCCGCCGCTGCAAATATGAAATCAATCGAAAAGTGAATCCACTTAATCCAATTGCAGCGATGACGATGGCGGCAGCGGTGGATCCAACGTAAACAGCATCGGAAAGCAATGTAATGCAATCAAATGGATGATCATCACAATAACAATCATTCGCATTTGCTAATTAGTATTCATAATCCATTGTGATTCGAATGTTTCGTCGTCATTGTTTTGCTGTTGTTGCCATTGACATTTTGTGTGTGCGAACACACAAATAATAAAAAGAACGGAGAAATAGAGAAAAAAAGGTCGAGATACAAGAAGGAAAACGCTCAGAACCATATTAATGAGAAACAAAGATGCGACAGCGGCAACAGCACCCATTGGAAAAATAGTATCGACTTAAATTCATGTTTATCTACACAACAGAAATTCTCATTTTAACTGGGATTGGATGTGTGTGTGTATTTTTCCTTCGTATCTTGTTGCTTTTCAGTGGTTTTTCTAAAGAAGAAGAAAAACGACCTCACAAATTAAGCATATGCTGCCTTTGTATTTATTCCTACAACGGAATTCACTCCAACATGAAAGAGAGCATGTTCGTGTATGTATGTGTTTTTGTTTTGTTCTTTCTTCATTTTTTCGAAATGGTTGTTCTAGTTGTGTATTTCTTCTCTTTAAAAATTGAATCAGAGCGACAATTAAAAAGTGAAAATTCTTTTGAAACTAAGCCTAGGTATTTCAACACATGCTGACACTAGCGATTGGTCTTTTTCTTTTCAGCACAGTTCATCAGTTTTAATGTTAGTTGAGGTTTGACTCACAAGTGAAGAACTTTGTACGAATAAAAACATTGAGAACAGTATTTTTTCCTCAATATGAAATTTATTCTGATTTTTCTTTTATTTTCTTTGTTTTCATTTCCAAATATTCAATCTGAACATTTGAATGTGTCAAAATACTACGAAGAATCTGTAAAGGCTTTAGTGTCAAATTGTCTTCTAGGTATGAACTTGTAATATTACTCACATAAATGAGTGTCAATTTTAAGACGTTTTTTTTTCATTTTCAGATACAAATTATTGCTCATCAATTTTATCACTCACCAAGTATAAATTGAAAAAATCGTTGGACTCAATATTTGTCAATCCAAAAATCGTCACGCATCTAAATGAAAATAATCACATCGACTTTTGTTGTCATTCGCTGCATAAATGTGATGCAGATAAGATTATTGAACTGAAACACACATCCGAAGGACATATTCGGCATTGTGGATGTGCGAATTCATTTCAAATATGCCTAAAGAATCTTAACACATCACTGTCCAATGAAGTTGCATTCATTCACACCATTAATGCAACAAAATGCTATTCAATTGTCAAATGTATTACATCTGGGGAATATTCAGGATCAAATAGTTGACTTACTCGAATCTATCAACTTGGCTGAGCGAGAAAAATACTTTAAACGATGCGTAAAATATGAATTAGACCAAAGTCGACCAAAACAATTCCAAGTTTTTGATATGCCATTCAATTGAATTACCATGCAACGTTCACAGATATCGGTATGTTATCAACGAAAACTAATGGTATTTTTTGTTTGGAAATTTCCATAGTGCTTAAAAAGACATTGTCATCATTTCGCTTGAAGTTAACGTGTTTTTGTTTGTGTTTGTAGTGTCAGTAAATACTACCAGAGATTACCACAACGAAATGATGACGCAATTCAACTATTTAAAAGATGTTGAAAAATTCGAAACAGTAAATGAAACTGCTAATTACATCTTCAAAGCCCTTCAGCTGGGAACAGCCGTAGGATGCGAAGACTTTGAAAAATATTTTGATCGTAAGCTGTTGGTTCTGTTAGAGTGAAATTTTTCTCAAGTATAATGAGTATGTACCTCAGTAAGAACAAAAATTGAAATTACAAAATGTGTGTTTGAATTTTTGTCTCAACATACATTGTTGTATGGGGATGTATCCCTCAAAAAAGTCAAATTAATACCTCATTTAATCATGTTTATTGTTTGGTTATATTTTCAGAAGTGGAACCAATAGCAAATGTAAGGATAAATCAAAATGATGAAAAACACAAAAAAGATCTGACAACGCTGAAGTTTATTTTAATGTACGCCACAGTATTAATAGGAGTCACTTGCAAAAACCTGGACATAATCAAAGGTAAAAATATTTTCTCTTATTTGAACTGTAATCAAATTATTGATTTAAATTTGCATTCTTCCATAAATGGTAAACAAACCACTTGTAACTTCAATAAACAATTTACAAAAAAAAAACAACCAAGCGCGCAAGAATTAATTTTTAATTTGAATTACTCTCAGACCCTAATTGCTTCAATGGTTCTATAAGTAATAAATAAATATTTTGCTATATCTGTTTGTGTTTGGTATTTTGAGGTGATGTATGACTTTTTTTAAGCTACATTGACAATGGCTTTATCATTTTTTTTCTCGTTATCTTGTACTCACATCTAATTTTCCTCAAATGATGCTCGGCATTGTGCGAACGTAAGCGATGCGTACATGTACATCTCGAATGTTAACTGCACTAATGTTAACGCAGCAAATTTAAAATCAATCGAAAAGTGAATCCACTTAATCTAACGGCATCAACGATAACGACAACGATGGCGTCGTCATTGCCAACAGCAGAATCGGAGATCAGTTGAAGGATGATCTTTGTAATAACCATCATTCGTATTTGCTAATTAGTATTCATAAGCGATGTTGATTCAATTTAATTTGTATCTTTCATAAACGGTTGACGTATCACACCGTAAATACCACCATATCACCTCTAAAGATAATGCCTCTTGTGGGGCTATCGATGTCCGATACATGTCGCTTATATCGAGTCGTGTGTGTGTGTGTGTGTATATATGTGGAAAGAGAGTAACGTAATAAAAGAAAATCGGATAGCATTGCCAAAAGTGCCATTTGTGTGGCCGTAAATGTATGCCAATAACTGTGATTTGTATCAGTTCAAGCGAAAAGGGCGAAACGGAATACAAGAGAGCATATATCATCCGCTGCCACTCACCCGCCGTCCCGTTCACGCTCGTCCGACACGAAAAATGGAGAAAATGGAGAAAATGTTCGAATAATAGCAACAATCACTTTGTCAGCTAAACATGGTCGGTATTACGCTGATAATGAAAAATATGACAAAAACAAGAGTAAAATAAATGAAAAGAATGGCACAAGCACACACACACACAGCGAGCATTGAGGCAAATACATCAAAAGCAAAAGTATATTTATACTATATAAAAATAGGGGTGACATGGAGTTCGAGAAAGAACAGAACCAAAACGAGCGCGCGTTAGACACACTGCATCAAAATGGGCAAGAGCAAAGAAGCAATCGAAAATGAAGTGAGATAGAATGACAATACAGACAGCTAAGCGAGTAAAGAGCGCTCAGCTCAATGTGTTTGACTCATAATCTGTGCATCTGTACGGTATTACATGAAATAAAGCGAAAAATATTCCGTCGTCATTGTTTTGCTGTTGTCGCCATTGACATTTCGTGTGTGCGAACACACAAATAATAAAAACGACGAAGAGAGCGAACGAAAGAGATGGAAATGGAATAAAATGTGTGTGGATGAAAAGAGAAAAAACGCTCAGAACCATATTAACGACAAACAAAGAAGTGGCAGCGGCAGCAGCAGCAGCAGCACCCAAAGAAAAATAGTATCTTCTTAAATTCATGCTTATCTACACAACAGAAATTCTCATTTTACTCGGATTGGATCGATGTGTATGTGTGAGTGTGTTTTTTCCTTTTCGTATCTTGTTGCTTTTCTGTGGTTTTTCTAAATTGCTCGCTCTATCTCTTTTGCTGTGCCTTCGACGAACGAATGTGCCATTGCCGGGCTGAGATTGTGTGTTCCCTTTTTTTCTCTCTTTCTCTTTCTCTTTAGTTTGTTCACTCGTCCGTTTATTTTTCCGTTCGTTTCCATTTCGAAATTGAACCATGGCATCGCATCGGCCTGAAGAGCAACAGGAATACATTTAACCAAAAGAAAAGATTAAAATAAAATAACAGAGAAATAGTTGCCTCATGTCGTTCTTTTTTCCTCTCGATAGTTCAGTCGATTTGGATATTTACGTCGATGAATGCCTGTACGACGACTGTGGACTTCACATTGTGGAGAGAGAGAGAGAAAAAACCGACTACGAATATTAATATTAAAATGGTGTGGCCTCGTCGTGGAGCAAGGCAATGCGAAGAAAAATCTCGGAAACACATTTTGAACCGAGTGGTATGCACACAATAAAAACACCAACAACAGCAACAACAAGAAAAAAATGATTTTCACTATTTATTATTCACGAAACCAGCCATCAACACTCTACACACACCAAATCCAATCGGCTGATCTCTTTTGAATCGAAAACCCCCATTTCTTTTGCTCTACTACTGTGCATGTATGTGTTTGTGTGTGTGTGTGTGTGTGTGTGGAGGAAAAAACCCAATCGGTTTGCAAATAAAAGCGCACAGCTAAAAAGGCATATATTATAATTTTCAGTTGTAACACACAAAGAGCGGCATGAAAAACGATCAACCAACAAACGAACGAACGAACGAAGAAATACACACTTTTGTAGAGAAATGAACATGGAAAATGGAATGCTTTTGCCTAGCAAACAAAATATTTTGCGCGCTCCACAACATCTCTCTGTCTCTGCGATTCTCTCTTTCTCTAGTCGAAATCATAGCTATATTATAGTATATTTCATGCATACAGCATATTCTAACGAAATCGACTGAAAATGAACTGGATATCGTTGAGAGTAGTACACCAACTACTCAACAACAAAACCGAACTGTACGTAGGGAAAAAGAGAGAATAACAGCAGCAGCAGCAGCAGCAGCAACAACAACAACAACAACAACAACGACGACTACAGGAAAAAAAACACCATCTCCACTTCATGGACCAATCATGCGCCATCCTAATGGAAAGAAGAATATAGAATAAACAGCTTAGCATGTAGCGTATACGTGAATTCCGATATTGAATATTTATAATCCGCTTGGTTTGTATGTGGTCTCGATACAATACCGCGTTGAAGAAAACAAAAACGTTTTCAACTTTGTTCCATCTAATTTCGATTGCATTGAGAATGAGATAATCGTCTAGCATTCTCATCCTTATATACATTTGGTTTTCTTCTTCAAATTTGATTCGAACGATGCTTTGAACCGCACATTCCAACTCTAATGATTTCAATGGTTCTATATTTTTCTATTCAATTTGGAATGAAAATATTTCGGTTTGTGTTTTTAAGTTGAAATGAAGATTTTTATTTGGATGGCGAACGATCGAATCATCGTGTGTCAATGGAAGTAGAACATTCACTTGCACTTGCTGCCGATGCAATGCATACCGAGACGCAAGACACATTCCATATCGTTCATTTTTGCCAAACACTCGACTTTATTTCATCACTTCTCCATTTGTATCCATTTTGTGTATCGTGCGCAATTAACTACTATACTCAGTTGAAAACATATCAATATGTAGTTTTGAGAATGAAATGAGTGTTGTGTCGATTTGGGCTTCCGTTTTGAAGCACATACACAATCGACAATGGTTCGAGCATTTCAGACGAATGGATACGATACGTGTTTGGTTCATTGAATCTCGTTAGAACGAGCGAATGTGCGAGCGGACACACGCTCTTTCCTCGCACTCTGTGTGAGATGTCATTCTGTGTGTGTGTTCGTTTTCTTCGTCGGACAAGTATGGTATTGTTACCAGCGGTAATGGTGCCACTGCTGTTGTCGCCGTTGCCGCCAAAGCACAAAGTCTTCGTCATCGATTTCGTGTCGTTGATGGTCACATCCATATTTTCGTGTTCACCTTGTAGTCATTTCGTCGTTCGTTTTGTTTTCTCTATCTCTTTTCTTACCTCATATCACGTCCGTGCCTTGTTTCGTTTATGTGTGTATTGTATTTTTTTGTACGTGTTGGCGATTCGCACAAAAAGTAAAATCGAACACATTCCTGATTAAGTTTGAAGTACGAAAATAAATATTAACCATAATACTTCTCATTTTCTGCTGACTGCGACCTTCATTCACCGATTCTCGATAAACGCATCGATCGCAGCGATTGGACTGAATTGGTTTTTTTTTCTCTTCTTTTCGTTTTTGGTTTCTTTGCTTGCACAGTGCACACTGCTCGATTCTCTCTCTCTCTCTCTCTCTCTCTCTCTCATTGATTTCTTTGTTTGGCGCACAATTCTTGGGAACACGAAATTCAAAGTGAGAATCAAATCGCAGCAAACAAACAAAAAATCGGAGAAAAAAAATCAAATTCACGAGCAAAGTTCAGTCACGCTAACAAGACATAATGTGATTAAAATCCATTTAACTGCTCACATATCGCATTGTACTTATGTTTGGCACTGTTCAAGCACATTCACGCGAGAATTCTGTGCATTTTTTTTCCCTTTCGCTCTTGTTGCCAAAAAGAAATCAAGCGAATGAGCAGCGGCAGCAGCAACGCGGCGCGCAGTTAAAATGAAGAAAAAAAATATGCGATTTTTATTATAATACAAGCACATACACACAATCTTATACGCGCACAACATTCACATCCATACGCATTCTTTTTCCAGGCTCAAGACGTGAAACGATATGAGATGTTCTCGGTAAGAACACAGGGCGAGAGCGAGAATATAAAAGTGAGAATGGAAAAAAGAGATGTCATGTAGAAAAGCGGGGAATGTGATATGTGTGCGATGAAAGGAATTCGCGCATAATAAATTGTATGCAACAAAGTTTTTCCATTATTTTCGAAAGCATTTGCATAATTTTCACAACCCAAAAGCGCTCACTGTGCCTGTGCGTGTGTGGATATGGCCATATAGTGAATTGCGCGCAAGTTTGCACATTGGATACACGGTTTTTTTTAACCATTTCATTCTCGCGTTTTTTGTCGCCGTAGTTTTCTTCTTCGTTGAATTCATTATTGTTATTACTATATAATGTGTGTGTGCGTGCACTTCCTTTCATTGTTTCCCCCTTTTTTCCGTTCCTTTCCTCTTTCTCTCGTTCAATTGGTTTAGTGTCTTTTCAGCAGATTAATTCTAAACGTATTATTCCTTGCTCATTCTTTTCCGCAAAGTTTTTAATGAACCAAACACCATTTCCAGCACAGACGTGCACACACACACACACAGTCTCTCTTCCATTTATGATGTAATGTTTGTTTAAAGCAGTGCCATCATTTGCCATTTACTGATCGCTGCTGTGACACTCACTCACACACGCACTGAAAGAAAACAACCCCAATACTTGAGACTTGGTTCAATTCTCTTTTGTTTGCGCGGTGAACAACTGAATTTTTCATCTTCATTTGACTTGAATTGAAGATTCACGGATTGTTTTTGGTGTCATTTGACAATCAGTCGCAAACATTCGCTGTTTGTTGTACAACATTTCGAGTCGATTGTGTCGAGCTATTAATTGGTGACAGTGAATGCAAGATTTGCGTACAAAATGAGAGAGAGAGAGAGATAGAGAGCGCGCACTCAGTCGCCTGCTCGCATTTAATGCTCGTCGTCTTCTCTAATCGCACACACAAACCGGGGTGTGGTGTGGCTCAATTTAAATACAATAATTTCATGTCTGTTGCTGCGGACTTTGGGATAAATTACGTTCAAATCCATATGCGTTGAATGCACTGTTCAATGGCAAATGCGAGAACCCTTATGCGAGACACACACACGCACACAACACCCGTTCCATCATCAACCATTATCCCCCTCTAGCATAACGGCGCGCATCCATTTAAATACACATCTGTTAATTTGATGGAGATGCACGATGAGCAACAAACAATATTTGTCAATGATTTATTAATGGCAGAATGTGCAAACTTTAATATGGAATTTTGATCGGATTCGGATGGCACAAACGAAATACCGAAATTAAGGGGAAATTAGTTGGGAACAAACCAAACAACAACAACAACAAAAAACACACGCAACAACAACTTTGTTTGAATTATGGAAAGCGTGGGCTGCTCTCAGTGGCACGGGAGAGCGGAGGCCAAATTATATTCAATAGTTGGTGAAATGCGCTGCGCTTATTGCTTCCAATTGTATTATATCTGTTTTTGTTTCGATGAATGTGTACTTTTCAGTAGATGATGGCTTTAATAAATGGTGTGATATTTTATTAGAATCATTGGGGGATTAGAGCGAGGGAGAGAGAGAGAGAGCTAAAGTTGGTCTGGTCTGATAATGATGTTGGTGGTGGTTGCGATGGGAAAAAGTGCTCAGAGGCAAAAGCTACACGCGGAAGTTAGAATGGCACTGACATTTAATTATTGACTATTTAACAAGTGTGAAATGAGAACGTTAATATCCATTTGACTTTGAAGGCGAAATATAAACAATCGGTTTTATTGTATATATAATTTTGAACCATTTATGCTTTTGTCCAAATGCGCTTATATTCAATCGCGTAACACTCCACACGATTTGATTGGAGCTTCGATGGCATTGTTTATTTGTATATGTTGTTTATGTGGATGTATTTCGTGTGTTGTCATTCGTGCATTCGAAATTGAAAATGGAGTTCTCAAATGCTAAAAACCGACCAAAAAGAGGAGAATAAAAAAAATGAGAGAGAGAGAGAGAAAATGACAACAACAACAACAACAAGGCAGCAAACGGTGATTATGAATGAGCGACCATAAACACCGGGCTTCAAATCGGATTTCAATATCGACAATGGCTCTGCTAACTCAATGGCCATGTGCAAATAAATTGTGATTCGGTCTCGAACATAATGTTAAGTAATTGCGTTATTATTATTATGTACAGTTCGGGTGGATGATTGCCTTCCATGCAATCCATTTTATCAATTTTAATCTCGTTTTATTCGAGTGATAAAGTGTAAGCGTTTCGTCATGAAATATACGAATCCCCCCGAATGTAATGTCACATAAAATCGATATGAGTACAATGATGACTACGACAATGACGACAACGATATAGCGACAACAGCAGCAGCAACAGCAGCAACGACGAATGGCGACTGACGACGACGAAAACGACAACGACGACGACGACGGCTACATGCATCCGAGAACTTGTCCCATTGGAAACAATAACATAAAGTACTAACAACCGTACTCGAATTCGCTTGTGAACGTATGAACGCTGTTGTTATATAATAATAACATAATGGAATGGTGCGTTTTATTACATAAACACGGAATTTAAGTATTTTGAGCATAAAACCATGATGGATAAAGCGAAAGCGAAAAACGCATTTGCTGCGGCATGACTCAAACTAATAACGTTTTACAAGTATAGAATGAGTGCGTGTAAAGTTGGGGTTTAAAAAACAATCAGTTTTTGTTATTCTTGTGATGAAGCAGCAGTAGCAGCAGTGCGCGCACTCGCTCCCATTTTGTGTCGGATTCCATTCCATACAGGACGGTTTTAATACATGACATGATATGATATGATTTAATATGTGAGCGACCGTACGAACGAACGAACGAATGAACGAACAACGACGGCACCATGATGTTGATAGTGATGGTGATGCTTTCGGTCTGTCCAAGACAATTTACTCTCACTCTCTCTCTCTCTCCTTCTCGTTCGGCTTGCAACGCATATGCTTTTAACTTCATATTATTCAAACTAATTTTAAAGTACGCTTTCATTAGCCGGATTTCGGGTAATTTGTGAAAATTGCTAGTGCACAAGGATACACACGCACACGCACACATACATGAAGCAACAAGAGCAAGAGCAACAGAAATTTATCATAAGTCATAAATTAATCACCACACTTGGAACTTGTTTGGAGTAGTTCAAATATCTAATCATAATCATTTAGCAATCTCATGGTATTGCTGTAAGCATGATGCAGAATGTGGCTGTGACAGAGTAGCGTTACCGTGATGGCCATTAATATTATATGAACACACAACGAAAGTGGAATTCTAAGTGAAACAACCCTCTCCGTCGAGCCATCTCTGTTGTGGGCCAATGCTACACAATCATATAATATCTAATGTCAGATTTGCATTCACATTGGTATTCGCTTAAGAATCTTCCTATGCCTTTGACTTAATCTCTCGCCTCAGCTCCACACTCGCATTCACATAGCGCCTATATGTGACCCGTATGAACAAAAGGTCGAAGCGATTTTGCGACAATCGATATTGCATCGATAGCCGTATCTATTCGCCATTCGAATCAGATCACTATAATGGTTGTTATAGTGATTTAGTTTTGTTTTTCTTTCGAGATTTGATCGTATTATTCCATTTACATACTATTACTTGCCGCAAAAGGCATTCCAAGGTTTTTCGGGGAGGACGCTTCAATTCAGCAAATACACTACATTAAAATCAACATTTCGGTCGCTATATGTTGAAGCTCAAGTGCGTAAGGCACGAGCATGGTGGTGGTGGTGTTGTTGTTGTTGCTGCTCTTGTTATATGTTTATTGTTAAATCATCATCTATCCCAATTTTCCACATTCAGAAATTAATAAATCGTTTGGAGAGAGTGGCTCTCTCCCTCTAACTCATATCCATGTTTGTAATGAATCATGTTTCATGCGAAACAACATACTATGGGCTATGAGCAAACAACACATGCACGCACAGGCACATACGCAAAAACTCATATTTAGCATCATTCAGCCAGCCAGCCAGCCAAGCAACCAACCAACCAGTTAGCATCATCGTTCCGGCGGCAATCTCAATGAAGTTTTCCATCTCTTGAGTAATTTATTGTGTGTGCACAAATATTCGGCTGTTGAGCATTCGACTACATAATATTTGCGAACCCAAAAATCCCTCATCGAAATACACAAAAGAACATCGTTCAAGTGCCAGAATTTAATTCGATCTCTTCATCCCTCGATCTCTCTCTCTCTCTCTCTTTCTTTCTCTCTCTCTATCTCTTGTGTCTTCTCACTGGCTTTTTATTAGAATACCCCAATTTCCATATAGTACGAAAACCAAAATGAATAAAAATGATATGAATCGTGAGGCCTGAACATTGCACGCTTCATGCCGCTCTCACAAATATATCGATATTTTCTATATATTTTACCATTTGAATATAAAGATGTATAGACATGCAAAGGACAGCAGAAAAAAAAACGATAGAATCATCGGGTGAAACGAGCATATCGATGCTCAAATGCGTCAATGATTTTGGTTTCAGCATCATCGACATCAGCATCAGCATCAGCATCAGCATCGTCGTCATCATCAATGTTGTTGTGTGTATCGTAAACACTCCAAATTGTAACGTAAACTATTGATCATCCACTTTGCACGTCGATTTTCACAAAATTACTTCATAAATTCTCAACATGTTTATATATATTCAAAAGAGAATCTATTTGGCTTTTATTTGATGTATCGCTTGATTAATAAAAAAAATCATTTAATAGTTTATTTTTTACTCCAATCGAAAAAATACACTAAATCCCCAAATGGGAAATTGAACTATCCAAATTGTAAACTCCAAATTGTAACATAGAACTCAAAAACTTATGATGAAACTTTGTGAAACGTCAAAATTTGAACACGTGCAAGTCCGTTAGCCTTTCACGTTATTGTTTCCAAATTTGATAATAATTTCAATTTTGGATTGCTTTTAGATATTTTTCAAAAATATTTATTGTTTTAACTTATTTTTGCGAACAAAAATATTTACACTATAATTTATTTCAACACACTAAAAGATCGGCACATTGCGAACTGTCACATCGATCAACACTAACATAACCATAGAACTTTCAATCAAAGTTCGGTTTGACAGCAGCTTTGTATGTTATCATTCGGAAAGAATAAGTTAAAATTAATACATCATGAAATTCATCTAAAAAAAATATTTTGTCGAAATATATTGCAAAAAAAAGAGTAATGCATTACATTTTAGAAACATTTCACAGTAAAAATGCATGAAAACATTGAATACTTTGTACAGTATTTGCTGAAAACAACAATGATTTCGGAAGCATAATACTATAACATAGTTCAACTTTTCCTATCAAAAACGGGGAAAATTTAGATGCTGTTTTCAAAATGGATAAATGAATTTAGACAAAATAATTTTTTGTGTTTGATTATTATTCTGCATAGGCTGATTTTTTCGTGCTTTTTCCGAATATATGTATAATGTGCCACATTCAAAATTCGTATCGAAGTTAAAATCGTATTTTTTTCCAAATAGTTTACAATTTGGACTGTGTTACAATTGGGAGTGTTTACGATACGGCTCACATTTGTGTCGGCACTGCTGTTGCTGCTGCTGCTGCTACTACAGCACGTACGATAATCAATCTCAAGTCAAAATTAACTATTTCAACATTTTGGATAATCTATTATTGAATCACTCGTTTTAATAACAGACATATTGACGATTGAATGGCCGAAGCGCACGCAACGCACTCGAGCATCACTCTGTGTCGAATATTTATCCCAATTATATGAATACGCTTCGATATTTATCTGCGATGATTTGGAGTTCCATTTTCGATTAGCACCGATTTTGTTATGGATGAAATGCGACATTACGGTAATAATATGGCGAATGGCTCTCACAGTATGAGAGAGCGAACGACAGGCGGATCGTGTGTGTGTGTGTGTGACATATAATTGAGCAATTTCACAAGCGAATCAACGAGACATTTTGTCCGCATTTGGTTTTTGTTTTGGCATTTCCTTCTTTTCCACATTGGAAAATGAGTGGCTGGCACAGCACCAACATTCCATTCTGCGTCCGCTCTTCTTCTTCTACGCTTTTTCCTTCATTCTCACTAGTATAGCGTTTTTCTTTTCCATCGTTCGTTCGTTCGTTCGTTTGGTTGGATAGATTTTGGATAAAAGTTTATGATTCGATGCAAATTGAAAATTCGATTCAATCGACATGAAACCGACACCAAAGATATCATGCTGACTCTGCGATTCATCTTTTATTCCAGTGAAAAAAAGTGATTTTATTAAAAAAAAATCGGTATGTGTTTTCGAGCGTGCGCGCACGGCGCTCGCTTTTTTTTTTAAATCTCGTATTCATTCTTCTTCTCCACACCGAATGGCATTTATTCATTTTGGCTTGATTCACGTTACGCTATTTGATCGCAATTTGCATGGATTAAATTGCCGACCGCTTCTTTGATTCAATCCATTGTATATGGAGCTTGCGTACAATTAACTCAAGCTGAACAAACGAATGGATTTAACACCATATCATTAATACAATCTATTGTTTAGATGTGTGAAAACGCACCGGATCATTTAATATTTGCTCAAACAACAACAACAAAAATAAGCAGAGACGAAACGTACACACAAAATAACAAACAAAAAAACACAAACCACTAACAACAACAACAATGGGAAGAAGAAGAGCAATAGCAGACGAATCGAATACCAAAATGTAGAAACAAAGAGAAATATGTTTGTACACATGAAAAACACTAAACAGCAAATGAATAATACGCCTTGTACAACTGATAATGCCGAAAAAGCGGTGAAGAATGAATACAGAAAGATGTACGTAAGACGAGGAACAGAGTGAGCAGCCGAAACAACAAAAACAACAGCAACAGCGGCAATGGCACCACTATATTTGAACTCCCTGGACTGAGTGTGAATTAAATGTTTCCGAACACATCCCGCCGTTGCCTTCGCACTATTCAATTTCAATTTTTCATTTAAATGACATTCCACGCTCCGATATTCAGATAATCAAACAAAATGCGCGCGCACGGATACAACGAACCTCAACGATGTATAAGCTTAAATGCGTCAGAGCGAAAGAGACCTAGTGTGTGAATAGAAACGGACGAAACGAGCGAGCGAGTTTGTGAAACAGAATAGTATTTGAATGAAGAATTATGGCGTCAATAACAATCACAGCGAATGAAGCGTATAATTGAGACGGATTGGATTGGAGTGTGTGTGTAAGAGTGATTGTTTTTGCGGTTGTGTGTGCGTTAGTGTGTGAATCAAATGAAAAAATCGGATAGCCAAAAAAAAAAATTATGCCGAAACACTTCAACAACAGCGATCATATGACCATGATAAGCGTAAGTCAAACAAAACACGAACTGAAACCGCGCTAAACGTGAACAAAGATCGCGCGCGCGCTCAAGCAAAAAAAAATGAGCAGAAGAAATAAAAATTGAAAGAACGAGCACATGAGAGAGAGAGAGAGAGAGAGAGAGAAACGCGTTGAATTTATGATTTATACGCGTATACATCTTGTGCGATATCGTACTCTCGTTCGGTGACGTGTTTACTTTGACTCGGGTCAACTTCCATTTTAAATCCCCAGCTTTCATCAATGCTTCTAGTAATTTATTATTTTTATCCGCTAAGAGTCTCAAGTCGCGTTCGAGCGTGAGTACGTGCGTATGCGTGTGTCGATGCGTATGTGTCTTGGTGTGTCTGTGTGTGTGTGTGTCACTGCGGACAATTAATTAACGACTATTTCTTTTGGTTATTCCTCACTCTTTTTCTCCTCCGTTTTAATGTTTACGCATACAATATTTTCTGGATTATTTCGTGATGAATTCAGATCAATGTTTGCAACCGGAGAGCACATTTAAACCGAATCCAAAGAAAATGGAAGAGAACGGAATGAACAAGCAAGCAAGAAATGGAAAAGCAAACACTTGCAGACCGTAATAAAACAATTTAGACAAGAATTTTGAAATTTTATCGTATGGCATTCGTTTGTTTGTTCGAAAGAAAGCGACAGAGAACCTTTCTGCACTGTTTCCACAGGGAAAACAACGAAAAAGGACGGCAAAAGGGAATGGAGAAAGTTTGGTCGAAAGAATAAAACGGAAAACCAATTCAGTTTTTACAGAGGCGTACAAATGATGTTAGCCGTTAACATTTTCTTTTGACCATCGAATAAAGGCAATGTCAAGGTTCTATTTGTTCCGCTCTTTTGTTTGTTTTCCGATCAATTCTTCGATGTGCTTTGCCGTCTTTCAATCGTTCGGCTTTCAACATTAATTTCTAAATACAAGGCAAAATACAAATACGACGACAAGACGAGAAAAAAAAAACAGGACCGACAAATATGCAAAGCACACGTGCAACAGATAAAAGGCTAAGAAAACAATAGATGAAATGAATGACTCTGTCTGTTGTAGATAAACAGAGCTCGATTTTTTTGGAATGGGATTATTCGAATCCGAACTGATGCTAAATGAATGCACTTTTCACTTTAATGAAGTTCAATAAAACCACAAACTTTCTTCTATAAAGAGCACGGAATGAATGACGTGACACCGAATGAAAAAAAGCCCGCTATTCAAAGTGTCATTTATTAAAAACTCCAAATCCACTCATTTCTGTTGTCTGTCTCTCTTTTTTTCCATTCGAATAAAAGTACGCACACACAAAAATCTTTCCATTAATTCGCCCCAAAAGTTTCGGAGTCAAAACAAACGAAACAGAAAGAAAGAAAGAAAGAAAAATGCCGTGGATGGATCTGTTTTTCCAATTCAGTGAAAACATTCATTTCCATGCTATTTCGAGGAGATCCGCATAGTCATTGTAATAGTGTCTTGCAAATTGTATCGCCAAATAACATCATCAACAAGCCAAACCGAAGCCATTCTCATCCATACGCACAACACTGAGTCTGTTTGCGAGTAAAACACAAAGAGTGTGGCTGATAGTGCTTGGTTCCCTGTTTGCCATCATCACCAAGAGAGAGAGAGAGAGAGCGCGAGAGAGAAACGCTGCCCATGAATGAAAATTTCTTTTGTCGAACGAAATGGAGCGCGTTAAGACCATTTTCTAGTATTTCAATTGCTTTTTTGAACGTTATTTTACTTTTTGGCTACTGTTCATATATATATCTCGCCATCGTCATCATCATCAACATTGATTATGCTGTGAGATAATTCAATGTGATTATCTTATGCTAAATCGTTTTTCTGTTTCGCTTACGTTAGCCCATATTCTCTCTCTCTCTCTCTCTCTCTCTCTCTCTCTGTTTGTGTGTGTGTGTGTGTATATATATATATTTTTTTTGGGGGCAATTTGTTTACGAATGGCCCCGCGCGCGCACTGACATCCATGACATTAACAAATCGCATTAAAACGAATAGCCGCAACAGCAGCAGCATGAGCATCAGCAGCAGTGCATGGCCAAGCATAGAGAATATTTGCTGCAATTAGGTCACACTAATTATCATGATTTGGTTTGGTGTTGTTTCACACATTATTAAATTAAGATTGATCCAATGGATAATTGCGATCGCTCGTGTTGTGTTGCTTCGTTGTTTTTATTTCTGTTTTGAAATTGTGCAGCTGAGATTCTTTTAATTTACAATTTTATCGATAGCATAAAAAGATCGATATTAAAAAGAAATGAGAATGAGACGAGAACGAAACGAAACGAAAAAAAAACTAGAATGCGACGCATTGAATTGAGGGAAGAAAGAATGCCAGAAGAAGAGACAACATAAAACGAAAGATGGAAAGGCAAACACAAAAGAAATGCATGGAAAAAAGAACCACCGATGGCAGTAATAGACACCGCACAAAAGAGTACAAGAATCACTTGGTGCAAAACGGCACATGCAATTCGAGCTTTGCCATTGCCATCATCATCATCTTCATTGCCGCACATATAAAATCTAATCTATAGTCAATTCCAGTGGTATCATTTCAGTTGTAAAAATATACTGGAGCGAAACGTGTGTGCAAGTCAACTTGCTATTTGCAGACATTCATTCAAATAATCTGTCCAGTGAAGTATGTTCATAAGTTGATTTTTGTCTGTCTGTCTATCTATCTATCTATCTATCTATAGTTGGTTTTTTTTTCTCTTCATTCCTCCAGTTCCCAGTACACATCTCATTCAGCTCGGCGCTCTGCACTTGGGCAAACGCGAAGCGCTCGCGTCAGTCAAGTGTGCGGGCCACAATGAAGATATAAAATCGACTTGGGAAAATGGATAGTGTGAAAATAGCTTAACCAAAAAGGCATACAAAATATGCATAGATACATGTATAGAGGAAATAAAAATACTTACAATATAAATATGAAGATGAATAAAGTCGGGAACTAGAATATTTCTCCGCGTTCGCTGTGTGTTTATGAATATTCACAAGTAGTAATCCCAAATAATAGTTTGAATTTTACACTGTTCAATGTACATATATATGTTTATCTCAGTCATGTATTTTTTTTATTCTTGTTTTGGATTTTGTTCGGTTCGGTTCGGTTTGGTTGCGTCGGAATGGTTTTGTCCCTTTGATCCGATCGTTTTATTCAGTTTTTTTGGTTAAAATAACATGCATTGACGATGCGATAGAATAATAATAGTTTTGATTTGGTTGCATATATATGCACACGATATGTATGCCAGATGAACTATGATGATGATGATGCTGGTGGTTACGCTGGCTTTTGCATATAATCCTCAGTTAATCCAATTGATTATTAATGGAAAAACAAAAACAAATCTACAAATCGGTGGTTTTTCTCTCATTCTACCATGCAACCATTGCAATGGCCCATTCTATTTTTTATTCATGTTTCCACTGTTCAAAACTATTTCATGTTGATTTCTACGTAACAAATTTTCGTTTCCAAATAACAACACTTCTTCTTCTTCTTCTTCTTTTTCGCTTCTTCTTTTCTGTATTCCGCTTTCGATATTATTATTTTTTTTAATTCGTTAGTAATCCAAAAGGCGTTGAATAAACTATATATAAAATGTGGCTGGTCACTTGTGTGTCTCCAGTTTTAAATGGCCATTAAATTATTCACTTTAATTAATTTTCTGAACAAACACACTGAGTAAAAGTTTTCTCTCTCCGTTGTCCTGCAGCTTTTTGTTGTTTTGTTTTCTTTTGTTCAGCTTGTATGAAAGGTATTAAGCACTTGCACTGTAATTAATGAACAAAAATAAATAAGCATCTGGCTCTCTTCCTCTCGCTCGTTATTTCATTTCTTTTGCTTCTTCTTCTTCTTCTTTTCCACATCTACTTCGTTTCGCTGTGCTGTGATATTCCATTTGTCATAACAAGTAATGCGTATGCACATAGAGAGAGAGAGAGTGAGAAGCGAAGAGAGGGAAAAAATTGCTCTTTAAATAAGTTGATTTGTACATTTGCTATTCAAGTAACCAATTCTACGAAAAATGATTAGGTCTTATTCCATTCAGCGTTTGTTTTAATCGTTTAGGTAAATTTGCTGTAAATCGTAATTCAAGCCCACCGAAAATAAATTTAAAAAAAAAACACACACACAGCAGGGAGATAGCAAGAGAGATGTGAAGTGAAAAAGTGTGATGGTTTCGGATTCGCTTGAGAAATGAAGCAAAATGGAAAATCCCTTTTTGACCGCTTAGTACACTCAAAAAGGAAAACGAAAAAGGGATTTTAAGAAGAACACTCTCATACACGCATACAAACAAAATACACACACACACAACGACAGTTACTTGCGCTCTCTTCGCCTGTATGCGACACACGATGAACGTGTGCCTGACGATGAATGCGCGCCTGTATGCTGTATGTGTGTGAGCATAAAACGCACACAACAACGACGTGACCGTCTTGCTTTTGGCTTTGGTTCTGACTATACACCATGGATACGAGTGAGAGATACACGTTCAATGTGCTACACCATTACGAGCAATGAGAGAACATTGAAAGAAGGGAGAGAGAAGAACACGTCGCGTTTATTGTTGTTGCTGTTGCCTTTGCTGAATGCGAGAAAGATTCTAGCATTTACTACGGTTTTATGTAATGGAGAAACGGGCAAAATCACACAAAAATACAACATTTTCTACATCCCATCCACATACAGAGAGTGAAGTGATGATTGAAGTAACGAAAGAACGAGAATTGAAGGAAAGAAGCAGCAGCAGCAGCAGCAGCAGCAACGACAACGATTGCGACAACGATGAAACGGATGGCAGGCTTTGAGAACGCAACCAGAATAAAAGAGGAAAAAAAACACACACACACACACACCAAGCAGAAGAAGAAGAAGAAGAAGAAGAAGAAGAAGAAGAAGAGAAGAGGTGTTAAAGGAGCTCCGTATATAAAACAAACAATATGAAACAGGCAAAAGAGAGACTATACACAAAACACTATACTGATTCGCTTTCTGTGGTGTCGTTGTTGTTGCTGATGCTCCTTGTTAAAGTCCTTTCGATTTGGCTTTGGATAATAAATCTTTCCATTTAAGCGAATCTCTGCTGAAACAACAGATTCTTCTCTCGCTCTCGGTCCGTGTGTATGCGTTGTTTTTTTTCCTTTCGTTCTTTCTTTCATTCGTTTCTTTCATACAGATATATATGTTCACATATCGCTTCATTCATTCCGCGCGTTCGCAGCTCCGCTTTTTTTTACTTCGAATTAATCAATTAACGATCAGAAACATAATGCTCGCTCTCTTTCTCATATATTCATCTAATTCCGTATGATTTCCATTTAAATTTTTTTTCTTTCATCGTATTCTTTTTTTTTTCTCTTCTTTGTTTCCTCGATGAATGAATTGAAACAAAACCTCACTAAAAAAAATTATGTTACATTATTTGCTACACTGAAACGCTGCCATCCAATGTTTACTTTATATTATATATTACAGCATATATGTATATACGTATATATTATTTTGATGGGAGCTGTTACGCTCACAATAATAATAGGCGACTAATTAATATCACCAGCACTGGCAGCGAGAATTAATGAGTGTGTAGAAAACGTCAGTTCTCGATCATTATCCGGGTTAAAATCATTTGAATTCATCACGAAACTCTGTATAAATATAAATATTCACCATTTCTTTCGACAAAAAAAAAAATTGTTGTTTGATTCGGTTTTAGTTTACACCGAGGAAAAAAACAACAACGAAAACATTCGCTTCCGAATTCCAATTATGCACTTCATTTCATTTCATTCAAAGCACCTCTCTCGGTATCGTTTGATGCATTTTGCTTGTTTTCTCATCGAATGTGGTTCTTTTGCTTCGACTATGACTAGAATGTATGTGAGTGGTTTTTTTTCGCTCTCTGTTGCTCTACACTTCACTTTTTCCCCTCTGTTCCGTACACATTTGATTCAGTTTACATAAATAAAACGAAAACTAAATCATTCGTTTCTTTTTGAAAATGAAAAAAAAACAGAAAAATCATTCGTGTCCAACACAAAATTTACACACTTTAGCTTTGTTGCACATACAGTTTTGAAAATCACTGTATCCCAATCACACCAACAGAAAAAAAAAATTCAAGCAAAAATACAACAAGAAATTCTCACATTTCTTTTGAATGTTTCTCATACAGAAATCACCATACTAAACAACAAATTTTTTTATTTTTGATGAAAAACGACGCGACGGTACGGTTTCGTCGTACATACTGTTTGGTGTACACGTTCGGCATCAATCGGACCGGTGAACTCGGGTGACACGATTCGAATTATAGCCGTTTCTCTTTCTCATTCACAAGCGACGAACACACTCTCCGGCCGAAACGAATGTGTTGTGCATGCGTTGCGTTCGGTGCTGTGTGCTGCTCTGTTCTTGTCGTACTGAACATTTACAGCGTTTTCCGACCGAAAATCTTTAGCCCATCGGTAGCATTGACAGGGTATGGTCGCGCAATGTGTTCAACTATGTTTTGAGCGTTTGAAAATCGAGCAATTTGTTTGTCAATATGTGAATTCCATTTGAATTGTATCAAATTCATTGGATTGTTTTGGAAATTTTTGAAAAACGTCGAAAATGACCAATGATGCATAGTGAACCGTGGCGATAAAGACTAGCCATACGATAGCGCTGTAAGTTTCAGGTATGAGCAGTGCGTAATGTTGTAACAGCCAAACAAATAATGAAGCGAGACAAATAAACGACGGCAGCACACGGACAGATATCCATTTGCCGGATGTGCGACAGAGTAAAATATCATCGAGTGTGTACGTATAAACAGCAGTACCAAACATACACTGCTGTAGCTGTTGCCGCTGCTGCCACTGCTGCCGTGCCGCACGTACTAAAGACAGAGACGAAACGAACGCAACGCACATACACACGACTCGATTCGCTTGCTTTATTCGTACCGTGGCTGCTTGTGTTGGATTTGTTGTTGCTATTCGGTTGCTGCTTATATTGCCATTTGGATATTCCATGGAAAAAAAAGAGCACACATAAAAAACACAGAGTGTTCGTTGATTTGACTGTTGTTGTTGTTGTTGTTGTTATGCTTCTCGTTGTGTGTTCATGTAGCGTTGCCGCCGCTGCTGCTGCTGCTGCTGCTGCTCTCGTATGAGAATATTCGTTCTATGCTCTGTGTGTGAAATGAGTGCGGTACGGTATACACACATAAGCATAGCGTGGCAAAGCATAGCACCGAAAATGAAGTAGATCCAAAGATGCGACGACGGCAAGAGAAGAGAGCGTATAAAGAGAGTGGAGAGAAGAAAAAAAAGCAACTGAAGTCTCTTTTATTCTGGCTTTATTTTCCATTTTATGCTATGGCTGTGTGTAAAGATTTGTATGCCGTTGGTGACTCGTGAAAAGCGAGAAAATGTCTTTTGATGAATATGAAAGTCGTGTTTTATGAGCAATCCCTTGGAGTTTTTTTAGTCGCTCTCTCCCCGTCCCTTTCGTTCCCCGAAACAAACTCAACGATACACAATCATCCAACCATCCATGCAGTATGAAAATTGCCCAATGAGCCAACTACAAACCATTGAAACGCATGCACACAGCTCCGAAATTGATTTTCGACTATTTTGCTCGTCGTTCGAAACCCAATGGCAAATGGCAATGGCACAAAATATGGTTGGGTCAAAAATGGAAAATTAAAAATCGTTAAGTGATCGTTTAGTTTGAAATTGACTTATTAGGGAGCCAAGTGCTTGTGCAGTCTTCTCATCTCAATAGAGATGCTCAAGTCGTAAATATCCAAAGACGAAGATTGTAGAAATTCTCCGAACAAATCTATCCATGCCCTTAGCGCTCGAGAATCGAATCGTGTAAAATGCTTTATGCTCAAGCACTTTTACGGCAGCGCGATGGCAGCAACGGTGGCGATGATGAAGACGGCAGTCCACGTTCATAGTTCAATTCATGTTGAATATTAGATATCTGATGCGAGTGGCACTGTTATTCGATTGGAGCTGGTCGTGTGAATCAATCTGCTTATGCCAGCGTCGAGTGGAATAGTTTGGTAATACGGGAACCAAAAAGAACAGAACAGAACAAAAAGAAAATGCACACACACACACACACACCACACCGTACACAGCATATAAGTATGACGATGGTCCATCGTACACACAATAGCTGTGTGGACCAAAAGTGGGAAAGACGATCCACATTTCTATTGACTAGATCGAGAGGAGAGTAAGTTCATCTGACTTTGTTATGAAAGAGAAGAGTAAGTTTCTTTCGACTCAAAAATGGTTAAAGGCGAGTATGTTCATTTTTGGCGGGTCCTCGCGGTTTTCCACGGTTTCCGCGGAACTGATAAGAGATAACAACTTGGTGTCTTCGGCAAAGTTGTAGCACTCGAGGTCTTCTATAACATTGCTGAAGTCAAATATCTCTTATCTCTTATCAGTTCTGCGAAAAGTGCGAAAAATGATAAGAAAAAAAAAGTTCTATATAAAATTTGCTTTTTTATGTGCGCGATTTGCGCGCAACTGATAAGAGATAAGAGATAGATGTTGTAGAAGACCTCGAGTACTACAACTTTGTTGAAGACACCAAGTTGTTATCTCTTATCAGTTCCGCGGAAACCGTGAAAAACCGCGGAGGCTAGACGGGATGCCAACATACTTCCTTTTAACGCAAATAGAATCAACAGTAAACATACTCTCCTCTTTCAAAATATATTAGCATTTTTTCACATACTCTCCTCTCGATCTAGTCAATAGATTTGATGATGGAAATTTAAGTTTTATGAAAATCGTTTCACAATTTGCTTGCTTACTTTGCCATTTGTTTGGTTCACTACATACCGGAGCCCCGCAACGCACGTACACAATGGCATATGAGCGGGAATGAGACAGTAATCCACACTGAGAGCGTATACACACTATTCGAGAGCATTACGAGTGAATGGAAACAGTTCGGAGGCGCACAGATTGACGTGCAAATATAAGCATGAAACCGAAGCGTCACCCTGTGTGTATCTCTGTCTCACTCTCTCCCTCTCGAAGAGTTTGCATGATTGCTATCATACACGTATTTACGCGGATGATATTCAATGTTCCCTGTGCAAGTTAATATCCAAGTATTATATTCGGTCGTTTTACGTGCACACGGGGCAATGGCAATGTTTGCCATCACCATATAACCACTGTGCTTCATACACTCGATCTATGTATGTATGTTTGCGTCTCTATCGTTTGAAACGTTTCATCGTTCCGTTCTTTCTTTTTTTTTTGGGTTCGGTTCGATTTTACGTTTGCCATTGACTTGAACGATGATGCTTTGATAGCCCCAACCAAAAATACGGTTGTTATTGTGTGCCATGTTTTTCCCGAAAATCATGTTGATTTTTCGGCCCATCAGCCGTGCCATTGTGTCGCTATTCTTTTCTTCTTTTCAATCTGAAATTTGTTAGTTCCGTTTTTATTACCGTCTCGTTTTCTCATCTCTCTCTCTCTCTCTCTCTGTGGCTCTCTCTTCCATTCACTCTTTGATCGCTATTAATTTTAATGGAATCATCTCTCGTACAAAAGCTGAAAAGTCGACCATTTAAACATGAATTCGAACAAACAATTCGGAGATTTAATTATTCCCTTCGAGCTTCGGTTACTTCATTAGAATATATCCCTTATCGTGTCGATATTAGTAATCATCATGATTTGGCACCCTCAGTGAGAAAGACTTGACGTAATTTTGTTCTGCGCAAATGCGCGATAATATCTTCATGAGCATTTCAGTATACAAACACAGGCATTTATATCCATTTTCATGCTATGACGATGGCATCAACGACGGCGACGACGACAACAACGACATTGATTCATATTTTCCGGTTATATATAACACATCATTTATGCTCAATTAATTCAAAGGACTTAAAATATATACATCGTCAAGGTTTTCTTTTATGCTCTCCGTTAAATTTCATTTCCACTTTGATTGAATGATATTTGCACCATAACATTTTCGTTGTTGTTATTTTCTTTTCTCTCGTTTTTTTTTATTGTTTTTCACATGAAAAAACTCTTCACTTACCGAACCGTTCATGCGAAATTTTCCGTACTGTGAATGAAGTAAACGCTTGCGATTTCGACAATTCGACAAAATAGATTCGTAATCAACGTGTATTTGCTTATTTTGGACGAATTTTGCTGCGTTGTGCAGTGTATCTTTCATCCGAAATACTCGACGTTAACAATACGGGTTTGATATTGGAGTGAGTAAACCGTCTTGCCGTCTGGAATATTCTATCATACTGCTGGTTGAATACGTGAATCAGTTGGTGAATTATGAGTGAAAAGTTAATGTAATTAAAACTAGAATCGTTCCAATGCTGAATTCGTAAATGGAACAGAACGGAAACTATTTAATTGATTTAAATGATCAAAGAGATGCTAAAATACGGACAAGAGGCAAAAGAAACTTTCCGCTTGTTGTTTTGTGTGAAAAGAGTTTGGGTTCTTTGAATTGTTACCTAAACACATTTGGAATACGAGCGTGTGTGTGTGTGTGTGTACTGGGGTTAGACACAATTGTGATGAGCACTTACAAAATAAAT
>NW_022601467.1:17005580-17083080 GCF_009176505.1 Sitodiplosis mosellana | reverse complement strand
TTATTTTGTGCATGATAAACCGTTGAAATAATTGAATCATTATCAGGCACAAACACTTCTCCGTGAAGTTAATTCAAACTGTCTATTTGTTAGATAATTCTCGACGCAATAAAATCAATAGCCGAAAAATGTTTGCCGGTCGAATTGCTGTATGTATTTGGCAAGGCCATCTGTTTGCGTTCGAATTTATTTATTGATATCGATTGGAACTGACATGACAGTTTATCACAAAATCGAAATGGATCTACGTTGTGTTCAAGTGAGTTGGGAAATAGATAAATGTTCGATTGAAATCTGGCAGCAAGACCAATTCAGTCGTATATGAATTTGATTGCAATGTAATTTAGACAAAGGTAAATAAAAGAAGAGACACATTTTATAACTTACCACGCGTCTACTGATACCACAAATGCAGTTCATCGTTCACCTGGAAATATGACGAAACAAGAGAAAGAAAAAAACAAATTAGCGACAGTTTAAATAGCATTAATCTAATCTATCTACTTGTTCTATTTCTATCAAGGAGTCACAACGATAGCTATAGTTGTACATTTTTAAGTGACACAGAAAAAAAAATATAATCAACAACAATCGCTGACTAATATTAATCGTTGGCTTGTGTTTTGATGTGTTGACATATTGCCATTTGATACAATGCAGATTTAGTCGAGTTCTTAAGTCAAATGTGCTTAAAATTATGTTCAAGGAGTTAGTGCATTTGCGTTAAAAAGACATTCAAACAATTCAATAATTATGTTTCCGACAGAAGAAAGAAACAACCAACAACAAGGAGAAGAAGCAATAAAGAACGAACAAAATCAAAGGCAGAATGAGAGGAGAGAAAAATACACAGGGAAAATAAGCGAAAGAGTTATGAAATGGAGTAGAATATATCACCCAGCGATACTCGTGTTTCATGAACATACACACCAAATTGGTTGAGTGAAAAACGAACAAGCTGAAATGAAGATAAAGGCAAAAACAACAATTCATTTTTCCCTGTAACTCCCCTTGAACAGTAAATCGTTTGCTGTGTGTACACAGAGAAAATTGCCCGTCTCTTTTTGTGTCACAGCGTTCCTATATATGTGGAATGTATGGACACATTTGCTGGTGCTTCGTTATAGCAAAGGCAAGAGACCGAAAGAGAGAGAAAGAGAGAGAAAGAGAGAGAAAGAGAGAGAGAGAGAGAGAGAGAGAGCGAAAACAAACGGAGCGCACATTGTGCGTACGGTTCAGTCCTCATTTTTGCTCCTATTCAAACAATTCAATATAGGTTTTGTGTGCTATGCTGGAAAAGCTGTACATTTGCCATGCATATATATACGAATACAAAGAGAGCGAAAACTATGCACATTTCTGTTTCATTGTAAACAAAGTGAATTGAGTTGAGACGAGCGAGTTGAGGAGTGAAAGAGAGAAAATCTAACGCTTGTTTAATTTTTCCTCATGAAAAATATATTTAATAAGAAACAACATACAAATGCGATGGAGAGAAGGCAGAGAGCATATATAGGAAAGAAAAAGAAGTAGAAAGAATAGCAAAGTACTGCTGCATCGGTGACGACGACGACGACGACGACGACGACGACGACAACGAAAACAACAACAACAACAACAATCACATTGTATCGCCTTCAACGGTGCAAAGGCACAAGCAGCTATGAGCTCTCGGTATAATCAATAAGATGCAAAATATACATGCTGAAGCAATGGAAAGCAACGACAGTTGAAAAGTGCACACACAAACACTTCCACATAGAAACACACACACACAAACATACCGACAAAGACACACAACGTACACGTATTTATCGAAGTTGGCTGGCTGGCAAACCGAGTATGAAAAAAAGGAACGCCGAGAAAAATACATAAAATTTTATGAGCTATTCCTTTTTTCGTTGGTTCTTATTGCATGGCTTTGGCTGTCTCTCTCTTTTTTTCGTCGTATTCGGTTCTTGTTCTCGTTCTTTGTGCGCTCGTTCTTTCGTTTTATTCTCCTCAGTGTGCTTGCCCGTCGTTCTGAGTTGTGTGTGCGCGTTTTTTTTCCTTCTTCGTTCCACTCGTCGTTCCATCGACGAAACGTTTTTTCATTCTTCTTACATTCGTTCACATTTATAATGGGAATAAGTACACACAGAATATATCAGTCTGACGAGGAGAGTAGTAAAATATAGGTACACACAGCATATATAAGACCATACGCAACACTTCAGTACACTCATCGGGTGTACCTATGGCATGGATATGGATGCCATAGTATTACTATAGTTCGACAAGTACGATGGCTGTTCTTAATCAAGCGTAGCGCGTAATACCATTTGCCATAACACATTTTTTCTGCCTTTGAATATTATATTTGACCATGCACAGAGCACACAAACACAGGCATGCATTACACCAAACAATATAATACAAGCGATTTATACGCGCGTTCTCCGAGGTGCAGAATATAGCACAAATAAACACTGTGAAAACAAAGGAACAAGAGAGCCTCCTCACCAATAATACACATCATACGTGCATAGATGGAGAGTCCGAGAGAGAAAGAGAGTGCGAGAAAGAGATTTAAAAGTGGCAAAACAAGGAATGCATCACGCCAAAACAAAACAAAAATACGATAAAGAATGTATAAGTGTATTTGTTTTTTTATGAATAATAATATCAACACACACACATGGGGGGATTCACTGAACGAATGGTTGCATAAGCTGTTGCCCATTGTGACCACTGAGCATCAAAGCGTTTCCCATATTTTATAATAATTTTGCAGCGCTAAACTTTTCTTCAAACAAAAACGCACACACTTCGTGCAAACCGTCGATGCGATGCGATGCGAAACAATGGGATACGATGAGATTGCGCCCGACCGATGAATATAAAAAGTGTTAATTTTTTTCCCAATTGTTTGCAGTAAAACAACTTAATAAATGATTGAATGAGATAAAGGCGGATGAGATAATCGGCTTTTGTAAAATCAATTAACTAAGATGATGGCCGAAATAAGTGTTGAACGTTCATAACATACTACTGCACAAATTGGCTTTGTTCGGTAGATTTTATTAGGATTTCAAATTTGCCTTTGACATGCCACGGTAGCGCCACGGTGGTGATGGTGGTGGTGACAGTAATTGCTACTGAAACCATTCTAAACGGTAGTCAACAGTGGAAAATTTTCCGAACCAATCGAATCGAAATGACTTGCACCTATGTTTGTGTGCAGTGCGTGATTCGGTTGGCTTTTCATCAGCTCATTCAATCAGTTTCAGTCTTTCGCCAAGGAGTCTTCGCTTTTGATTTACACGCAAACAAATAATAAATTTATAAGCAATGCTTATTACTTCATTGCATCGAAAGGGAGAGAAGGAGAGAGAGAGAGAGAGCGAGAGCGAGCGCACGCGAGAGGGTATTAAAACGAAAACGAACCGAAAAAAGATGATAGGGTGGAGAATGTTTAAAATTTAATACATCCGTAAATAATTCGATGAAGTACTATGACGAGATGTTTATTGCGTACCCAACTGCTACGCATACCTCATTCAGTTCTCTGGATTTGTCTCATACCACACATAGGCGAACGCACAATCGCTTTGCCTTTCCTTCTTCCCTCGTTCGATCTCTCTATCGCCGCATCTCACTCTATCGCACTTCATATGTTCACATTTCGAATTGTAGCATTTGACAATTGAATTCGGAGCAAAATGTGGAAAAGGGTCCGTTGAGTTGATTCGTATAAAAAAAGGTATACGACTGTTCAGAATACGGCTTCAATACGAAAATTCCCTTTTCTGACAAATTGCGACTCGGTCTACAGTGTGTATTTAGGGAAGAACAGACGGCAATGACAACAACAACATCAATATCAACAACGGCAATCGAGAGAAAAAATCTAACTCACACGCACATGCACACAACGAATAAAACCATTGAGAAATGGTTCAGCTTGAATTTGTGCGTTATGCCAAACAACGACGCATAAACGATGATGGCATGGTCGTTTTGGTAGCTCGTTGAGCAGTAGCAAAAGGTAAGCGCATAGAGAATTGCAACATCGAAAAGTAGTCGGCAATAACGATAGTGAATTTTTGGCGTAGATTGACAAATTTCACATACACACACACGTAATATGGTCACCATATATACCACCGCAATGAAGTACAAAGAGCCGAAATGAGAATGAGCCGAGTCGTTTGAGAAACTAACGCCTCGTATACGGTACTTGAAATGTAGAGGCCACAAAATGTAATGCATCGGGTGAAATGTCGATTTACACACCATCACACATACACTGCATGTACAGATGTGATGTAACGATGGTTTTTCAGTTCAATAGCAACGGGAAAAAAAGAAAGGATTTTGTTTTCCCATACAAATGGAGTCAATACTCGGCCTAAAAGCAAAAGGGCGGAAAATGACACGCTCCGAATGAGCATAATGCTAGCACACAAACATGGCTTTTTGATTGCCACTCAATGAACCAACAACGATGAATTATTAAACATTACTTAAAAGCAGTCATCTAATGAATCAATTAAAAGCATAGCAAAAGATTGTCACCGCCTGAATAAGTGTAAGAGAGAGAGAGAGAGAGAGAACACGCAGGCATTAATTGGTGACCATTAGGCTTGATTGATTTGACAATCGATGATCTATTTAAAAGTTATTTTCCATGCATATTGTGATTAGCCGCATTGTTGTTTGCCTAGCTATGTCTATGCATTGTTGTAGCATCAACCAACGGAGGAGAAAAAATTGCAGAAATTGCACGCAATCCTATCGTTTCATTCTTGGGTTGGTTTTTTCTCTCTTCTTTCTCTCGCTTCTCTCTTCATTCTATCTCTTCGTGTGGATTTTTTTTAAATTCACATTTGCTGCAAACCATTTTTGCTCATCTCGTTGGGCCTTTGTTTGTTCTTTCATTCCACTTTGTAATTTATTTCATTATTTTTATTGATGTTGCGATGCGTGTACTCGTTACTATGTCGAACACTGTAACGCCTGTATTGAGTAACTTGACGCTACTGAAGAACAACAATAATAGCAACAGCGACGACGACGATGGTGGCGGCGACGACGACGATAAAGACGATGCAACACACAAAATGAAATAAAACAAATTCCAAAACGTGAATTCAATAATTAAAGCAACATCAAAATAATACCAATGGATATGATTGTGAACGAACAAACGAACCAACAGTCAGCAAACAAAACGAGAGGAAATGTGAAGAAAATCAAGAAAAATTAAAATGTTGGACTATAGTATTAATAATGCATTCGCAGGCATAAGCTGATTGTAATACGTGTGTATTCGGTGTGTGTGTGTGTGTGTGTGTGTGTGTGTGTGTGTGTGTGTGTGTGTCTGTTTTATTTTTTTTATCTTCAGTTTGTTTCGTTTTAATTTTTTTTTCTCTCTCTTTTCTGTTTTTTTTTTCGAGCTTAATGCTTTGGCTCTGCCTTTTTGTCTTGTGGTGTGTGATGTGTTTGTTGTTGTTGTAGCCGGTTTTATATCATTTAGTCACTTTTCTGTCTCTCAGTTTTATATATATATTCTTCCTGTAAATTTTATGTGGCAGAGCGCGCGTTCATTTGTTCATTCGTTCGTTCGGTCGCTCAATTCAACCAAGGCGATGAAAAATGAACAAAAACGCTCAAAATGTTTGAAATGGATGGTAAAAACTATAAGTGCCTTATAACACGGATTATGTAATAGAAAATAATTATTTTGAGCTGAATGGCACAAGCAAGAGAAGAAGAAAAAACGAGAGACAGATCCGAACGCTATCGAATGAACACGATACATACCAATCAAAGTAATCAGTCAAATAATCAAGTAGTAATAACTGTGCGAAGAAATACACTCAGAGTGAGAGGAGACTTGAAAAAAGTGTATGAAATGCCTTGGATCGAAAAGGAGAGGAAGAGAAAAAAGAACGTAACCGATATAAGTACTCAATCATATAGGTATACGATGTGTATGTATGTACCTACAAGGGCGACCGAAAAAAACACATCACCGATGAGCAGAAGCAGAATGGCTGAAATGAAAGAAAAGTGCCGAAACGTAGAACCAACTATTAGCCACTTTTTCCAATTTTTTTCTTCCAACTCAAAGACGTTCAGTCCATTTTACTCGTCCAAACCTGAATGAGTCTGGAACATTTTACTTGATTGTGCCGGAACTCTATGACGAGCCAAGTTGCAATGGACATAGCAACATTCGATGACAATGTGTAGCGAAAAGTAGCAAATCACTAAAATAAAATGGGAACGAAACGAGAGAGAGGGAGAGACAGTTTAAACGATGACGCTGATTTGTTGTGGTTTTGCTGTATAGTGGTCACCAAATATTAGCAAACGATAAACACAATTATCCTCGGAACTCACTCTGGCCGGCTTGTGTGTTCGTCCGTAGGAAAGAGAGAGAGAGTGAGAGATAGATAGAGACACTGTGATGCGCCGTATGATATGAGCTATGTGTACGACGTATAGGAGTATAGTCGTGTGCACGTTAGCCAGAGAATCACAATCTCAAGTCAGCCGGAAAGGAACGAAGAGACGAAATAAAATTCAATCCGGCCACTTGACAAATATACCAAATGTTCGCCGCTCCAACGAACGAACGGACGAATGAACATACACGGAAAAAAGGCGAAGAAGGTATTGAACATGTAAATGCTTTGTTCGATCTAGTTGATTGGAACGCTTTTAACGCGTGTTCATGTTCATTCGTTCACTCATTCTGCTGTTTCCCCCATTTATTGTATCGCTCTCTGTCGCATCTCCTGTGTATTGAATCAGTTCAGCGAGTGTAATCGATGGAGACAATCCTCTGGGCATGTGACCAGCGTTAAGCGATTGAGATAAACGATATATATGTAGATATTTGCGGAAAATCCCGCACAAAAGGAGAACCACACTTTTTTCTCTCAGTGTACGAAATAACAATGGGCAAAACGACAATGAAATAAACAACAAACATCGGGCGAGCGAGCGTTCGAATGTACTCGAAGTAGAAAAAATGAATCCACCGCATCGTCGAATGAAGCTACAAACATCAAATAATGAATATCACCAAATCAAAGAATTATGAACATTGGAAGCAGCGCCTCTGCTGCTTGTTCGTTTCTGCATTGTGAACTGTGTGGTGTGTTTTTTTCTTCTCTTCTTCTGTCGGTTTGAGTATGTACCGCCGATCGAGAACGAAAGAGCAAAAGAGTACGGAGTATGTTTGGGTCGCGTTTGGCCGTGTATTTGCCAATGCTGAAAAAGAAATATGCGCACACCGCCTCAATGTGCACATTGTAGCACTGTACATTTATGTCTGCCTCTTTTTTTTCGTCGTCGTCGTCGTCGTTGTTGGCTCTTTTTTTTCCTTCTTGCATCTTTTTCTTCTTCTTATTTTTCTTTATAAGTACAATCCATTAAAATTTCGTGAGTTTTTATTTCAACATGATTTAAAGAATTGTACGGAATGGAAAAAAGCGCACACAACCGCACAATAAAGAGAATAAGACGAAAAAAAACAATCTGCCGCATTTTCATCCTGTTACTGCTGCTGCTGCTGTTGTTGTTGTTGTTGTTGTTGTTGTTGTTGTTTTTTTTCTTCGTTGAACTGAGAAATATTTACGTATACAATAAAAGAAAGGTCATTACACTTGATGAATTTCGAATCAAGTTAAGATGTTTTCTCAGTTAACTTGTGAATTAATCGCTTTGTGCGCTTTACTCCTCGTGTTTTCAACAAATAAACGCACTTTTTTTTCGCTTTGTGTGTCGCATCGTTCTCTCTCACTCGATGTGTGTGCGAGTATGTATGCGAGTGCGAGGTGCCATGAATTCGTGTTTTCTCGCCTCTCGTTTCGCAGAACTTATGGCAAAACCACAGCATAATATAAAATAGTTTCATCGCCGATGCTGAATAGTTTTCGAGTAAATCGCTCGCACTCAATCTAAAATCTACATGTACACATCTACATTGGCTGCAGAGAAGGACGGTGAAAGAAAGAGAGAGAGAGAGAGAGAGAGAGAGAGAGAGAGAGAGAGAGAGTAGTAAACTGACAAATGCCCAAGTCCCAGAGCAATAAGCCACAGATTGAACGCACACTAAATTTTCTAAATGGACTTGTTGAATGAATGAACGATCGAAGCAACTCCGGCAAATCGACCAGAGTGTGCTTCTGTGTCTGACTAGGCATTCATTCCAAACAATTCAAATAGATTCACTCGTTCGTTTGGTCGTTCGTTCGTGGATATGTGTTCCTAAATGCTTTTTTAATTTTCACTTAGGCCCGGGTTATTTCAATTCGCCCCGATATCGCTGATATAATTGACGATTGTTCCACAATAAAGAATGGAAAAAAAAATTATTATCGTTTTTCATAGCTACTTTCTTTTCACCAATTAAGTATAGTTTCAGCTATTTTTTTCCTCTTTCTCTCCATCTATCTCCCTCTCTCCCGTTTCTTTACCACAAATAATAATGACGCGGCTGTTTCTCGGATGCTGTGTTTATTTGTGTCATTGATTTTTGAGTTTCCTGTTAACACTATTCGCTTCGTGTCTGCTTGTATGTTGGATTAATGGTCGATGCTGCGGTTGTTGCTGTTGTTATTATTATTATTTGGTTTATGTTCGAATGTTTCGAATGGAATGTATAATGCATTTGAATATGATGCGGTTATACAGATTTTTTTTTCTTCTTCTTTTTCATTTTCAACGCATCAGCATCGATGTAATGTTTCGTTGAGTCTGCATTTTGTTTTCGATTAACACAATTAACAGGATTATTGAGCGAACCGAATAAATGTGAATCTTGATTCACGATTAATGAGCTTTAATCGATTCGGTTGCTGTATTTGATTGGCTGAAATGACAAACAAATTAATAACAACAAGCACGACAATCAATAAAAACGCGCTCATTTCTATCGTTCCGTCTCTCTTTCTCGCTCTCGCTCGTTCAGCTAAATTGAATTGCCGAAAATCCGTATTTTCATTCTCTGCTTTGAGCTCTCATTCATAATAGAAGTGATGAGTTTTACGATATAAATTTCAACAAAACATTTTATAAATCGATCCGAATAGGTGGAAAATATTCCAAAAGCAGCAGCAGCAGCACAACCGTTTTGGAAAAAGGGTCACACGGAATAGAAGTAACGGAATCGAAACATTGAAGATTGAATGCCATTTTTAATCAGATTAATCAAAATGCCACGATTTTTGATCTTGCCATCCATTTTTCGGTTGCACGATTAATTTTAAAAACTCAGCCATTTAATACGGATTTTATTAGGTGTAAAATGTCTATTTAAAAGATATCTTGATAGAAAATTTTCTTCACCACTAAACTGACATCAATAACAACAGATGAAGAAGCAAAGAAAAAAACAAAAACAACCAGCAACAACAAGGAACAACACAACAACAACCAAAAAATCGACTATATCGCTGTCATGTACTGTACATGCAAGCACACTGGCTTATGCATCGACCGCTTGAGAAATGCACTCTCGCAAAACTTAATTCAATTCATGTGATGGCAGAGATTAAATTTCGTTAGTGTTTCGAGGCGGCAGACACTTAACTTTTATCAGTCCAACAAACTAAATTAGCAGTGGCATAACATTTCTCCGTTTGTGAAATGAACATTAAACAAATTTTCGCTACAACAACAGTGTGCCGTGTACATTTTACAACGAATGAGACCGACATTTTTCGATTCAGACAAACAACATAGACACTACTATTCCAATATGTTTTGTTCCAAATAAATGGAATCAGATAACACGGAGAGAGAGAGAGAGAGAGAGAGAGAAAAAACAACACTATGTGGCAACAACAATAAAACAAGTGCGATACGACCAGTAACATAACACATAAAGTGAGACGAAAAGAGAAAAGTAAGTAAAGCAAAAGAAGAAAAGAAATGATACAGCAAAAGACGAAGAAGTTGAAGACAACAACAACAACAACAACAACGAAAAAAAATGACACACTCGCATCGAAAATACAAAATTTCATAACGTGTACGTACAGCAGAAAAGAAAATATAGTGATTGTATGCGCATCGAAACAAAAAGATTGAGTTTTTGCTCAAATAAAACATAGTGACGCAAAAAATATGCTAATTTAAATAATAATAATAATGTTGGCTTTCCGTAAGTAAGAAGTCGTACCAAGACATATATCTATAGATATGCTTATACTCACACTATACATATATAACAGGCGAAGGCAGCGCAACCGAAATGAAAAAAAGAATAAAAAAAACAGCAGCGACAGCATATCGAAAAGATAGAAGCAAAAGCAAATGCCTCGACTTCAGGAAAGAGCATTGCATATAGGTATTGAGGTATAACCATTTCGCCATGAATATATACACACACTCTGAGTGGAGCTGGAGAGCATAGCCAAAGAACGAAATGAACGGACGCAAATTAATGGTATCTGTGCATGATATGGCTAGCGTGTCTTGTACCGATCTCCTCGCTTCGTATGCCCCACACTATCTCTCTCTCTCTCTCTCTCTCTCTCTCTCTCTATGTGTTTGAGCCGCTGTTGTTGTTGTCATCGTCGTCGTTGCCACTACCGCATATATGTATGTGTTGTGCTGTGTAGCCGTGCTGTTTGAGCGCACTGCTCTTGTGCCAATGCCTTGCAAAAGGATTTTAATGTGGTGAATTTTTCATTTGATATTGTTGTTGGCCTGTGTTGGCAGAGTGCGGTTCGGTTGCTGGGTTCTTGTGTGCATTTCGATTTTACGAACAAGGATTTTGCATTGGCCATTTTATGCTGTTGCCGTGTGTACTATTTTTCAAAAACGGCAAAGGATCCCCCTGCGCATTCAGCCATTGCAAAACCATTTTTCGGTTTTATGCAGCTAGTTACTGAACGGATTGTGTGCAGCTTTGCAGCATCAGTATCTATTCTACGAATTTAGTAATTTTAAGCTTCACAATAACTGCGGTCAACACATTGTGAGCCATCTCATCTTTCTGCAACATTTTCGCACTCGAAACGAGAACGAGAAACCGAGCAAGCAATGTTCACCCAAACCATTTGTTATACATTTTCCTCCGGTTAAACACTTAGTTTTGCAACAAAATCGAGTCGACGATTTTGATAAACACACTTTGCATTGATAATATCTTAAAGCGAGTGGAAGTTTTCAACTAAGCCGATTAAATACATCGGACGAACATTTTTCAAACAACTCAAATCACAGACACACACACACACACACACACAAAGATGTAAGGTGTGACACGTTTCAGGCGGGCAAGATGGAAAGATCGCTTTCGCGATTCTGTCGCTCGGCATTGTCCTAATTTTGCATAAATTATCACACATATTTCAAGATATGGGTGAAAGAGAAGAGCATGAACCAAAAAATTCTATTAATGATTGCATTTTGATAAATCGGATCAAATCATCTTCAAAAGATTTATTTCGTCTAGTTGTGATGTTTTATCGCATTTTGCACGCCCCACAAACAAATCACATTCCAAGTGATTAGACCATATTGACACAATGTGAAGCCAAAAATATGGCACAATGAACAAGAGATAGAGAGAGAGAGAGCACGGAGATTATAAGAATATAATCATTTTGCTTAATTATTCGTAAAACACTGGCCCAGTCACCAGAAAACATGTTTAAAGTCTGATCGAACAACAACGGAATTCCGTAAAAGGTCAGAGCGGCTTGTGAGAAGAGATTGGACGGCATAACGAAGCACAGCAGATATACATACTCACAACACTTGATTAAGCAATCGAGTCTGACTCGATGAGCGTTGAAAAGATGCTTAAACGCAGCAATAAACGTATTGCCACACTCGATTCTTAGCGATTCTCTTTCTCTCTTGCTCTCTGATTGCTCATTAAATTAACACATTTTCTTATTTTCGATAATCAAAACAAATTATCACATTAGTCAATTTCAAAACAACCAATCACAAGACATTTTGGAATAAAGATGTCGATGAAAATAAAAGACGAACGAGAGCTGATCGAATCTAAATCGATAAATTCATTGTGAACCAAGCAAAGCATACATCAAATCCAGAATATCTCTAAAATAAAGCCAAAAGACACAACAACAACGAAATGGTGCTAGTTTTGGTCAACAAACAATTTATTTGTTGGTGAATATTCTATGTTTACGCAATATACCTTGATTAAATTTATTCACCGAAACTGATTCGCACTGGGCCAGTGAATGAATGACGGGGTCAGTCAAAGTGAACGAATGTGCGAGAGACAGAGTGAGAGAGAGTGAGGTGAAGCGACAGAGCAACCGAACAAAAAATTAAATATATAATTTGGAGGAATAAAACTTATGAGAATTGACGAAAAACTCAAACTCTACATTTATTCACATTAATTTCAATATGGATATTAACTCGTATAAAATTCGATCCGAAAAAGCGGCTCGCATATATATATAGGTACACACACACCCAGAGAGAGAGAAAGACTGCAAAGCCACAGAGCGATAGAGAACAAGAGGGAGAGAGAGAGAGAGAGAGAGAATAACGTTCCAGTCATAAATAACCATTAATAAAATAATTTAACTAAACGCCAACGATGATCAGCGAAAATAACAAGCGCGACTCAACCACCAAAATGTGTATGCATAAATTATTGTCTGCCGCTGGTTTCCCATTGTATACTCTGTCGGTGTAGCGTACGGAAAACATAACAAACACACAGATCTACTGGCCAATTAGAGATTTATTCTGGTGTATGCGCTCGCGCGAGAGACAGAGAGCGACCAGAGCAAATACAAACGAACGAATGAACGAACGAACGAACGAGAACGCGCGCGCCTAACGCGCTCGAATACAAACCAAGTGAACACTTTTATTGGAGCTAAAAATTAAAATTAAATGCAATATGTCATGTATGCACTAACTACGCTATTAACTGTTATAAAGCAGACGATAAAGGCGAAATATATGCAAACATATGGAGTATGTCATGCATGGCAGCTACATCACTAAAAAGCACTACAACAGTGACGACGACGACAACAGCGGCGCAGCTTTAGCACGACGGCTGCAAAAGTTTTATAGATTAACGATAATTACAAATAAATATTGAAATACCGCTGTAACACAAAAGCAGTAACAACAACAACAGCAACACAACACCAGTGGCGAATAATATAATTTTCACTAAAAAATTACAATTTTAACACAACACTAACAACAACACGACGACGACGACGACGATAAAAAAAAACGCAATCAAAAAGGAGTGAACGGGAGCGACGAATGTTGAAAGGCAGTCGCATGAATGAACCGAGCGAAAAATCGCAGATAAACAAATAAACGTATTCATAAACCTTCAAAACACGCCATTAAATTAAATAAAATATATTATATTTTATGTTTGATGGATATCGTCGCGCGTATCTAACAATCTATCTAGCTATTTGTATGAACAGCAAACAAAGTGTTTTATGGTCGTTGGTCAGCATGCACAATTTTATCAGTAATTCAATAACGATACAACAAAGCAAAAAAAAACATAACAACAACGACAACAACAGAAAAAAAACGCCGAAAAACCTTATGCATAGTGTATATTAGATAGAGACACTGTCTCTCCAATAAGTGGAATAACAAACAGCGATAAAACATTTATGTGGAAGCGTTTACGAATCGTTTGACTTGGGCGCTGCTACATTGCGAATTTCAATAAGTTATGGTTTTCACTTGGTCGTTGTTTTTTTTTATCTTCTGGATTCCGTGTTCAATGAAATATTTTCGGCGATTCAGTTGTTTCAGGAGCCAAAGTCTTTTTCCCACGAATCGTATGAGCGTGTGCGGGCGCGCGTCCGGGTGCGCTGGAGAAGAAAGCATACGGTAGTATTGTGTTTTGCTGTGCACAGCTTCGTTGATCTTGTCAGAAATTCGAAACCAATTGCAAAGCGTGCTGCAAATTAAGTGCGCACACATACAGCAACACATATACACACGGCTTGTCTATTCACAGTGACCAGAATACTGAAATAATTCGCGAGTTATGTGACTTCCGATGATTATCGTAATCATTGTCACAGATCTCTTGAAAGCTCAAGCACACCAGTCGTTTAGATGCAGAGCCGATGGTGTAAATTCATTCAAACGTAAAGAAGACATAAACGCAGCCACAAATCAGATAATGGCAAAACCATTGAGCAACACATACTACTTGAAGGTAATATGGTTTTTGATGTGAACGAGCGAAAGACACAGATGGAACGACCGCTGACAAAAGGGAGACTCAATGAGAAAGAGAGAGAGAGAGAGGGAGAGAGAGAGAGAGAGAGAGAGAGAGAGAGAGAGAGAGAGAGAGAGAATGACACAGCCAAGAAAAAAAAAGTGTCAAAACAAGCGTGTCCGAAATGAGTGTTTTCATTTTAATCTCATTCAGGCAAATCGGCCCACGAAAATGGAGAGGAAAAAAGCCACATACACTCACACGCACCACCAAATAATGAGAAATAAATAATAAGATCTTGATTACCCAATCGTTATAAAAATATTAATTGCCATTAACTTCATCCGTTATTGAATTCAACAAAATGTATGTACCTATCGCGTTGTAAAAATAAATACGAAGAGCGCTCTCTTGTAAAAGAAGTAATACTTAATTTAGTTTGGAACGCGAGCGCGCAAGAGAGTAGCAAAAGCAGCGGTCGCAGCCGCAGCAGCAGCAGCGAAGACGAGGCTACAAGGAGCATGAAGCCAAAGAAGCATGCATGCATACTCAAAGCACACGAAGCAAACAAGAGACAAACAACGATAATTAAAGAGACTCTCCATTATAATTTTAAGCACAGTACACAAACATTATTTCTTGGCATTTTTTTTAAATTTGTTTCCATTTTGTTTAATTTTGTGTTGTTGAGCGAACGAGCGATCGGTCGCTCGCGCTCGCGCGCACTCACACACACATATTTTTTATATATTCAGAATTAAATACACGAGGGAAAATAAACAAATAAATACATGTGGCGTGCGGGCAAGCAGTTACGCTGCTATTTTATGTTTAAAGTTTTGTTACTTTTTCCATATTCCGTAGGTACAATGGTACTTTTTTTAATGTTCACATTCACACAATGCACATACGGTCGAATAGAGAGCCAGCAAAGAAGCAAAAAGAGTAAAAGAGCAAAATGGCAGAAAGAGGTAAGAAAAAACTAAAAGCGGAATTAATATATCGGTAATTGTTTTTGTCAACTGCTACTGCTACCTGGGCCGTTGATATCAATCCAAACAATGTGCACGCCAGAAAAAGCAATCGCACGCGCAGCATTTTTGTTGCGGGGACCCGACATAAAGCCGAAAGGTGAGGCAGAAGACACAATTGTACAATGTTTTTTCTTCTTCTTCATTTTTTGCAAAGACACACGGCCACAGCGACTGAAGAATGCACATTGCACACAGCAGAAATATTCTCCTCATTCGGAATGAGTCAAAGCAAAATCAACGTCAAAGATAAACACGTGAAAGTATTTTTGCTGGCATTTTATGAGCAAGTCATGAGTGCGAAGAAGATTTTGGCCACCGACACAACCACATACACACACATACACTTGATTCGGTCGATTTTATATTGTGCAAGGCGATGGAACAAATCGACTTGTCTGTCGACGTGAATGATTTAGTGCGCATCATCATATCGATGTTCATTATAATCTCGATTTGGTGGATGGATACAAGGCAAAATTGTGCTGATACATTGTTTGCGGAGTTGATTAGCTCTGTAGCTTTTGTTGTTGCTGCTCGCTTATATGCTTCTTCACCTTTTTTAATTAAATTTTCGCTCATTTTGACACCTCAGCCAAGCATGTGTCAGTTAAGCTTAAAGTTAATTTAACATATCAATATTTGTACATACATATATCACACACGATAAACAATAGCGCGGCGAAATGGCAAAATAGCTGCAAGTTCCATGAAATCGTGCATTTTATTTGTGTAACGAAAGTTAATTCCCATTCAGATGTTGAAATCCAAATTACATTTCGATTTGCTGGGCGTTGAAAACTTCAATACACATAGGCAAACACATCAAATTGATATGGCATATCGGACGGGTTAGTGAGTGAGTGAGTGAGTGTTTGTTTATGTGTGCATATAAATATTACTAAGCGTTTGGCTATGGTTGACACGACCCTGAAGGCAATCACCCATAGCTAACTACCACTGGGTCATCGTAAACAAACTCTTCAATAACTATTTAACGCCAAACAATACACACAAACACATACACTCAATGCCCCCCCCCTCCTAACAATAACATGCCTACAATAACATGCCGAAAAGGAAGCCATGCGAAATATTTCAATCAATACGGTGAAGAAACAATCCACCACGTTATATTATATACGAAATAAAAGAAAAAATAGCAAATACAAGTATCGAATTAGTTTCGTTTGGCGCAAACAACAACGAACCGAGAAAGAAAAAAGTTCCGTAAAAGTGAATAAACAGCGGCAACGGCACGGTGAGAGCTTTTATAACTGTAAACCGAAGAAATACAACAGCAAAACACACGAACAAATAAACAAACAACGGCACACAATACAAAAGGCCATAACTAAATTGTATGGTGGAAAAAAGCAAAAAAGCGATTATTTGTTGTGTGCATTAATCGAGTGTACTTTATATGTACTTCTCGTATTCGAAATAAAACAGCGTCGTTCAATCAAACTAATTGCAATCATGTTTAACATAAATAATAATTTTCGTGTTTTTCTCTCTCTCTCTCTCTTTCTCTCTCTCCTCAAATCGAAAATTTCTATTTGCTGCTCGACGGCGTTTTTTTTCTTGCTGTCTATAGTCGAGAGAGCAAAAATGCTTTTGTTTCCTCTAACTCTTTGGCAATTGTACGGTGTGTGTGTGTGTGTTTTTATTTTTCATTGTCGAGTTTTGGGGCCACGATTTGATTTTCATTGAGGTATTGGAATTGAAGCCAGCATTTTTCGTTGCCATTTAGAAATTCGATAAATAATCGAAAATTGAGCAAAAAATTTCGTCGGTGAAATTTTCTTTGCGGCGCGCCATTTTCCAACAACGCCAATCCGTCAAATTGATACTTTTTTTTCGTTGTTGTTTTCAATCACATGCACCCAAAATGTAATAATGGCCTGAGACACAAATACAATGTAGGCAACGCCGCAAAACGATAATGATAGTCCCACTGTGTCACAACACAACAATAGTGCGATAGATAATAGATTTCCATGAATTGTTCAATAAAAACATGTGTTGGAGCTGTCACAATTGCATCGTTAATAGGTTTTCAAGAAACTTTGAATAATGTCGTCTATGCATAGCATTTGAACTCGACGCAAAGAGGTGGGGGTGGGAGGTGAGAGAGAAATGAGAGAAGCATGACAGTATTTTCTTCCAAATCTTCCATTTGATAATAATATATCACTAAAAAAGGATCGGTTTCCCTTATTTCGAGCACAGCCACGCCGCAAATTGCCAAAGGCGAATCACACAATAATTGGATGCGAATGAACGGAATGAAGTTTCGGTCGGTGTCTGCTTAAGCGAATATCCATCATTATCAACATTGCAAACGCGCTCCCTCTCTTTCACTCGACAAACTCCACACAACTTTTAGCCCATAGACAGACACACACACACACACACACACACACGGTTAAAGGTGACGACAGATACGATCAAGAAGGTGAACAAACAAACGTAAAAACAAACACGAAATGTGTTTAATAATAGAATAGAAAATTCGGAATTTGTATATATGACGATCCGTGGTCGGGCTTTTATTGTTATCGTTGTTGCACGACCAGACCGTGTTGTGTTTGAGTGTGTGTGTGTGTGTGTGCTATGTGTTGTGGGAATGCCAGTCATGACACAGTTAGATAAAGCCGAGGCAAAGCGACACCACGACAAAGAGACGAACCATTTAAGCACTTATCAATCAAGCTATCACATTCGCTTAGTATCAAAAATATAATACAATAATAATGATATATATTGTATTGTTTGGAAGCGGTGTGTGTGTGTGTGTGTGTGTGTGTGTGTGTGTGTCGCACCGTTGCTTTATTTCAATTCATTTTCATTTCTAATATCGCGACGAATCATTAGTTCTACACACACACACCTCGTGCATTGTCATTATTGCTGACTGGTTATCTACATGTTTGCATTAAACGTGTTTAGAATTTAATTATGTTTTCCGTTCGGTGTTTTTTCTTTTGTTTTTTTTTTTCGTTCACTATTGTTGTTGTTTTCTATTCGCGTTCGGCTTCGGAATTGAGGCATGAAAAAGCGGTGTGCTCATCTATTGGAAATGGCTGTGCGGATTTCTCCATTTTGGATTCATTTAGTTCAACGAGCGAGCGATAGACACGCGTAGATTCGTTATCTATAAACCACTTAAAAAGTCATTCATCTGTATATTTTCTGTCAATTCGATTTTTCGTGCGATTAAAAGAAAAAATAACGCCATTGGCAATTGGCAATCAGATTGAATTGTGAACACACAGTCCCGAAAAAAACCAACAACTTCAGCAACACATTCAAAACCATCGATTTGTAATCGTTCTGAAGAATACAGATTATCGCTTGATCGGTAATTGTTTTTATTGATAAATTTTATAGTATCGTTTTCGTTTCGTTTCGTTTGCAGCCCGGCAAGTGGGAGAAAGAAAAGAAAATAAAAAACCAAAAACCAACAACACATAATATAAACGGTGCGCGGTCAGTGGGCATGCCGCGAGAAGGAATCGGAAAATGTTTGCTTGATGAACGAAAGAAAATCAACGTAATAAAATATGAATAAATACTACAATAAATTAGTTGGGCGCATGTATGTTGTTGCCATTTTTTTCTTCCTCTCTTCTATAAGCATAGCAAAATGAATGAACAAACGAACGCGAGAGAAAAAAAAGGCACCAACAACAACCAGCTCAGAGTGGAGTAAAGAAGAAAAAAAAACACCGAAACGCATGCACACTTACTCTTCGATAAGGTCCATAATTGAAATATACAATCGATTAAATCAGTAATTTAATGTGCTCGTTATGAATTTATTTATATTGGACATGGACAAACAGGTATTACACTGTTACGGTCGCTCAGTGTGCGCGCACACCAGGCAAATAAAATGTGGTCAGTTGTTGTTTTACATTTGATAAGCATATTTATTTTATCCATACAGCACGCGGAATGGCAGCAGCAGGAACGGCGTCGTCATCGTCGTTGTCGAACGGAAAAAAAGGGGAGCATAGTCACGACAATGTGTGAAAATGCAACGGAAGAGTCAATAAACAGCTGGGTCTTTCGCGAGTAAATTGTGCTAATTGGGTAATTCGTTACCTAATGCATGTAAATTAAATTTTTTTTCTTCGTTTATTTTTTTTTGTGGTAAATTTTATTTCATTTCATTCGATTGTACACTTCAAATGATCAGGCTGCGTGCGCACTTGCCACACCATATGCTGAAGTAATTGTGTTAAGTGCAATTCACAAAAAAAAAGAAACCAATACAAAACCAAACCAAAAAAAAAACAAGATGGAAAAAAATAAAACATTGAAATTTCATTGCAAATGAGTATCTTGAGCTTGTGTTCGATAGATCAAGCGAAAATAAAATCGGAATGTACATCGGCGGGGCACCGGCAAGCAAAGTACTATGTAGATGCGGAACAGTGCGGTGAAAGAGCACAAGAAATCAACACTTCTAATAGCAACCAGTGATTGCACTCGATCCAAATCAAAGTGAATGTAGTGCGCGCGCGCGAGTGCGCGACTGCCCTGTGCTGCTGTTGCTGTTCGCTGCTCTATTGCTGACCGAAGAAGAGCGCGGCCAAAAGAGAGACGAGAGAAAAGAACAAAATGAAAGACCATCGAGAATGATGATGCAGCCAGTGAACGATAAATAATTGTCTACTCCGTGCTTACTTCAAATGTATTTATTACATCAGCTTCATCGACTTTAGATGGTACGATGGGCACTATCTTTCATTTCCATCCAACTTTTCATTCGTTTGGTTTCATTTTTATTGAACGTTGGTCGCCTCTTGCCTGCTCTCTTTCCTTCCTTCTCTCTCTCTCTCTCTCTCTGTGTGTGTGTGTGTGTGTTTTATGCTATATTCTTTGTGCGCTGCTTTTTTTTTATTTATGGAAAAGACTACTGAGCAGCGTTTATGTTTTATGTGCGGCGCAATAGGGTGTTGTGAATGCCAATGGTTGTCGATTTTACGAAAAATATGCAACATTTTCAGTTGGTTGCAGGTTGACCGATTAGCAATGCGGAAAAACAGCAAGGAGAGAGACAGGTAGACGTGAAAAGGAGAAAAAAACGTGCAAAAATCTCATCACCCTAATACGTCGCCAATGGTAATTGTATGAGGCCTGTTCGTGATATCGGGCTCTCTTGTCGTCCACATAAAAAAAAAATAAAAAAAATATATATACGTACGCATGTCTATATACAATACAATATATTGTGAATTTGAATTATATGGACAACAAAAGTACACATAAAATCCTCAACCAAATTATTATGGTTAATTTCAGAGCGCTAAAGTTTACGAGTAATGGTTTTATATTTTCTTCTTTTTGATACCGTGCTGCCGTTTCATTTTCCACCAGCAAATGCTTGTGCCAGCACATTGGCATCTCTCTATCTCGCTCGGACTCTGGCTTTGGGTCTGTTTGTGTGTGGTGGCTGTGAATGTATTTGTACGTGTGCCTCTCTCTTTTGAACTTCCATTTTCAATTTTATGAAGCAATATATCGATTGATTTTTTTTTCTCTCGCTAAAAACATTGTGTTACTCTCCGCATTAAATGTGCAAATGACGATGTTAACTACTATCAGCAACAACAGCAACAGCAACAGCAACAGCAATAACAACAACAACCGTGATGACGATGCCGGTGGTGGCGGCCAAGCATCCAGTGGGACCTCATAATATATTGGCGCGTTGTGTATTTACATGGGCCAAGATAAATGGGTGAAAGCAGAAATGCAGAAATGCAGAAAGATAGAAAGAAAGAACAAAAGCGCCATTTCGGCTTCGGTGTAAATGCCAACAGCGCAGGGAGATGGAGTGGCAAATACTTGACTCTCAACCGTTCGACGATAAACACAAATACCGACGACCGATGGAAAATGAATAAAATGTGCGTGATCACGCGTAAATATGAAAAGTTATCAAGCGCTTTGGTTGCGATATTTTGTGCGCTTCGTCGCACATCTTATTTTCTTTCTCTCCCTCTTGCTCTCTTTCATTCTCGTTCTCACGTTCTCGCATGGTTCCTTTTGCACATGCATACAATTATGTGGTGGCCAACCACACGGGTAAGTAAATTTACGAAACACACATTGGGTGAAAATGCCGTATGAGCAGATGAATTGTGCATAAATGATTACAATTGACCTTTAAGGGCCCATATATTTTCTGCTAAATTTCTTGATATGTCGAAATGTGAAATTGTTTTAATTTAACCATAAATCGATATGTATCTGCTTATCCTCCGTTTGCTGTTGCTCATTTTGGATTTCCCCTCGTATTCAACACACACACACACAATCGTTTCGTTGCCACTTTTTATTTAGGCAGTTCTTCTTCTTCTTCTTCTTCTTTTTTGAAAGTATTTTGATTACAATGGTTATCAAGCAATGACATTTCTGGACCTTGCACCATCGTCTCAAATGACACATTGGCTCATGGGCACATAAAATGCTGAATTAATCCACGTGCACGTACGCATTTAAATCATTTCGGCATTTTGATATTGTTGACACCATTGTCAATATGCTTTATTGCGAGTGTGGGTTGGATTTGTGTCTATCTCTATCCCTCTTTCTCTATCTCTCTCTCTCTTTGTGTGCTCTTTTCTCTCCAGTCGACTCTTTTGTCTTGCGATATAATTCAACAATGTTCATTGTCTATTACATCGATAAAATTTCGTATCTACAATATGCACGCTTTCTTTCTCCGCTCTTCGTTTTACTTTTTTTTCTCGATATTTCATGTGGTGTTATTGTTGTTGTTGCTGTTGTTCTTCTTCTTCTCTCATCTCTTTTCGCATGGCCGTTGCCGCACGGAATCATCATAATCATTCATTTTATGTTGTCGTGTGTCGTATGGTGATATACTGTGTGTTCGTTGTTCTTTGTTCGGTCGGATATGTGCGCTTTAATTTAAATGTGTGTAAACTAAAAACGTGGACACACGTTTCCAAGAGCGACACACACACAAAAGCATATCAGTTTTTGAGGATTGAGCCTAATAGGCAGGCGACTGTTCGGTTTTGTATGAAAAAAAAAACAACAACAACAACTGGAAGCAACGTTTTTTGAATGCCAATACGATACAACGCTTTTGGTGAATGATTGATTTTTTTTGTGTTGTGTTCCAAATTTGTATTTTTATCGCTATTCGAATTATGATGGAATTTTTTTGTGTTGTGTACATTCCTCTGCTTCTTTTTTTGACAATGTGCATTGAAATCCATTAAATTTACTACAGCCACTGGTTATCAATGATTTTCATGAAATGATTTTTGAATTACGAGGCTGTTGTTGTTGTTGATGGGTTTTTTTCGTCTGTTTTTGGTTATAATTGCATAAAAAATAGATATTTGTATAGAAATTCGGTTGAGTTGTGCACATTTTGGTTGTTTGTGTGGGCAAAAGGAAAATGATGATATTGAATGTGATTGCTTCCGTTAGTCATAACAATGTTTGTCTGTCAATTGCCCAATCGCTATCGACAAAATGCTCGAGCACGTCATGAAATCATGGCTTAACAAATCAAAATCATTCACTCGCTCTCTCCACCTCCATACAAAATTAAATGCTGTCTATTTTTGTTATTCGGTCCGCTATTTGCGGTTATTCAAATGGAGCGCTCGCGCTTAGTGTCGCCATGCGATGCAATGAATGAAAATTACAGATTGACTCATTACCACATTGATGATTTAATGCGATAAGATACAAATTGTGCGTGCATAACCTGTGCGTGTATTCTACGCCAAGTGATGCATCATCACACATATTCGGAGCTAGCGTTCACTTTTGCCATCCACCTCACCTTGCCAAACTCCCATCTGTTTCCATTCGAAATGATTTAATGCGGAATTGGAAGTTTCAAAAATTCTATAAAATCCAACAAAAATGTTGAACATTTCAGAGCAAAAATCGAATTTCGAAAAAAACAAATCATCATCCCCATTTAAAATAAAACAAAAGTGTTGAATAATTCATTTGCAAAGTCGCACATTGAAACATTTGAAATCTGTTGAACTGAAGCCAATTAAAATCTTTTTTCTTTTCTGTTCGTTTTACAATTGCTCACGACTCAATAAATCGTAAAACGTACATTGAATCATAATATAAAAGCGAAGAAAAAATCAACTAGATCACTATTAAATTGACTTTTGTGTGTGATATGTGTGTGTGTGATACTGTGTACGAGAGAGCGAGAGAACGAGAGTCTTTTTTTACTGCAATAAAACGTGGTGAAAATTGATTTTGCCGGAGGGCGCAAGAAGGTCTCGTTACTCTCATTTCTCTACGGCTATGGACAGAACGCGCAATAAATTAAATATTCAACAGACGTTTGTCAGTTGCGTTGACATCTTTTGGTACATGAATCGATATATCCAGCATTGCATTCGTGTGTGCATCGAATGCTTGCAACAACAACAAAACAAATTAAAGAAACTGGTAGAGAAGAAGAAAACGAAGAGAGAGAGAGAGAGAGAGAGAGAGAAAAAGAAGCACAACTTGATCTCTGAATATGACATATTTTGTAGCGTTAGAGAAAAAAAGGGTAGATGCACAAATGTTTTCTCTGCAAATTCGTAATTGCCTGTATTTTGATGTCAAGCATTGTAAGTCAATAGCATCAGCAGCAGCGGCAAAAAAGCAAATACACCGAGGAAAATATCTACAATAACGGTATTTGGTTGACGGTATTTTTTCTTGTAAATCCAAGGTTAACAAAAAGAAAATAATTTAATATACGCACATTCAAATGATTGGAAAAGAAATGTGCAGCAGCCAAGTGGAAAAAAGTACAATCAGCAGCAGCAACAGCAGGAGAAATTGTATACATATGCATCGAGCAGTGAAGTGACTAGTTTCAAGTAGAAGCATATTATCTTGCATGCATATGGCAGAGAGAGAGAGGAGAGTTCAATTGTCAAAGATTTCATCAGAAATGTTCATTACTCGTTCAATACTTTCAATTGGTTGGCATACGTTCGTGTTTTATCTCTGCTTCTTCTCTCTGTTGATGCTGCCAGTTCGTTTCCTCTTCTACCGGAATTTGGTATCAGATCCGATTCGTTTACCAAGTTCACATCGAAGAGTGTGCAACGACGATAGAGAGAGAGAGAGAGAGATTGAGAGACTGAGTTAGTGAATGTGAGTCTATGTATAAAATGTAGTTATGTTTATGTGCGGATAATGTCAATAATGAATGGATCGTCGTAGCAAACGAATGTCAGGCACACAAGAAACTCAACAGACATCCGAACTGAATTGACAAAGTATATTATTGTATGTAACCAAAAAGGAAAGTGCCTTCATGCACCATTGTATGTATTTCAAGCAATCGAATTTACAATTTTCCACATATGCTGCTGCTGCTCCTGCTTCTGCTGCTGCCTTGTCTGCTCTGCCTCGTTCTCGTGCGTGTATGTGTGTGTTTGTGTGCCTGTGCCATATTGACAAGCGCAGCTCCATTGATCTTTTCGCAACGATTCGCCTTCAGAAACTAATATGATAATAATGATTGTATGGTGCGCGATGGGTTAATCAAAAGTTTGCACTCGTATTATGTCATACATATTTATATAATATATAAATTGTGGATCCTGATTTTCCAGCTTACACACAAAAAATAAATCAATGTGTGCGCCCATTCCGAAAATCTCGTTAATGCGGCAACCGAATACACTCATTCATTTTGCCCGAGATACAACAAAAGAAATAACGGGGACAACGGAGACGACGACGACGACGACGACCACTTTTCCACACTGCAACCGAAAACGGTTTGAATAGAATTCTATTCAATTCTTTATTTTCTGTCATTTTGCGTCGTTCTACTTCTTCTTATTATGATTTTTCTCTTTCTTTCTTCTTTCGTGTGTTTGCCAAAGAAAGAGTGAATGTGTGTGCATGTGTTGTTATTGCTACACGGGATAAAGACGCTGTTTGTCGCGCAGTTGCCTTACTTGGAGTTGATAATTTGCATAGAACATGGAATTTAAGTGTATATATATGCATAAATATTCCAAATTGCTTCAGCTCCAAATACGCTTTCCCATAACTACTAACGACATTTAGTCGAGTGTTATGGTGTGTCTTTTTGCCAAAATGTAACTAACCATAGTCACAAAACACTTACACAAAACTCCTAGCCAATGGGATGCAGTGCCATATCACAGACACCATGCAGTACGTAAACGTATATGCGCACGGTACGGCTTAGTTGCGGGAGGTTTTCAGCTAGGAACATGAGAGTGCAGAGAGGTTTTGTCAAAATAAAGTTTTCGCAATAATATTTGTGTCCATCCCACGCAAAATGATGCCATCTTGATGAAATATTGTGTTGTTCAAGGGAAATGAAAATCTCACTTGAACATTCCAAGGGATGTGTGGTGTTGTGTTCGTCTCCCCTCTCGCAATTCGACTTGGCTAGTATTGAAATACTCCAACTGGAGAATTTGTATGCATGTATGAATTGCTAACGCAACAATTGCGGCATCTTCGCATATGTTTTGCATTGCACATGGTATTTACTCTCGCACTCGGTCGAATAAAAAATTAATACACAATTATATAAACTGTAAAGTGTGCATTCCAGGTTTAGTGAGTGTCACGTATATCGTCGGATATGGGCTACGGCTGAGAGAGGCAATGAGCTCGTGCATATGCACGATATGCTTGCTTACATCTTGATTTGAATAGAGAACGGTTCTGACGACAAGCGAGAGAGAAAGAGAGAGAGAGAGAGAGAGAGAGAGAGATAAATGAACATGCAGAGAGTGAGTGCAATGGGGCTAAGGCGATCAATGTTGTTGATAGTTTGGCCACCGCTTCAGTCAAATCGACAGAGAAAATGGAAATGGTTAAAACTTTTGAATTTCAAAGATCAGCACAATGCTACACAAAATTTGGACATGGAAAACTTCAGAGTCTTTTGGGTTTTCATGGATTGATACGTGCTGGAAAAGCATACCACAACCACTCGCTTGCTTGCCTTCCTTCCTCTCCGTTCACTTCCCGTATGGCACATGTAACGTCTATGTGCACACAATGCACATGCACACATTCATACACACATGCCGAGGAAACGTTTTATCCGCTTGTGCAAATTCAATAAATTGGCAACAGTCATTGGTGAAGAAGAAATTAGTTAGTTTCCAAAACGAGGATATAATAGACCATTTCTGTGGCACTAACAATTACTGCTTTACTCTTTGTCCTCTCTCTCTCTCTCTCTCTCTCTCTCTCTCGCTCTATCTTTCTCTGTTTCTGTTCCTGTCCCGTTCTCGTCGCCTCTATTTGCACACTCCATTTTCGTTTCATGGTTTCTTCGTTCGTTGTCGCTGCAATGCTACAATTACCATTCGAATCATTTTTAATAGTCGTTCGCTATCATCTCTCTTTCTCGGGGACTTATGGCACTGTGTGTGTGTACGCGAGCGTGTATGCATGATGCTAAATGAAAATGAGATTGGAACGTGAAACGGCATCCAAACAGTCACCAACCGACTGATATTCTTGGTGTGTTTATGGTAATAATGTTAATTGCTGTGCAACTTTGGATTCGGATCGTAACTTTTAATATATGGTTTGTTCTGCAATTACTTTCGTCTGTGTATTTTGAACGTTTGCCGCTTTTTTTCTGCTTTCCTCATCGGTGCTGCAACACCATGCATCCACAAGTACCCAACTTTAATGTTGTGTGTGCTCAATCGAGGTAGAACTTAGCTCTCTCTCTCTCTTTCTCTCAAACAATCTTATCATCAAATGAAAAGTTTTTTTCTTTTCATTCGAATTAATTCGAGGCTTTGCCCCTTTTTTCATTTATCTCTTTCACATCGTGTGTGTCACCATAGAAATGAGACTTCTGCATAATGGCCAAAAGAGAAATTCTACAACGAATCTTTGTTGTTGTTGTTATTGTTCGATGATATGCGTAATTATTTGCCATTTGCGTCGAAAGTCAAACCAAAATTGGCATGCTTATGCAGCAGCAGTTGGTGACGTAAATGAAATCATCTCTTAAATTGCGATTTGAATCAATCAGTTTATGGATAGCGTAGCGCTCAGTGAAATTATCGATCTAGCTGCTATGTCACTCTCATCTCTCGTCTAACTTTCGTCATGCCAACACTCGTTCGCTTACACATTTACGTAAATCGGATATGCAATCGATAACATAATTACTCAATAAGTGTGATACGTACGTGACATTTGTTATCCCAAATATCGTTCTCGCGTGTATGTGTGTATGTTACAATACGGATTCTATTATGGCAAATGTGTATGCACGTATGTACGTGCGTGCGTGCGTCCCGATTGAAAAGCTCAAATATGTACGAATCGTAATAGTGTCTGAAGAGCAAGCGCGAGCGCGGGCGCGACTATTCGCTCGTTTCAATTCACATTTGCTGTTTCCAAGTCCGCGATTCGATAAAAGATCATAAATCATATTCGATAATTATTTCTTGTGCTCTTTTTTTCTAAAGTTTGTCTCTTTCATCTCCCTCTCTCTCTCTCTGGGACGCTGTCTTCCTATCTATCGGAGCGCGCTGTGTTGTTACACGCAAAACTTGAACAAAAACCATTTGTCATTCTCATTGGTACGGAAGAGCAGAGGCGACAAGAAATAATGCCAACTTAGACAGAGAGAATGAGTAAATGAGTGAAAAAAGAGAGCGATAAGGAGAGAGAGAGAGAGAGAGAGAGAGAGAGAGCGAGTGTGTGTCTGGGGCAAGAGGGAAGAAACAACGCGACCGAAGAAGAGAAAATTACAAAACTGTATACCGTCAATATTCAGCAGATTATCAAAAGGCATATAGCAAAAGCGTAAACCGAATCACAAGCAAAATAAATACTTCCATTTCCGAGTTGTGAAAAGTTTACTCTTGGCGCACAACAAAAACAACAACACTTACCCATACACGGCGAAAATAAATATAAATTGAATCCCAATGGCAGATTGCGAAGCGATAGAGTCATTCTTGTATCTTTTGAGCGACAGAGACGAGCATCAAGAGGAGATTTCGAGAAGAAGAAGAGAAAAAATGGCAACAAATACACACATTCAGCATGGAAAGTGAATAAAGAAAATGACGCCACACACAAATACAACGGCAAACATAAGCAGAAATCCGAATGCGAACGACTGACTGTGCACAGGCAAAAGGCATAGGTGGCAGCGACAACGGCAGCACCATCATCATCATCATCATCACCAGCAGCAAGAATAAGAATAGAAAAGGAAGCATTTATTCAAAGGTATGCAGTATATTGGCATTTATACGGATGGAGCAAAGGAAATGCTCCAGAGCAAGTGCGAGGCGAGAGTTGAACCGAACCAGAGCAAACAAACATACGAAACGGGCCAACAAACGAACAAACGGAATTCGGTGCGAAGCAATTCGTTCTTCATTCAGTGTATTCTTGGTATTTGGTGCGCTCGGTAATGTTATTAGCTTGGTGAAATAATATGTGCACAAACACGGCAATGAACTTGTCGTGTTTCTATACTGTCGGACACACCAGTCGTTGGCTCCTTCCACATTATCCGATACATTTGTATGTTGAGAACTGCCACACAGTGTGTGTGTGCACGAGCAGCAAACACACCAAAACACGCAGAATATAAGCAATAAAGAGACTATAAATATTATGGTTTATTATATTATGTGTGGATCGAATGTACGAATCTGTATGCATGGGTATATGTTCATCGAAATGGTCGATGATGGTGGCGACAACAACAACAAGAATAACAATCACAAAAACAACAATAATGAACAAACAGCAACAGCATCACCAGAAAGATACAAAATATTTTCCTGTGGCTGAATCGTACGCTGTGCGCATGATCCACGAATATTTTTCGCACCATATAGATTACATGCTAAATGCTACCTTCGATAAAAGCCAGCCAATCCCGAAAATACTTAAAAAGAATCTATCCCTCGGATTGAAAAGCCTTCGACCTTGTCCTTATATTGATACGAACATTTATTTGGTGGGGCATTTTTTTCTTTTGCCTTCATCTTCTCGTTCGCATTTCGGAAAATCACAAGTATCATGTTTTTTAGCAATTTGCAAGCGGTTGCTTTGGCAGTTGTTGAGGACAGGGGTCGAAAGATGGTTTTTTTTCACTCTCTTTTCTGTGTGTAAAATAATGCGATTATCTGCGGATTTTGAGGATTGACTAGCCTTATCAACGGTAGCTTGGCATGTATTTATACAAATAACGAACAGACATTTACAGTGATGGTGCTGCTGCTGCTGCTGGTGCTGCTGCTAGTGCTTCTCTTCAATATATGCCGAGTGTAAACGGATATGTGATGTTTGAGGCATCGGCAACAGCAATACCAAACCAACGATTCGAATCAGAAGATGAGAAGCGAGAGAGAGAGAGAGAGAGAGAGAGAGAGAGAGCTACAGAAACGGCTCACAGTGGAGTGGAGAGATTGTTGAGAGGAAAATCAAGCGATAGATAAGAACCTTTTAATAAAACTCTTGTTATATGTTGTTTTCTGATCATGTTTTGCCTTTTGCATTGAACGCGCATGCAAAATGTAAATACATAATATTCACATCATCAAACATGTATAGCATGCACACGTTCCACACTCTTTGCGCCCATACCATCGTCGTCGTCGTCGTCGTCATCGTCATCATTCGATGAAATGTACGACAGAAAACTCTTGGCAGCTATAAACATAACACAGCATATTATAAAAGGTTCATTTAATATCAAATACGTTTCTCATTCACTTGCACCATGGTTCCACAATCACTATGAATTTTTCCACATTTTCATTCTCTTCTTTCTGCTTAAAGATGCTTCTTCTTCGTGTTTTTTCTTCGTTTTTTTTCCTTTCGTTCTTCTGTGTTCTCTTTTTCCATCGTTGTTAGCTCTTCGCTCGGGCGCACTCTGTTTTCTCTCCTATTTTCTTCGTTTTGGACATTTTGTTCTTTTTATATTCGTCATCATATCCCTGCTGACAAATAATTTTGATATTTCCTGGCTAAAGGTTTTGACTCAAATTATTGCAGTCGATTCGTCGAAATTCGATTCGTCACTTTTGGCATTTTCGGTGTGTTACTGTGTCTCTCTCTCTTTCTCTCGGGCGAACATATATATACGTTCGCACGCGCGTTTGACATCAATTTTGTGGATACGAAGTCGAGAAACTCTTGTTCCAGTCCATGAATTTCAAGAGATAATAATTTCAATTTCGAACGAAAATGTCATACCATTTTTGGTTGGCAGCAAGCAAAAAGAGACGAAGGAAAAAGAGAAAGAAGAGAAACACCAAAACGTTGATGTTATTCCGATGTTCAGTTGGGAGCGTTTCCAATGGCCAATTGCTAATAGGGCCGATTCATCTTTTCGTACGTTATGGCCTTTTATATTCGATTCTTTTTCTTTTTGCTCGCGTTTCATTCTTATTCCATTCTCTCCGCTTGCTTTTATTCGATGCACACACACACACACACACACTGTGGGCCCATATTATATAATACTTATGAAGTGATTTTCAATCTTGATATGTGAATCAGGCGCAACGGAGATAAAAGTACACCTCCAACAACGGTAACAGCAGCGGCGGTAACGGCAGTGGCCGCAATAACAACATCAACCATTTTGCGGTGCTACACATAATGAAGATGGAAGCACATCACTTTGCGATGGAGAGCAGGGCGAAAAAAATTCACAATATAGCGATTTGTATATTATTTTACTGGTTTTTTGTTGCTGCTGCTGCTGTTTGCTGTTGCTGTCATTTCCCCCGGAAACTTGCTCCTTGCACTCTACATATTTGCTCATTTTTGGATCAAAAGTCGGTTTTGGAAACCGATTTCATACCACACACACACACACACACACATACATACACCCAAAAAACACGCCTCAATGCATCTGTATTTATGCAGAGCATATAGTCCTTATTCGGAATTCTTTTCGCTTGAATTCATTCAAATGGCAAACCAAAGAGCATTTTCACCGCAAAACTTTCTAGCATTTTCGAGGCAAAAGGCGAAGAAAGAAAAAAAGTCCGGGAACACTTGTGGAAAATAATTCGACAATAAGCCGTTAATGGAACACATAGTCGCCGTCGTTGCCGTCGCCACCGCTGTCGAATCGCAAGGCGAAAATCTCAGAGCGTATGCTTTCTTCGTTTTGGTGTTACTGAATCGTGTGCAAAACACACAATCGCATGTGTGTCTGAGCACAGTGCATATCATCTATCATATTGTGCAAATTATTTCATAAGTTTTCTTTAATACACTTTGTTTATGGATTTCTCTTTTTCTTTTCTCTCTCTCTCTCTCTCTCTCTCGCCCTTGCATTGAATCACAGAAGAAACATAAAACAAAAATCACAAGCAAAGCAAGAGATGAAAATGTACGACAACAGACAACGGTAATGGCGACAACGAATCTCAGTGCATAGTGCACATAGCACTCAAATTAAGCGATAAGTGAACCGAATAGTCAACAGACACCACAATCAACGGAACGCAATTTAACCGAATCCGAATCAACACGCGCGCATTTTATGAAAATATTTTCTGTAGGCACGTCGTCATCGTTTGTCGTTGTGTGAACATTTGTAGGTCAGTCGCAGTAGTGTTTTGCATCGGGCGATAAAATCATGTACAGCCGTAAATACCACTTTAAAATGTGCAAGCGACAAACAGTGCTAATGAAATCGACAAAGTTGCTACCGTCGAAGTAGCAAATGCAGTTTACACTTTATATTAGGTTTCTCGGGTTGTCGGTTTTACATTTCATTTAAAATGCAAATTATGTACAAAATGATGTGAATGATATATCTGTACGTATTCCTTTAAATGCAATTAAAAAGACGAGAAAAAAGAAGAGTGAACGAACGAACGAACGAACGAACGAATGACGACGACAGCGGCGACAGTGCGCGTATCGTGTGATTTGGCAAATTGTGTACGCTGACAAACGCGCACAATATTTTCTGCTGTCTCTGCTTTTTTTAAAAGCCAAATTTTTTAAGCAAACTGACGAATGTGTATTAAATTAAATCCGATTGCAACGACAGATTGCATGCGATTTTGGTTGACATATTTAGGCGGAAGGGAGAGTTTTTTTTGTCGTCTGTTTGTTTCGGTATCTGTCACACGACATTTCCATTTTACACGGCATAGTGCGAAATGGTTTTATTTCTTTATGCTGTTTTTCTCTCTTCTCCGGAAAGAGATATACAGTAACAACATGCCATCGTTATAAAAACAAAATGTCTTTTATCTTGTGCGCCACTTAATCGATACTCGTTTTCGTATGCCATGCTCGTTGCATGTGGAAACACGGAGCAAAAGGTCAGAATTAGTCATCCGAGTGATGAGTTGGCGAAAGAAATAAATTAAAGTTAAATTCTTGACATTGCGAACAATCATTTTCAACCACAATAACGGCCGACAAGATGACGCAGAATGTTGCAGTAAGGATGGGAGAGAGAGAAAGAGACAGAGCTACTAAAAGTGGCAGGCGTAAACGAAGAAAATGTTATCTTTTATCACTTTAAATATTTGTCTTAGTTCATAAATAGAATAAGTTCACTTTTAATAACATAAAACAAGATATAAATATTTATTCTTTAATGATGTTTGCATATTGCCACATTTCTATGGTAACTCCAGCCACCGTGGCGTAGCTTTAAATCACGGATGTAGCGTGGAAAGAGTCAAGTACCGTGTATATTCAGTTGCGAATGTATGTTGCGTTGTGTGTATGTGTGTTTGTTTGTCTGTGTATGACTGCATGTTCTATGCAAAACGAACGGATAGATTTGTGGCACAAAAGAAGAGACAGAGCGCAAGAACACGATGAAACGAGATGGAGATAGAGCAAACGAGTGAGGGTTTAGCAAGAGAGCAAAAGCCATTTACATGTTCATTATTATTGGTGTGTGTACTTGCAATGTGGCAGCGTTTGTGATGTGTCTTATACTAAGTCGCTCAACTGGAATAGTTATTTCAACTATTATGTCATTCATGACTTTATGAAATTTGAGCTTGTACACTTTGTATATTCCAGTTATTTGTTTTCCTGCTTAAAAAGCGCCCGCACAGGCACTGGGGTACAGGCAACCAGAACACACGATACAATGCATAGAAGAGTCTTTGCCACTTTTTTTTTGTTCTCTTCTCATTCTATACTCTTTCTTCTTCTCATCGTCGCTTTGCTTCCATTTTAATACTTGTATTGCTCTTATCACATTCCATAACCAACTATTTGAATACGTGAGAGCACAGTCTTCATTGCCTACGTTTCGTTCGAAGATGACGGCAGCGTCGACTACGACGACAACATTATTATTGAGCGGAAAATTACTTGAGCCACGAATTGAGATTATTTTTTCTATTTTTAGACTTAGTTCTCTCTGTCACTCTCTCTCTCTCTCTCTCTCTCTCTCTCTCTCTCTCTCTTCATGTTTATAATATGTATATACGCACGTCTTTGACCGCGCGTACAATGATTTCCATTGAGCACGAAAAAAAAGAAGAGAAACCGACGAAGAGACGAATAATGCAGATGAAACACATTGAGCGGTAGCAAAGTGAAGTGAAGTAAAAACGACACACAAGTCTTTTTGCGCTTCGGCAAATCATCTTAATAATAACATTATACCGTATTTCGGAGGCGCAAATATGAGGCTGATTTATTTAAAGACTCGCTTTATTTATGGTGCTAATCACAGGTTGGTGCCACTCAACATTCTCTAGCTGTCTCTGTCGATTGTCGTCACTTCTCTGGACTTTATCTCGACGATCTGTTCGACGCGTGTCATCATCACTCTTACGTATGTACAATTGTACATTACAATTGCGCTGTGAATGCACGTTGATGACTCTCTTTCTCTCTCCTTTTGAATATCACAACTTTCGGTTAATTAATTCTAATCAATTTTTTTTCGTTCATCTAATGAATCGCAACCGTTGCAAATGCTGACATCGTAACCAATTTGATTAATCCGGCACTATCTCTCTCTATCGGCCAATTCAATGTGAACACATTAGTCATGCAATCGACAACGAAAGTAATAAAACGTGTCAAATAAAACCATCATCCATACAAACGAGTATTGAATTCACACCTTTCCATGTTCAATCGCTGTTTTCACCTTATACTTGCATAACAAGTTGTTCGGTTTGTACATTGTACGGCCTATGGCTTGACATAGCTTCAGTTTCACTCCCATCCCAGCCATGTACCATATCCATAGAGATTTTTTTTTATCGGTTTGTGCGTCTCAGCCCATATAGTTCTAATATGAGAGTAACAGCAGCAGCAGTGTTAAGATCAAACATTCATTCATTTCGTCTGCTATTTCCACATCTAGCATGGTCATCCTGTATTCGATTCCAATTTGCGTCATTTAACCAAGCAATCTAGGTTAAGAATGTCTGCATCGATATATGTATAGAGTCAGGAAGAAAATGAATTGAATACAGAATAAAAGCAAGAAGAGAAAAAAAAAACACCAAACCTTCACACACAGATGGATGGATCATTTTAAATTCACTCGTTGTGAAAATGGCGTTGGTTTTTCAGAAGGATGATGGTGGTGGATTTTTTGTCTTCTTGCATTCCGTCCATTGTTAGTGTTGTTGTTGAAACAAATGTCATGCCACTGACTCGTAGATGAAGCTTTTCATTTCATTTCATGGCCATAAAACTTGGTGCAATTTTCATGTTTGCCATTTATTGCTTCGCTTCGCCCGAATGTGCTACATTGGAAACGGTAATTTTCTATCGCGAATGACACACACACACACCAACGAGGAAAAAAACGAACACGAAAAATGCAGAATAAACGGCAAAAAATTGTTGGCTCCAAATAGAAGTGGAAGAAAAAAATATTCGCTCCGAATATATTCATCGCGTCGCGTCGCGTCGCGTCAGACGAATTCCGAAGCAAAAAGCAGAAAACGAAACACAAGAAATATACACAAATTATGTCTAATGTATAATGCGTTTGAAAATTTAATATGACAAATCAACGACTTGTCAACACAGTCAGCCACTTGCTATTCACGCTTATTTTCAGGTTTTGTCGACTTTTCTCGGTTTTTATTGTGTTTAGTGTTGTGAATGCGGAGACAGAGAGAGATAGAGAGAAAGAAAAGATTCTTAAATGACTCATTTCAACATGTATGATTTATGAGATAATCGAGACATATATTTTCGATGAAATTATGGACGTTTGTGTCTCGCTTGTGATTTGTCGTCAATTGGTTCGTCGTTCTTGTTGTTGAGTCAAAACGTGAATTTCTCACTGTTGAAATCAAACATAAATTCTTTTTTTATCCACATAAAAATGTGTTTGGGCTTTCGTGAATTGTTTTCGTTCCGGTTTCGAACTTTTCAGCCCGAAATCAAAACGGTGAAAATATTTTTTTTGTCAAGATTGGATAGCCATCAGTCGATACGTTGACTGATTTCCTGAAATGTGTTAAATTATTCAGTGAGTCAATTTCTTATGGTCTTCATAACCAATTTCTTCTTTCTTAACGAAACAAGCCACTTTTCCAAACACAGTATCGACATGCTTTGTGTACACACTTCAGTAAAAAAAATTGAATGCAATTAAGACCTATATCCGTTCGAACGAATTGTTCAAGAGTGAATTAATTTCCTTTATTTATCGTATCGATCGCAAGACTTGTGAAAGGAGTCTCTTTCTCTCGCTCGCTCGCTCGTTCGCCGCACACAGAGTCGACTGAACACTTTGTGTTGGATTGTGTATTGGTTGTTGTTTTTATTTACTGAAATAAAAGGGCGGTAAGAATTGATTTAGCTCGAGGGTGCAACAAGGTCTCCATCGCTTTGTGCGCGACTGCTTCTCCATTTTACCATTTAATGGTTTTATTGGTGTAATGTGAGAATTTGAAAAGAGTTTTCTCGCTGCCTCTTACTTTCGCACTCTCTCTCCCTCTCTCTTTCCTCGTTCGCTCGCTGCTTTGTTCGTTCGTTTAATCGTTGGGTCGAGTCTGTCGCTTTGGCGTCTAGCAACACACCAGCCGATAATCGGCAATGTAACGTAATGTAATGTACTGGTGCCGTTGTTGCAGCCGCTGTGCCGCGGTCGTCACCGCTGCTGTTATAGCTGTTGAGGCGCATGTTTGGCGAGCTCTTATTACACGCATGTGGGCGTAATTGTTAGTATATGATTCGTACGCAATCACATCAATTAAATTTTCAAAAGTACAGGTTGTCCAGAGCGAGGGAGAGAGAGAGAGAGGGAGAGAGCGAGTGCCGAAAATTGTGCAAATAATCGTTTGTATCCTCCATAAACACACGCATCCCAACAACACACAACTAACTGACAACAAAATGGTGAGATACTGATACACAGCAACAGCAACAGCAACTCAGGCATTTTGATGTGCCCATTCCAATTTGAACTTTGAGTATTATTGTACATGAAACACATTCCGTACGTGTTCATTTTCACAGACGCGCATCAATTTATGCCAAACAAAGTGCGGTAGCCGGCGAACAATATTGGCGGCTTACACGGAGCTCGATGTCGCTGAGCATGTTTAAATAACCATAAATAATTTTCTTCTCACACTTGTTACACCGTTGGGTAGTGTGTGCGTGCTCTTTCCGTCTCTCTCAATCTCTGTTCAGTTTGCTACACGGTACAAACAATTCGTTTGTGTTTTATTAAACATCATCTATGGCAAGTGCTTGCACTCACGCTCGCCCGTGTATTCGTAATCGCCGTGTTGCCTGAATGGAAACCATGTACTCGGGCTGCAATATAGTTATTAACCGACGAAAAATTGCACTAATTAAATCTGGTGTGCAAGTTGTTCGGAATTAAAAAAAAAAATAAAAGTCGTATAATAACTCCAGCAAATACACACACACTCTCACACTATTACACAAACATACACAGTCGCAGTAGCGTTTAGATAAACAATTGACGTTTTTGCGCGGGGATATAAATTGAGAGCTACATGGAAAGTTATTAATCGCTTCGATCTTAATTGCTAAATGTGCTATCGGCAACAAGCGGATATATCGATTAATTTGCGTTTACTTTTCAGCATTTTGCACCATTAATTGCATCTTCTCTTGTAACTTTGATTCAGTAATTGCGTTTAATTATGTTCATTCACCAAATCATTAAATTATAGTTTGCCTGCAACGAAACCACTGCATATTTGGCGGCCGCTAAATATATATTTATACATGAAGTGAAGAAAGAACGCCAACAAGAAGAGAGAGAAAAAAAGAGCATGTAATCAATTTGCTTGAATTAATTGGATATGAAATGTGAGCTATGTGCGACATAACGATAGTTTTACTAAGAAAAAAGATTATATTTATGACTTGAGGCTGGCCCTCTTCCATATTACAAATAAACTACGGCTAAGGAAAAGATATAGAGAAAAAAAGCAACTAAAGACAGCTTTTGTCGTGCAATGCAGAGACAAAAAAAAATGTTGTAAACGGTCAACGGATTCGTGAAGCAACACAAAAAAGAAGAAACATCAAGTTCTATGTATCAAAAATCGAGGCAACAATAATCCATAATTAATGGTATAATCAAATCACCTCAATAATTGATAAGTGCTTCACTCTATCCATTTTGACCGATCGAAATGTGAACCGAGAATTTCAATTAGGCATATGTATATTGTATATGCTCTTCTACGTATGTGTATACACACACGCGGCATCTGGTTATAATTATGCCCATTACCTATTACTACATACTCTCTTATTTTTTTTTCCCTTTATTATTCATTTTCGTTTATGTATTCGTCTGCCTCTCATATTCATTAAATAATCAATCACTGATATCTCTATTGACTTGAATTCTCTCACCTTAATTCATTGGTTACTTCAACGGGCGAATGTGTCACACACACACTTCATAAAACAACACAAAAAGAGCAACAGCAAAGGCGCGTACGGTTGCTCGTTGTTCGTTCTATCTCTTTGCTCAACTTGTTTGCTCGATTTGCTCTCACTCGGTGCCGTGCTCGTTGTCGTTTTCTGTCGCGCGCGCGCTATTTTCACGTTCTCTCGTACACACGTTCTGCTGTTGATACAATACAATGTGTATAAATTAGTGTTTGATGACGGCCACAACAACACCGACGATTTATTGCATAATATTGTCTTGCTCGCACTCATGTACAGATACAGGGAACAAAAAATTATAAAAGCTTAAGCTCTCGGAATTCTACTTTCGTTGAAACATTACATGCAAACATTAAAAACAACGACAACGAACATGATTTTTTTTTCTATATCACATCAATAATAAAACAACTGAGAGCAGCAGCAAAAAAAAAACGACAGAACTTGTAATTGATTTCTTTGAATCGGCCGAAAAAACAACTTACTTAGAATGAACAAATTCACCGTTACACTTGGTCAATGTCTTTTTTATATTCGGTTGTTTTTTTTTTTTGATCGATTGAATTTTAGTCCACTTTTGCAATATTGTTCACAAATGTCTTTCGCAATCTTTGACTCACAAATTGGTACTTCGACGAATGGGTCGATCTTTTTTTTTCGTTATTTGATTTTTAATTTGTTCATTCGAATTCACTGATCTGGTTCTGCGTGATGATTAGTCTTTTTTGTCGTCTATTATTTATCTTGTCATTTAGTTGTCATTCAATAAATCCTAACTCAGCACCGAAACGTTTTGGTTTTTTGTTCAGCTTTGTTTTTATCTCTCTATCGTCTCGCACAAAGTATGCTGCAACAATTCAAAGCAATCGTTAACATAGATTCACTGAAACTGAAACCGATTCTATCCACATTCCTCTCTCACATCCACCGATTGATTTATTCACTGATTACTTTTGCCATACATGATTCACACATTTACCGATGGCAATTTTTCGGGTACATTGGCTTGGGGTTAAATTCCGTGCGCGAATAATGATAAATCACGAATAAAAAAAAAATACAAACAAACAGATGAACGAAGAACGGAATACGGCACTGCACACACAGATACACCGATTTAGCTCTTCTCTATCAAATTATTAACTCGCCTCACTTATCTCAATTGAATCAGGCGACAAGAGCAGCAATAACAAACCGAAATTTAAAAAAAACGAACACAAAATAATACAGGAAAAATACATGTAAAGAACGGCGTCAGTATAAGAGAAATACATAAAAAAAACTGACTCAAATAAACACATGAAATAACAAATCGAATGCAACTTAATTTGCACACATTTATTGAACGCATATATATATATATATGTATTCGTTTGCAATTTCTCGTTCAAACAACAGCAATTGACTTTTTTCTGGCTTCTGTCGTTGCAATGATGATGAAGCAATGAACTATTGTCATGTTATTTATTCTTTTCTCCGTTAACAACAACAACAACATAAATAATAAATAAATATAAAAAACTTTTTCCGTTTCGCTCTTGCTCTCCTTTAATTGTTTCGATTCACTTAGTCAGAGCGGAATTTTCGATTTAACAACATGCCAACCCCAATCAACATAATAACATATGACAGTCGATCTCTCTCTCTCTCTTTTCTCTCACTCTCTGCCTCTCTGTGTCTCATCAATGTTCAACAACCATCAAGTTTCAAATTAATTTTTCTTTATTAAATTTATTATTTTTGTTACTTTTTCTCGTTGCTTGATCTCTCTTTCGCCCGTATTCATTCCATCGAGTGCATTTTAATTTTGCAATGAACTTTCGCGTATATAATCAAAATCAGTTTAGTTTTTATTTAATCTTTTTCGATCGATTCACAATGCGGCGGCTTTTAATGACACTGAACACTGTGTTTACGTGTATGACAGACGAAATAAAAAAAAATTGATGCAGTTTATGGTTTTATTCTCATTTGCGTGAATAATTCGGTGTTTGATTTTCGATTCGGAAATTGGAATCAATCAACGACAGCCGACAGAAGAAATAAAAAAAAACAACAATAACTACAATAATTTCATTCCACTCGTCTATGCAGAGTTTATGTTAACAAATACACGCACATCGCAGCGATATATAGACAGGTCACTCACAATGTGTAGTAGACGACAGTATGGAAAATGTAGAGAAAAAAAAGGAAACGAACCAAAATAAAATAAAATGACAACAAGAGAAGAGAGAAAACCGAATTTGTGTAGTTTTATTTGTGTTTCTTGTTCTTTTTTTTTTTGTTTTGGTTTCCTTGCATATCAAACACACAATACCGATTCCACTACGGAGAGAGTGAGAATAATGACGATGATAATCTGTTAGCAAAAGCGCAGTGTAGTCAAAATGGCCACCACACTGTATGATGATAATAAAATGTGCAATTCGTATGTTTGAACACGAAAGTGTTTATTCAAGCGCTTTGCAAACCTCTTCTTCTTCGTTCGCTCGTTTGTTCGCTCTCGTTCGTTCGTCTTTTACTCCTCGTTTCGTGCTAATACCAACATATACATTCAATGGATCCATTCATCAGACAGAGACGGAACGACAGCATTTCGACGGAGTGTTCGATGAGAGAGCATCGACGTAAAAATGAGAGATTGCAAAACCAGACAGAAATGGAGTGAATCAAATGTCATGACAAGTGTTGCCCGATCTCGATCAATCCATATGCTCCCCCCGTGTTTTGGCGGTACTTAATGCGGTGGAATTGCACGAAACAAACTATTTCGCCGAATTTCAAGGCATATCCATTCTAATTGGAAAAATTAAATCGATTCAATTTCGATCTAATTGACTGGCAGTCAATCCGAAAAAGTTATTAGATTCTGTTTTCCATCTGATAAGAACTTCAAAGCTCCAGGGATATTTTCTCTAACGAATGACAGTTACATGTTTCAAATATTTTCGAACATGGGATATTTCAATACACAGATGGGGAATTTTTCTGTCGCGAAATGGCCCGTTGCATGTGTGCGTAAACTGACAGTACGAACATACCGGCTTTGAATGAAAGTACTTTTGACAGAAGCGATTGCATTTTCAAATACCACTTCTTTTTTTTAAACAGCAATCAATTTCGGGTGAAAAATTACATGAGCTGAAAATATGATTCAAATATAATCAGTCGATTCGTAATGGCAATAATTAAGCAAAATGTATGCGACCTTGCCATCACACGTCTTAACTAATTAATCACCATTATAAATGTATTAAGGTGCTTGCAACGGAAACCGGTAAGCTGTTGCACACCCCAAAAACTTCTTTTCTTTGAAATTTTTAATTGACAAACAATTTGGAACCAGTTTTTTCATTTTAAAAATAGGATTTTGTGAAAAATCAGAACGAAAAGTGTTATTAATTGAAAGAAATTCTGCTTTAAAAATCCATTAAACTCAACAGTATGTTGGTTGCGTGTTGAAGAGCTTTTTCATGAATTAAGCTCTTGAAAAGCCCATATGTGCCCATTTCGTACCGATCATATGATGGATTTTTTATTGGAAATGAAATTGAAATAGGAGTTTGCAGTTGATTCCAAGTGGAATTAAATGACAAACAAACATTTTTTTCGACTTATACTGCTTTGGTGCTCTATCATTTATATCTTTTCTGTAACTATACATACCTCTTTGAAACCGAGAGATTTTGACTTAAAATCATTACTAACCTTCAATTGCACCGCAGCAACCAAATTACTCTCACACTTAAAACTAAATGGGAAATGTGGAATCAAAGGCGAATCTTAATGTAGGTATATCAGATTTTGTTCAGCAAACATTCTTTTTATAATACTCGATTGATAAAACATCAATGAAAATAATGTTCCATTTTTTCTGACATACTTACGTTATGTATGCTCTATTTGAAACAAAAAAGTGTTCTCATAAAATACTGAAATTTCGCAAGGTGGCACTTACTTTGCTCGTATAACATTTGCTTAATATTCAAAAGAAAATATATGAATGAAGGGGAAAAAAATGTCGTGAAATAAATGTCTTTAGATAGAGAGACAGAAAAAAAGGAAATAAAACCGGAAAAAAAAGTTATTAAGTCTAATCAAAAAAAAAATCAAATTGTTCATGTCATTTCACTGCTTGTCTCGGTGTTATATGGAACTTTTCCGGCCAATTTCATTGCTTTGAGGTGCGTGAGCATATGAATAACTTCCAACAGTCAAGTTTGTACGTTTCGATGATTTGATAAATAATTTAAGTATAAGCTTTACATGATCCTTGTCGTATTTTGTGTGTGTATGTCATTCGGGAGTGTTTGGATTTGGATGTGATTGAGACATGGTGGTGTGATATTTGAGAGGATGGTATTAAAATCTGTAAATAAAGAGTAAAATGGTTAAAATGGTCGAGTCGTTGTGTTGTTGAATATTTTGTTTGAAATGGGATACAAACGGATTTTGTTGATTTGAATCTTCGCTATGCGACCGTAGCAATTCCCAATCGGTTGAAGACGGTAGCTGTTGATTTAGCCAATTCATACTGTTCTTGTAAATTAACAATGGGTCGGATCTAATCATTCGAAAGATAATGGCAAAACTATTAGCAAAAACGTTAAACACTAAGTTTTGAAAGAAAAATCGAATTGTTTCTACATTTCCATGAGAAAAAAAAAGAAAAAAAAACCAAACCGAAAAAAAATTAAAAGACCGCAACCAAACAAAAAAAAGGAAAATTAAAAGAAAAAAAAATGAAAAACTAAAAGAAAAACCCGGATTTGATTCATTTGATTAAGGAACTTGTTAACCTGTCGATTGAGCTTTGTGTTGCGCTGGAGGAAAAGTCGGGAAAATTGAGATACGCGTGAGCATCAAAACTGTTGGCCAACAATGCCGCATTCAAATTGGCTGACGCCGTACTAATATTTGTATATCCGTTACCTGTGAAGTCTGAATTTCGTGCCGATAGAACGGATGGTGATGCTGGCGGTGACGGCGAATCCAACGATATTATTGCATCTATGAACCGTTTATCAATTTTATAATTTCGATCGCCCAAACCAATTTCCACACGAAATAAAGAATTGTTTAGAGAGAAAATAAAAAAAAAAGAGAGAGAGAACAAAAATGATTAATTCCAGGTACTTACAATGAACAATAGAGGAAGAAAAAAAAATGAAGAAGAAGAAGAAAGTAAGAGAAATTGAAAGTGAGAAATAGATGAAGAACAAATGCAAATATATAAACACACAAACGTCTCCTGATTTCAAAACAAAATATGACTTGGTGAGTGTAAACAGAGAGACAAAATGCATCGGTTTGAAGCAGCACAAAAAAATTGTACAAATGAATGAACAACGTTCTTTTCTAAGACTGCATCGAAGTACCGACGAATTGATTCGAATGATTATTATATTTAAACAAAACAAAAAAAAAACGATTCGCATTGGAAAGAAACAAGACCATGGTTAGCCAGAGGCATACACCATTAGCATTATGTGTATCAATATATTTCTTATTTAGTAACAATTTTCCCATTTACAATTTTCGAATACGCTTCAATTCGACTTTGAATTCCATTGAGAGAAAAAAAAAACAAAAATTAAAAATTAAGAGAAAGCATTATGTCACAACAAACAAAAATTAAATGCGCCCATCGAAAATAAATTTAATATGTGTGAGTGTGTGTGTGTGTGTGATGTGAAGGAAACCATTTCAACAAAAGCCACAAATTCATACGAAATTACATGTTTGTTTCGATTGAAATAAAATAAATAGAAATAAATGTGTGTATATAGTGTAAAGGGACATACTTCGAAGGTAATAAAAACAGCGACGTCGACGAGTCGCGGATATTCTTTTTCGTTTCGGAAATCCGCTTTTTAGTTGGATGAACGATGAATAACAGCACCGTATCTCTTGTAAACCAGTGGGTCTTGTAAAATAGCAACGAAGAAAAAAAAATGAACACTACATACAGAATACAAAGAGTCAAATCAAAAGTCCTGTTGATATTTTATAAATAAGATTACGATTTTATTTTCTTAAATATATTCTCTTTTGTCAACTTTATCTTCTTTTGTTTTTTTTCGTATTCAGTGTCTCATTTTGTTACTGTTGTGTCATTTCATTTTCACGGTTCCATGTTCGTTTCTTCTCTGTCTCGTATCCTGCGTTTCGTGTAAATATAATTTGATTCTCATTCATTTTGCTTTTGATCATTTTTTTTTCATTCGTAAATTTGCTTCCCGTTTCGATAGAGTCTAATTTGTTTTTTGTAATCCATTTGTGTTTGTATACAAGAGAAAACTAATGCTTCTCATTTGTCGCTTTGTAGAAATGATTCCGTACAAATTTTGTTTGTTTGTTTTTTGTCATGTATTTTACTTTTTGCTAATTATTTGTTAAAACGATTTTCGATTTTTGTTTCTTCATTTATTCATATCTGTTGCACAAAGCGTTTCTCTTTAGTTCTAAATTCTTGTGTTTTTTTTCTTCAGTTCCTTCCAACCAGTTTGAAATGCAAAACATCAATTAGAAATTACACACAATAATTAATAAATAGCTAACAAAATTTGCCTGTGTGATTTGAAATGTACAGAAATGGATTTAGCATGAACTGAATGTGTGTATGACACACACACACTGTGTGTGGGTGGGTCTCAGTCGAATTTCGATTCGAAATGTCCAAATAATAATCAATTTTCTCCTTTTCTCTCTGGTTTCACTTTTACAACAAAATATTTTGTGATACAACAATTCAGTTCAGCTATTGGACCATAGAAATTGATCCACGATATTTTTTTTTTCTCTTCTTAATTATGAACAATGGAAAGAAAAATTACTCTCAAAAAGAGAAAAAAATTAAATTAAAAAAAAAAAAAATGAAACGTTAATTATTTTTGTGTGTGTGTTTTCAATGTGAATGGTCAAAGACTGCGATGATTCTTATTTTACGAGGTGTTTCTCTTCTATAATATTATTTCAGCCATATCGACATCGTCTTCTGTTGCAATGTAAAGCGTGTGTGGTATGCGTGAATCCCATTTTCATCGGTCAATCGAATGATTCGGATCGTGTGTGTGTGTTCGTATTGTTTTTGCGTTTACATTACAATTTATAATCAATTCGGTTGTTATTTATTAGATCAAAAATGGTTGGTTTTTTCGATTTTATTGATTTTGTTTTTTTTTTCATATTTGGGTGATGATATAATGGAGAAATGGTTGTTTGTTTCAAAATTTTGTTTTGTTTCAATAGTTTTATTTCGTTAAATCGTTTTGCGAATTTGTTTTATGATTATTTAATTGGTTTGTATTGTTATAATTTTTTTCACAGTTTTCGTATGCATGTCAAAGAAAAGTAGAAAATTCAAATTCAAGTTATAACAGTTTTTCTTCAATATTAAATTGATAAATGCATTTAGGAAAGGGAAAAAAAAACTAAGAAGAAAACATTTTTAATAAAAATGTAAATTGTTTTGTTGATTGTTTTTTCTCATTTTTTGTGTGTGTGTGTGTGTTTTTGTGTGTATGTTGTTTCAACCAATGCTTGTGTGTTCTTTTGCTTCAGCGTTTTTTTTTTTTTTTTTGAAAATTATTGAATATTCAACAATAAAATGCTTATTGGAAATTTAGTGTCGGGACCTACCATTCGTAATGACAGGTGTTGCTGACGTTGCTGATGGACCTTTGTTTGAAGCACTTGAATTATTGTTCGTACTGTTGTTGTTCCCCTGACGAACTTGAACACATTCATCATCTGAATCGCTAAGCGTCAAATCCACCTAAAATTTTCGAAGAAAGAATGATTTTATTTGGCAAATTCAATTTTGATGATTCCATTGTTGTTTCGTTTTTTTTTCAAATTATTACCGAGTCTCCAGTCGTCGTTGACGATGGTTCATTTGGTTTGCTTGCCGCCGTCGTCGAACTATTATTTCCACCATTCATTGCTTGTGTCTTAATACTTGATTTCGGCGAATCGTCGGCTATGATTACTTCTGTTGAAATGAAAATGTTGGAGAAGAAACCAAAATTTGAATCGAACCCACCGTGAAAAACTTTGTGATGTAAATGAATTGAATCGTACCTATGTCATCTGAGATTACTTCCACTTTTTGTGTTGATTTCCGTGGTGTGTCTAAACAATTTGAATCGGAATTGTTATCGTGTGTTGCCCATGAACCATCTTTTAGTAGCTGAATTTCATTTGTGTCCGCCGGAAGTAGGGTTGACTGTAATACGTCTTGAAAATAGCTAGAATAGATACATACAAACACGAATGAAAAATACACAACATCAAATTCAGTCCATAAAACAATGTTCATTGCCGGTTTTGTTTATATCCTCCCATTTGGGAGAGACAAAACGGTAAGCGGCATCGATCAAAACCTACCCATCAATCACTAGTGTTTCATACAGTGCCGGTTTATCGCAAACAGGACAGTTCCACGTTGGTTTGCGCTCATTCATTTGAAGAAACAATGATGCGTCGAAACATTGCAAATGCAAACACGTCGATGCTCTGTGGAATCGGGTCGATTGGAATAACGTTATATATAAATAAAGGGTTTATTTTTGTTTGTTCGTTCGTTTATTGCAGGATTTTGATGAGAGCATTTTTTCATTTAAAAAAAAAACCACTGTGGCTAACGGTCAATTAAAATACGTTCAGGGCGAACATAATTACTCTTGTTAATTCTGGTTGATTGCTAGCTTTTTGGATTTTCTTTTGCTCTAAAATGGTTTTTTTATATTTTGTTTTTTTTTGTTGTTGTTGCTGAAAGCCCTTTAAATAATATACTTGAATGTATCTTTTTTCCATAAACCCTATTTGAAGTGTATACGATTTTAATATTGTTTGATGAACTAAAACATGTTGCTTTTATTATTTGATTACCCTACATGTAAAAGCCTTATCTTTGGCAATAGAATTCATTCGATTTTATTTTCCTTTCAAAAATGAATAATTTCAGAAATTTTCTCTTTTTGTTTCGTCTGAAAATCTATCGCCCTGCCCAAAATGCACAAACACACTCATACATATGCTCGGCCTATTTGACATTTGACGCACGCTGGCAAAGTGCAAAATTATCTGTATACAAGCATGTGGATTTAAGATTGTGTATACACCAACAAATACGCATCGCCAAAGTTTGTTTATCGAATCCAAATTGGATGCGATAACGTTTACCTTACGGTTTACATTTACGCACAGTAAACACATTCGAATATAACAATAATAAATGTTTTGTGCATGCACACAACCACATGTGCACTCATTTTTTATACTTTGCCATTTTTGGAATTGGTTCAACCATTTAAATGAATGTTGTGGCGGTTTTTTTTTGTCAATGCTTTTTTATGAACGTAATAATAAATGGTTTGCTCAAACAAATGGAACATTATTTCTATCCATGGCATTGAAAGCGGTAATATTTTTCAAGAGTGGAATAAATCAGGAATAAAACAATTGTTTACCGGCACGGTGTGGTCATTCGCATTTTTCCAAGCGGGCACATCAATGATACGCGCAATTCTGTCGTTGCAATGTCACAGTCAGCGTCTTCTTTCAGTTTTTCCTTGACTGCGAATCAAACAGAAACAAAAACCAATTCAATTGCATTATTAATTCAGTTTCAATTGATAATCAATAGCAAATTGGCCACAACATCATCCGCATTGGCAGCGACGACAACGATGGACACATCAGTGACAATTGAATACATACTCAGAGAACGTGTAAATTCTATTGGTTTGATTCCTTTTGCCTTCATCCGTTGCAGTAACTGGCTTGACGTCAACTTTTTCACCAAATAAGCCGATATGACGAAACCTCGATTGTAATCTGTACACCACGTGACATGTATATTATTCGCTACCGTCGGCGAGAGTTTAACATTTGTGGTAATGTTAACCGGTCGTGGTGGCCGCTTCGGTTCTACGCCCGGTTTATTTGTCGGAATGGGATTCTAATTGGGATTTGTTGTTTTTTTTTTGTTGGGTGGGGGAGAGAGCAAATCCAAATAAAATCAATAAAAATCCCATAAAATCATACGATCCAAAAATTGGCGTTTGGATGCAATTGCATATATTGGGTGGTTGTTTGATGTTTGCTACTTACTGGCAATGGGCATAACTTATTATTAACTTTTACAATAACATTAGGCGGAAAATAATCTTCTTGTTCACACGATGTTTCTAACAAACAAAATCGTAATTGAACCTGTATGATGTGTTCAATTTTCTGGCTATTCCGAATATCTCTGCGAAAAAATAAAGAAGAAAAAAGAAAAGGAAATCCAATTTGATTCGATCCGATGTGATAATGAAGGCGAAAAGAATGTGGTTGGAAGTGAAAACGGGTTTGTTTCGTACCTATTACTAGCTATGTCAGTGGCTTGCTGCGGCGTCAGATGGAAATAGTATGTGCCCTCTTGCATTCGTTGCGAATTCGATGTGGGTATCAGTGTTGATGGCTTGAGTAGTGTGGCCATCACATCGAAGAATGCCAACTTTTTCAAACGCACATCCGGATGTTGCGGTAAATTCTGTGTAACGCCTGGCTGTGGTGGTACTGTTGCTGTGCCGTAGCCAGTGCTGTTGACCAAACCATTTGTGTGAGGTAATGTGACGGCACCGTTGCCTGTTGCCGGTGGCACCACATTCAAATTCGGCTGATACATAATACCGTTGTTCGACAGATCAGAAACCGACGATCGGTCTATTACTTGCGGTACGGCTAATGACGGCAGCGTTTGTTGTGATGATTGTATGTGTCTCTGGTAGGATTGTCTTACCGGTGGAGCAGTTTGTTGCTGCTGCTGTTAAAAACAAACAAAAACACGAAAAAAAGGAATAAAAGAAAAAGAGACAAACAGGCATTCATTATAACGTCAAGAGAAAATATTAATAAATACAATGGTTGTTGTTGTTGTTGTTGTTGTTCTTTTTTGTGTCAGTTTATTTTCAGTCTGTTGTCAAATGTATACGTACGTTTTTGTTATTTGCGAATTGTTCAAATTGATGTAAAAATGATGTGATCTGCGGCTGAAATGAACTGTACGGTGTGCTGCTCACTTGCGATTGTATTTGGCCAAGTGGCACGGCCGGAGTGGATAAAGATGTCAGTGGATTGTTGGATTGCGATTGACTGGAAACAGGTGCCGTATAAATTTGCGGTGATGTTGAACGACTTTCAGTTGTTTCGCTACAATGACAACACAAATTCGAAAGTTAATCGCAAATCAATTCATTTCACTAAAGGCACTTCCTAGGCACCTTGATCGAATTTTTAGCAAACAAATTGATTGAATATTCGTAAAAATGTTTAAAAAAATGAAATAACATTTTTCTAGTTTTGCTTTGTTTGGTTTTGCGTACGTACGTTTGTTTCTCCAAAATGGTTTGTAGTCTCGATTTAGTCGATGAATAATTGGTTCTCAATAAATCATAGCTTCGGGCACGAAGGCTGGACAACGATGATTTGTCTGAAGAACGATAGTTCAACAATTGTCGTAGTTCTTTTTGATTAAGTGTGTCAATTGCTTTCTATATCGGTTCGAAGCAGAGAGAGAGAAAGAGAGAGAAAATGACGAACACAATGAAGATTTAACAAATTGCCGAATTCCTTACTAACTGTCAACTAACTAAAACTACACTAAACTAACTCGATGTAACTAACTGTTAAAAAAAAAGTATTCCAAAGAAAGCGACAACGAAAAAAGAAGTCACACATTTCCGCAGAAAATTTGTAATCTCTCGATTTTATGTGAACGTAATGATTTGAATGTCGATCACCCAAAAGTTGCTTCGTTTACGATATATTGTCATTGATTTAATGCTCGTGTACGGTGCGACACGAAACAACACACCGAATTGTGTATGGGAAATTGAACAATTTAGGCGCCCATTCCGATCCGAAGCAACATATATATACGACGAATCGGATGGAGATATATTTGTTGCACGAATCAAACTGTGTTAAATTCACATCGGATTTGTTGACAAGAAAAAATAGCGGTAAAATGAACTCTCAACGAAAAAAGAGAAAAAAAAAATTCGGGAAAAACTCGGCGAAATGAAGCAGCGCGAATCGAAAATAAATGAAAGTAACAATGAATAGTCGAATGGATGCATTTTGTTTTGTTATATAGTACAATGATTTAAATGTTTCTCTTCACTTTTCCATCACACACAAACAATATTTTTTAGAAACAACAACAACAACAACAAAACATCACTTGTAACAAGTGTACGGTACACACACACACTGTGGCTTCATTGAAACACACACACAAAAATAAACGACGATTTCATCAAAAAAAAACCCAAACGAAAGATAGATGCAAAACAGAAATGTAAAAAATGGTAAAATTCTTTTTAAAAATTTTGGTCGATCGTACACAAAATGCGCTTACATTGTGCGTTCGATGGTTTCGGTGATTGTGTTTTATTATTTGATTTGATTGGATTGAAAACGACCCGGAATGCAAATTAAGCTTGCGATAGTTTCTTTTTTGGCTCTAGAATTCCTCCGAATCAGCGGGATCAACGCTAAACATCGTGCACATTGTGTAAAGTTACTTCTGTTCACTAATATTTCTGCTCTTTTTTTCTGTTTCTTTTTTGGTGTCCCGATGTGTGTAAGTTTCCCTCTAGTCGAGTTCAAAACTCAAGTTACTGGCGAAACGAAGACATGAATAAAAGGAGACACATATGAAGTACAGCGGACTAAAGTATGTTTGCCAAGTTTGTAATGTCTATCGCCTGTGTATGGTGTTGTGCACACTCACTTGTACACACGACAATTTATCGTGCTTGTTCGCATTCGGATGGTGTGTGCGTGTGTGTTAGTGAACGCTGTGCATGTATACATACGCACGGCGAAGATACACCAACACACACACACACACACACACATACACGTACACATTATCACCAGCGACAAACATTTTCGAACTCGAAAAATCACATCGATGGGTAGACAACATAGAATAAAATATGGCGAATTGCGAGCCGATGTCGAATCTAATCGAAAGCGCACCGAGTGCATACATATCGACAGTTTGCCACTCACACACAATCAGCCAGCCACTTCGTGTCTCTCCGGTCTTGTTTGAAACCAATGGCAGCGGGAAAGAGAGAGACAGAGAGCGTGAGCGGGATCGCGCGCGTCACAGCAGCTGCATTATTTTTGTGATAGTCGCTTAAAAAGACTAACGGAGTAAATGTTTCGGTTCATACACTCAATATCATTACCGTTTTGCCATTCCATGGCATATTGGTATGTGCAATGAAGATAGAGAAAAGCAAAAAAAAAATATGAGTGGCAACACGAAGCGTAACCGAAACAGAAACACACATACACTTAGACACAACAGTGTTTCAGAGCCAAAGAGTGTGTTGTGTGTTGTGACCGAATAACAAACGGGCAATCAAATGGCTTTTTCGCACTCATTTCTCACACGCGCGCACACACTCTCTCAATCACATATGATGGTATATATTCGATTGTGATTAGGATTTATTCGACTTCATCCTGCCGAACGACACTTCGGAATCTGGTTTGACTTAGAATGGCAGCTTGAAGGGGCATCCATGGTTGCCAGGCTGCGGGTTTTTCGTTTGGAACAATGAACCGAATGTACATTTTAATTGGATTGAGCCTTTTTTTTTCTCTCCATAAATTGTGACCACTAATCGATCGCACTTTTTTTACAGCCGATTTGACAATACCATTCACTATGAAATTTACAGCGAAAAAGGATCAATTGATTCATATGGTCAATTTGTCGTATAAACAAACCCGTTTGCCGTTGATTAAATATGGAAAACGAGCGAAAAGTAGATTCGAAGCCAATCAAAGTATCACATATTTTTCATGTTTTGTTTATCAGAGATTCGACGACATGTTGATGGCGGTGTCACACGAACCGATGACAAACCAACCAACCAATCAATGCGATCCAAATCTTTGTAATATCATGTTGCTGAATGTTCAACAAAACAAAATCCTTTTTGCTGGTCGTGACAGTGATTTTATTTTTAGCTCTCAATCGAAATGATTCGATGAAGCAGATTGACGAGCGCGCAAATATCGTAAACGTTTCACAAGTAATCGACAAAGCTTCAACAATTATGGCAAAAGTTTTGGGTAATTTAAAGCGCTTCAAACAGATCATAAATTATTGGTTGGAAAAAAAAGTTAACGAATTTAATATTGGTTCGTTTTTTTTTTCTCTGCTGCTGATACATACCTCTAGCTGCGGTACATCCTCAGGGATTTGTGCTTTTGTGCGCGAACGAGTTTGTCGCATTTTCCGAAATTTTCTATTGCATTTATGGTTCGGTTAATTGCTCCCATTCAACGCTCGGTACCACCGAATAATTCGTCCCCGTTTTTTTGTTGCTTCTCTTCAATTGTCCTCTTTGTTTTTGGTTTGGTTTGATGGTTTCTCCTTTCTTGTCTGACGTTGTTGTGTGTGAATTGCTTTCCGTCGTTCAGCCTGTTTATTTTCGATTTGTTTGTTCGCACGGTGTAAACCTCCTTGTTCTATTCAATGTGACGTTGATTTTATTGATGTTTTACCACACAGTCGGTTAGTTTGGGCGCTAACTGTTTTATCCTTTTCTGACTTTTGCGGTCACACAAACACTTTCAATTTTCAATTGCCGATTGTTCGAAAGAAAAAAATGGAAAAAAACTTTTTGTCTTCCTCCCGTTCTCTTGCTGTGGCATTTATTTCACGTACGACTTTGACACACAGAACAAAACAAAAATCTGTTTCAATTTTCCTTCAGATCCAAAATATTAAAAATGTCACTCACACGATATCGAAACAGAGAGATAAAATAAGAGACGTTTTAATTATTCTAAAATTATTTTACACGTTTGCGTAGGCTTCTTCTTAAAGATCCTTTTGTGTTTAGCATTTTTCTTCTATTTTGTTTTTGTGCTTACTCGCTTCACGTTTATTGCCGTGTGTGTATATCTATATTATTTTTTTGTTGCCTTCGGTATTTTTTTTATTTTGTCTTTTTATTTTTTTGCAGTAGCTTTCTCAATTGTCGATTCTCAGTTTATATTCTGTATTTTTTTTTTCATGTGTGCGAAATGCTGCTGTAACTTGGTGCCGACGTTTATGGTGCGCGTTATACGAAATGTGACACAAAGCGAAATCGCTCTGTGCTTGCGATGATTTTCGAAATTCGAATTTTTCAAGTTGGGTTCTATCTAACCATCCCGCTTGCGCTGACCCTTTCATGCGGCCACCGTCACATCGTTGCTTCTCTTTTTTTCGCCCGTTTTCCGTTTCGCCGATTCAAATGGATGTGTTGAGTGGAAAAGCGTAGAATGGCAATGAAATCGAAGTTCAAACGGGAAAATGAGAACGAGAGGACAGAGTCAGAGAGCGAGAGAGAGAGAGAGAGAGAGAGAGAGAGAGAGAGAGACGGAAAGAGAGTGAAGACTTGACGACAAACGAGATGGCAACGGATAAACTTTAAATAATTGATTTTTTTTTATTAAATTACTATGGGTGGTAAATTCACCACACAATATTTATTTTAATCAAATAAATATCCCACTTTTAACTCACGCCACGTTCCCTAATCAAGGGTATCGCTGAGGGGTCACACAAATGTTCAACTCTCCAATATTGCGTTTTTTTCTCTATCTCTTCCACATCGAGTGCGCCCCGATGATCAATTCGAGCCCAAAATGAATATTAGAACAATGGAGAATGATCGATGCAACTTACAAACTCACACACACACACACAAACCCATATACACACTCTATACACACAATGAAACTCTCTTGCGCTCATGTAACATTTTGCATTTTTTTTTGTTTTTTTCATTATTTATTTCTTTTATTTTCTGAACTGTTGCTCATATTCTTTTCTCTTCGAATTTAAATGAATAATTTTAATTTGTAAAAAATACAGCATAACATGACATCGAATATTCAAAGAGAACAAAATGAAACTGAAGAAAGAGATAGAACAAAAGAGAAAAAAAAACAATTTTTCTAATATGATTGCAGTTTTAAAATTGGTTTTTGTAGTATGCTAAACACAATGCTCATAGTTTTCATGTAATATTTCCGCTCCTCTTCTTGACAAGAAAAAGGTCAGCAAATTACAGGTTTCATTAAAACCGCACGGCGCTCTCACTTAAAATCGATAATAGAAAAGAAAAACAAAACAAAACAAAAATTTCTATATGCGATAAATCTAAAAAAAATTATTTTTTCCCTTAGTTTTGATCCGCTTATCTGTTTCTATAGCCGGCTAAACCAAACCATACTTCAATAATATATGAAACTTTTTTGTTTGTTTTGAAATTTTCTTTTTTCAAAAAAAAATTGATGCTCTTAATTTTGCTGAAATTGTCGTGCATGTGCAAAATTGCGCATTTACTGCATCCGGGAACATTTGAATTGAATCCACGTTTTTGTTGTCACATGAAATGTTTACAATTTTCTTCAGCATTTTCAACAGAATGAAAAAAATGAAGAAAAGAAAATTCGGCAAAATAAAAATCACACAATTCCATTAAATAGCGCCGACCCAGGCACTTCTGCAAAATGTTGCGCATTCCACATGTGGTTCAAGTATGGTTTTTTTTCCTTTTCATTTTTGAATGTGAATGTGCAATTTCGTTTTTTTTTTCTGTTATAAAACTTTGTTACGCTTTTTTATATGTATAATAATTATTATATACATTTTACAGTAATCATTTTTTTTACATTGATTCCCAATTTGTTTCAAAACAAATCCATCTCATCACAGTTCATGCTCAGTATATCGTCTTCGTAGGATACAGCTGCATTCGTTGCTCTTTGAAAATCTGCTGTTGAATGGAAAGAAAATCAGAATTAAACACACGGTTCTTTCTAAATGGATCAATTCATTCGCTTACCTTTTTCCGGACTTGTCACATTCACCATGTGTTGAATTGAGTGTGAATCGAAGTCTGAGCTATTTTCGCGATTGCAATCGGTGACCGGAGATGGGGGTGGATTCGAGAGGTTAACATGTGTATCCAAACATAAATGTGATGTGGATGATGCCAACAGATCACTACGTGACCCCAATACTGGCAGCTCATTTTCGTTTTTCAACGATTTTTTCAACTCCTCCACCTCCAGATCACGTTGCAGTGCCTGTGATATTTTGCGATTTTTAATGGTTTTCCGTGTCTCTTCCAGGAAAATGTCCTTTTTCTGCTTTTTGCTGATATCATCGCAATTTTTCAACAGAAACAAAAATACACCGCCAGGTGTTCGACGTCGCATCCCATTCACAATCAACATACCGCCGTCACTTTCGATCTTCTGCGTTTCTTTGAACAGTTTGATTGACAAATCACGACCAAGTATATTTACAACTCGAACTGAGAATTAAAAAATGGGAAATTCAAAATCACGATGTGAACAAATGATATGAAGAAATTAAAAAGGGCTGCCTTACTCATCAATGTATCCTTCTCCTCGTACAATTTATTGGCAATATCTTTAGCGATTTCATCATTGGTTGCCGATGCATCGACCGACAAGTCGAGAATATTTCGGGCCATATTCATGGCACCGCTGCCCTCGTTACCGCTGCTATCATCGCTACGATTGCCCAAACGTAAGCGCACATTTTTTCGGTCTTTTACGCTAAGGCTATTTGCTCGAAAGCGTTTGTTCTTCGATTCAAATGCATTCGATGTGGAGCAATTGAAACCTTTATCCGAGTCATCGCTGTACGATTGGCGACGTTTTAAACTGTTTTCACCGTTCAAACGATACTTCAACGAATAATCATACGATTCACAGTTTCGATCATACCGTCCACTGTCCTGATCGACACCGCATCCCTTTAGGTTTTCCATCACCTCCTCCTGTAGACTGCTCGACCAAATGTTGTATTTGTTATGATGAAAACGTGACGTTTGTGCACCAGGAATTTGAATGCCCTGCAATGGTTTAATTCTGTTCGACAAACGAACACGAGTGCATACACAGAAATCAAACGAAAACCACGTGAATATCATCGTATATGAGACAAACGGGAGTGGGCAATATCTTCTCAATCAAATTTTTCACTTACTTTAGAACCTTTTTCTTGTTTGTTCGATTTCTAGCACTGGAAAAGTCGCAATCACTGCCCGAATCGCTGTCCGATTCGGCCAGAGACTCTTCCAATTCGGATGCATCTTCCATTTTGGTGATTCCACTGGTGCCTAAGGATGATGGTAGTGATGACGCAGTTTCTCGTGTCGATGTCGATGTGTTTGGCCTCTGCAATGGAGTATAACTGTCGTTGCTGTCGGAAAGCTGTGCAAATAAACAACAATTTTCACATGGGTTAAAAAAAACATTTCAATTTTTTTGTGCGGTTTGGATGTTGTCGCATTTTTGCGACACGACCATTCACCTCTCCATCTTCGAATTCATCGTCGTTATACTTTATTGGTTCATGCTCCATTATGTACACCGTGCACACACATTCAACTGGCCAATTAAACGTCCACAGAACACTTTGGCTAATTTCTGTTGATTTCAACAAAAACGAGAAAAAATCGCCCAATTTTCCTTCAAATTTCCCGTGCGTATTAAGTGCTGTGCAAAGTGTTTTAATCGCCGTCGTTCAGTTTTGATCAAAGTAGAAACTATGAAAAAAAAAGTTGTAACACACACAGAATGGCAATGGATTATATATACTATATATGTCAAAAGGCGAAGCGCGATGTCAAAATGAGAAAGTTGCCATAAATTCATCGGGCTCGTATCGGTTGTCTCTGTCGTTCGTACGCATACAGCGCCACTGCACATACGGTTGTCGTTATTATGGTTGCTTGACTCAACCGAACTGTCACACTGTTGACGTTTTGCTCTGCTCCCAATGACAGGCCAAACACAAACACAAAACAAAAAAAAACGAAAACCCTAATGATATAGTCAAAACTGAGAGGATAGTGAGCAAAGCAGAAAATTGAAATTAGCCACATCGGATCGAACAAATTTTTTTTCCGTGTGTTCACCGAGCAATGGATCGGAATAAATCCAATATTTCGCGTCCTAGCAAATCGAAAATTGGCGCACCGCATCATGGAAGTGAAATTTTTGCTTTGGGCTCGAAAACTACAGCATCAACTAGTAATCGAGAAGACAACAAAAGTAAGGTTATGTCATCAACGGATCGAAAACGAGAAGCTTCATCGACGTTGGCCGCAAATGTGACGAAAAAGCCGAAATTAGCCATCAGCAGTGTGACCAGTTCAATACATTCCAGCGGTTTTTCATCGGTATCGAGGAGCACCAGTCATGACGGGCCCAGCGGTATTACATCACAAAGTTTTGAATATTGGGAACAAGTGGCACAGGAATGCGATAGTTCCGAACTGGTGCAGTCTGTGTTAACCGCAATTGATCGCCAGGACAGTGATCAGGTTGTTGCATTATTGTGTGGTGCTATCAAATCGATAACAATGCGACCGAAACTCGAAAATGCACAATCGTTATCACTGCTCTACTTGGCCAAACTGCGACCGAGTATGTTTTGCAATGAAGTTGTCACACAGGCATTGTTATCAATTTTGCGTCGTGACTCAACGCCAACATTTAAAGCGAGAAGCAATCCATCAACACACATTCTGGCTGCCAATTTACTTGCACGCGGCTATCATAATAAAACGCAGTGGCCCGAGAGTTTTGTTCGGTATTACATTGAAGATGCGGTTAATGAGCGTCTATGGGTGGATTTTGATGAATGTTCCGCATTTGTGGAGAATATATGTACGGCTTTTGGCACAAAAACACCACCCAAATCGATGCTTCAACCGGAATTGAATCCGATGGGTTCTATTTCGACAATTTCATCACGTGAGGCAACCGATGAGGATTCAATGGAAGGCAGCATCGCTGGTGCCAGCACCGAGTCGATGAAAACTGCTGAAAATCAAATAATCTGTACGGTTCAGCCGCGTTACGGTCACATGACGGATGTCGTCGAAAAATTGGTCATCGATACGGTAAAGGAACAGTTCAATAGACGTCAAGCACCCGACTGTTTAACACGGAATTTTTTGAAATTTTTGGCTTCGGTCAGTGGTATAACCGATATAAGAGCAATGGCCGTCACACGTTTGGAACTCTGGATGCACAATGGCAAGTTAATGAAACCGGCCCAAGAACTTCTCACCTATATTTGTTTCAATGTGAACAGCAACTCTGTGCGAGACAATGAAGTGTTGGCCAATTTAGTGAAAATGCGCCTGAAGGCAAAGGCTCTGGTCAATGTGTACATGAATTGCATCAAAGAAATGATTATCGTGCAACCGGACATTTTGTTCGTTGTACTGAAGAATGCCGTTCAAAATGAGTTGTCCAATGCTCGAAATCCCAACAACATGGGAATGGGAATGCTGGCGAGCATTTTTCAGACAAAACCCGACGAATCCGCACGTCATTTGGCCGCTATTTACCAAGAGTTTTTATTGCAGCGCGAAGACTGTTTGCGTACCTTGCGCGTATTTTTGCGTGAATTGGTGAAAACATTACGCTACGATATCAAATTAATCGTTTTCTGTGAAGCATTGCTAGGCAGCACTCAGAATTTCATTCAACAAATTGAAAATTTTGAATTTCGAGACCGTATCTTCTATTCAATGATCGACGTGGTGTGTTTGTGTATGTTTCTTTCGGTATCGCCGCAGATTCGCGAAGCAAATGTCTTGTTACGAGCCGGTCGCGAAACAAAGAGCAGTAAAATTTTGATTGAATACTACAAACAAATGTCAAACATACAAAAAGAAGCCATCAAATGGATGTACGACATTGTACCAGCTCTATTCAAACCATCCGAAGCCGAATACACACAATCATTGCATAAAATTCTACTTTTAGATTCGCCCGAACAGTATACGAAAGGTGATCAATGGCCACCGGAACAAGAACGTGCCTTGCTCTTGCGTTTGGTGTCGGAAGTGCCGTTGCATCAAGACACAATCGTTTATTTGTCGTTGATTGGGGCCACAAAGGAAATTCCCGTCAAAATACCCGATGCAATGGAAATCATTGAACAAGTGATTCGACGATCGGCCAGTTTGCGCATCATTGACTATCCCTCTCTGTATGCTGACAAAAAGGAAATTATTGACTTTTTGTTCACGATGGCCGAGTATCATCACCCGGAAAATATCAAATTGCCCAATGATTATGAGCCGCCAAAATTGGCCATCGGCACATTGTACTGGAAGGCATGGAACATTTTGCTGATGCTATCAGCACACAATCCGAGTACATTTGGTGCCTTTTGCTGGGAACGATATCCAATGCTTCGCAATCTAATGGAAATGTCAATTACCAATCAATTTTCCAGCTACAGAGTGCCCGAAGAGGAGCTACAACTCGGTGCGCTAGAAAAAACACAAATTTTGGAATTTGAAACGCACTTGGCAGCCGCAACATCGAAAGTTGTTATCACCGAGCAAAACAGTTTACTGCTATCACAGTTAATTCTGATGGACCCGATGGGTGTGCCGCGCAAACCGCCAGCTCAAGTGTTGGAAATACTGCAAAATCAAAATGCCACTTTGAAATTGGGCCATTTGTTATGCCGCAGCCGAAAGCCAGATTTATTATTGGATATCATACATCGTCAAGGCACATCACAGTCAATGCCATGGCTTGCTGACCTCGTACAAAACAGCGAAGGTGACTTCAATCATCTGCCGGTGCAGTGTTTGTGCGAATTTTTACTGTCAAACTCATCGTCAATGGACAATCATCGCGATTTAGAGCTACTGAAGTACTTGCAAAATCTACTGGCTGATGAAAACCAAGACGTTCAAACATCGTGCGAAGTACTGGAGTATTTTCTCCGTCGGTTGTCTTCACCATCGAAACAAGGCCGCATTAATGCAATCAATGCGCTGCAACTTTTACTGAAAGTATTCCATAAGGAAGACGACGAAAACATTCAAATGCACCAAGATGAATCGAGTTGGCTGTTGCAATTCCTTCCATTGATGCCACACTTTCTGGATGTGCGATCGATTGTTATCGTGCAGCTCAGAGCCGCTTGTCAAATCGAAAACAATGCCGATTTGGTGATGATTTACATTCAATTCATCGCAGCAAACACTTTGGGAGACTCAGTTTTGGGTAATTGCTTTTGCTTTTTCTTGGTTATTTTAAAATTTGAAGTTAAAACTCCATGGATTTTTATTTAAAAAAAATTTCATTCAAGTTTCAATTACTTGAAAGAGTGAACTCCTTCGAAAATAATGAAAATTACTCAAGAAAATCAAAACCATATTATTTTCTCCACAGAAATGCTTGACCACGTGATGGATTTGAGCCAGTTGATTGTCGAACGGAACACATTGTTCTCATGCATTGTGCCAACTGTAAAACATGATGACAATCGTTTACAAACGTTGAACTGTTTATATGTCATGTTCAATAATTACTTGATCAAACTGAAGGATTTCAAGGAGACCGAAGAGTTGAACAAATATGCTGAGCTTGTAATGGTGAGTAATTTGAATCAGACGAATAATAAAAAATTTGAATAAAATAATTTAAAAAAAAAAAATGAAAATAATCTGTTTCGGCTCAAAGGTTAAATTCCACAATGATGATATGCAGCCGATTCACATGATAATAATCCATGCGTTCGTCATTCTGTTGACATATGCAACAATGATTCCGAATGCAACGCCATACTTGGACTACTGGTTCCCACAAAATGCTCCGCTTCCGCATGCATTTTTCCCGGAAACCGATGAGCCAGCTCCCATTTTTCCCGATTGGCTGAAATTGAAAATGATTCGCAGTTCAGTTGATCGTTTGGTCGATGCCGCTTTGAAAGATTCGTCACCGCAACAAATTGTGTTGTTCATCCAGAGTTTCGGAACGCCAATTAATACCATGTCAAAGCTACTTGCCTTGCTTGACAAGGCTGTTATCGAAAATGCGGATGCCGTGAAAGAAGTTATTGGCGATACAGGCTATTTCGCACAAGTCGTTGAAGTTCAGCAGGCTCGTGGTGCTAAACATGGTAGATTCGCAATCGAAACATTGCAGTTGGACGAAAAAGTCCAGCCAGATCCACCAAAACGAGACATCATTGTAACCGAACAACTGGATATACCATCATGCAAACCCCAGCCACAAGCTAATTCATCACAATCGAAAGAAATCGATGAAGTGATCGATTTGGTATTGCACAGTGAAACATTACCACATTCACTGTTACTTCGATTCCGTCGCCTGATTCAACAATTACTCACCACAGATGGTCAACATCATTTGGCCAAACAGCAACAAAACACCGTTTCAAAGGTGGTACAGTATCTGTCACGCAACGCTAAATCACAATATGGACAAACCTTTTATCAGCGCATCCTACAGAGTTCAGCGGTTTGCTCGTTCTTCCGGACATTGTTTGTGTCTGTGCAAGAAAAGTCATCCAACCACAATTACTTGGCTGGCATCAATGATCATGCCATGGAATTCATGATCTCCGACAATTGTCCCATCATTTTCCAAATGATTTTTAACAAAGGTATGAAAAAACAAGAACAAAGTCGAATGAACATTTTTGTTTATTTATTTTCATTTGAATCTTTTTCATTTTTCCACAGTCAAAAACTACATAAAAGTCGACAAGGACACAAAGTTTGCGGTGGAAAATCAGGATTTAGTGCAAGTACTTCAGATGAGCACAATGACTGAGCTACAAACAAAGGGCAATCACCTATTGAACGAATTGATAAAAAATAATACGAATTCAGAAGAGTTGGTGGATGTGATTACGACCACGTTGAAAAATTCACGAATTATAAAAACCGAAGATGCATCGGAATTGAATAAAAATGGGCTGTTAATCGATTGGCTGGCTGACATCGATTCAGAATTGATAATTTCAACCAAGAATAGCCTTGATGTGATGTTCAATCGGTCATTGCCGCAGTTTCGATTTTATTTGCTGTCACTGTTGAGCCATCAAGCCAGTTGGTCAACGTTGCGCAGTACATTGGTTAAATTACTTGCTACGTACCAACCTGATTTTGATTCAACATCCGTGATACACTTCATTGCCGCCCTCATTCATAATCCAAAACTGTGGCAAGGTCGCGAGAAAAATACATCAAAACATTATCGAATCGAGTATGTTCTGCTGTTGAACGATAAACAACTGAAGGTGTTTACCGACTACATTCTGAGCGAGGAGAATCTCGATGCGGAGAAATTGAGTTCACGCGTTAGTACGCTATTGCAATGCATTCCACCTGAATTGCTCGACCTCAAAGAGTTGGTGTCATACGTGCGTAACGATTCAACCGTTGGCAGCGAAACATTGAGACGTCAATTTTTGCAGCAGCTTTACTTGAATATACCGCCAATGAAATTCACCGTGCTTGATTTGGACGAAATTTATCTGGCAAATGCCGTTAAGCTCACAAATTGTGAAACCGATAAGGTCACAAATAACATAATGACCGCAATGTCATCGTTAACAACACCAAGGGATTTCCAGGCAATGTCACAACACATGGAGCTGCTGCTACGGAAATTGGCCGCATCACATCCATCGTTGGTTTTACGACAAATTTCCATGATGGCATCACTGTTGCAAGGGCGTGCCCATATGGATTTGCACGTTCTACGATCCAATTACCATATTCCGTTGTTCATTCAAGTGTTTGGCATTTTGGAACTGTTGCAGCCGCTTATTTTCGAACAAAACTACAGAACATCATTGCATTCAGCGCTCGAATGCTACTTTAGTCTATTCCAAAATCATGGCACCACAAAAGACACCTTTGATTTAATGTACCGTTTCATGGAATTCCTGCACATTTACACGCAAAAAGATTCGGCAAACGCATGGAAATTCATCGAACCACATACGGATTTGATTGAAGATTTGGCCGCCGACAATCGCATGATAATACCACTTCAACAGTTGGTCCAAGGCGTGTCGTTGATCAAGTATAAACAGAATAAACGCAATGACAACAATAATGACAATGCATCAGCCACACAGGAGAATACCGGTGCATCGGCAATCATTCTAACGCCATACACGAAAACGCTTAATCAAACACTTACAAAATTGCTGATTGAAATTCAGCATCGTTCCAATGACGAAGTGCTGAGTCCGCTACAGGAATTGGAGATCATCACAACAAAACGTCAAGTGCCCTTAGAATCGATACACGAACGACTTTTGACACTGATTTCATCGTCAACGGTTAGCATCCGGCAATCAGCCTATTTACTATTAATTCGCCATCTAAAATCGAATCCGGGTAATTTAGCGGTGAATGCAAACACCCTTGCCGTGTACGTGCAATGTCTACGTCAAAAAGATACCGGTGTCGTCATATCGGCGTTGCAATTTCTAACCGAAATGGTGTGCTGTCTGCAGGAGTATTCATCGGAGATACTGCGCAATGCCTTCGAAATGGGCATCAAATCGAAAATCAACACATTCGAACATATCCGAAAATGTATACTCGCACTGAAGACACAGCATGCGAGCTAAACAACCATTTCCTTCTGTTTTAGTTAAGCGACAATTTTCACAAACAACAACAACATCAAACTTCTTCTCGGAACAAACATCATTTATTTTTTTTTTTTATTGATTTAGTTTTTTCTAATGTCTAAGTTTAAATGTAATTACAAACATTTGTATCGAAGAAAAAAAATAACAACAACAAGAACATCATCATGGAATGGACTAGAATAATATAGAAATTTTAAATAAAACTGAAGAATATTAGATAAGAATCTAAAGCATTACATATTTTCAGATTATGATTAGTAATATTTTTGTAAAAAAAAAACAAATGACAACAACCAAACGAATCCAATCAAATTCGCAAATAAAAAAGATTGAACAATTCTAAACGATTTCGCGTAATTTCCCATTTCATTTGCAAAAGGGTGGGTTGTCGGATAATGATTTTCAATTTTTAATGACAGAAAATCGATTAAGCAACAAATTGAACTTTAGCTGGAATTTCATTTAGAATGGAAACGAGAAGAAAATGAAAAAGGGAAAAACAAAATGCGGCTAATGAATAAAACGTGTAAGTAGAAAAATGGCAACAAAGTCAATATTCAATAATATATACTGCAAACATTAAGTTCGTCACTTGAGTGTTGTCTTTTGTCAAGGTAAATCACACAACAATCACGTTTATCGCATTTATATTGGCCAATCATTTTGGCGATGATTCAAGCGAATTTACAAACGATAACAAAATAGCGTGATAAACATCTATAAATAATGCTTGGTTCATCGAATTGATAAAATACGATAAAAAAAATGGAAGGTTTCATTCAGAACGTCGCATCGACTTATTTTTTCTGTTGACAAGTTTTGGTTTGCGGACAAAATGCATCAATATAAACCACAGAAAAGCGAAAGAAATGTCACATCTATGCTCACAATCAGAACAATCATCGGGAAGGAGAAAAAAACAAACGTTGCCATTTAAAAATGAAGATAATGTCGTTATGGAATATTGTTCAAGACCATCGAAGCTTAAAATAGCATCCGTAACAATTTCCTTCACCGATTCGCGTGAACCATATCTGTCAAAGTCATACAGATGACAGAAAATTTACATTTACGACCCATAAAATCCAAGTATTCAATCTTATCGGTTGCACGGTTTGATTGGATGTATTTGTCAAATTGCAGACGGGCGTATTTTTCTGTTGTATACGTCTCAATTCCTTTCTTCAGCATTGTCAAACGATGTGCGATGTAAGACCCCCAATTTTCACCTTTTGGCGATGGCATCCGTTGATAGCGTTCACGGTCATGCTGTTCTTCGGCCACAAATCGCCTTGTCCATCGCTTTGCCTTCCTATCCCGAACACCCTGCCTGGCCAGATAATGGTACCTCTTCGAGCTGACCGTGAAGTTGATCTGTGGGAAAATGATAAAAAATGAAATAATGCACTCAATCACACGATTTGAGACAACACAAACACAAATTGAAACTAAAATGCAACTCACCTCTTTGCCAGTTTTGATATTCCGTCTGACTGTCGCGTTCCAGGTACGCATGCCGGGATCAATCCCAATCTCGTATACGTACACACCATCACGATACCGTTTCCGCACGATTTCATCGTCTACTAAACGATCCAGGTGACTCTTCGGTACTTCGTACATAATGGATACCGCTTGACCATTCGAGGCAATGTAGGGCCGGAAACGTTTGTTTGATTTCAACAGGCGATGTATCTTTGGCATATCGAAAATCTCATCCCAACACTGCGTCATGGGGTCCTCCACAATTTCGTACTTGATTATTAGACCATGTAATCTGAATCGCATTTCGGACATCATTCGAATGAGAACGTCCGTCTCCATTTTCACGTGCTGTCGCATGAACTGATGAATCGGAATGACTTTGAGATTTTTGATCTTCGGAATTTCAATGCCATTTTCCTCAGCCCAAATGTGGAAATTGTCCACCTCCATTTGCATAGTCAACCACATGTTGATTGATTTGAACCATGTTCCTTCCGATGTTGTGTATATTGCGACATCATTATCTTCTGGCCCGCCAATTTCCGCAATCATATCGAGAAGCAATTGGCGCTTCTCCCACTTTACTTCCCAATGTCGGTCGGTTGTTTTGATGGGATCATACCGATCGATGGTCCATTGCACGGCACGCTTGATATCATCGTTGCGTAATGTGGGGCCAGTTGAAACAGCGTTAAATTGCCACGCACGCATTATGAGATATTGGTACAGGCGTCTTTCGGCATGCATCTCCAAATTGTTGCGCAAATTCGTGGTGTATTGCTTGTAGAGGTATTGCATCTGGTTTCCGAAGAAGCTATTACCCGGCCAACTGAATCGGTTTTCGGCCTCCATATTCTCCACGAAATCACGAAAATCTGGAACCATTTCTTCCTTCTCTTTGTTTTTTTGTAAAACTGCATAAAAACAATCCTTAATTTCCTTGTTGCCATCACCACTGAAGAAGTCCGCATTATTACTTTCGTTGGCACTCTTAACTTTGTACAGGAAGAGCAGCGAAGCTAACGCGCAGATTTTGGTGCATTCAATCGACTTTTGGGTGAACCAATCTTTCACTTGTTGATAATATTGTGGTCGAACGATAGCCTTCAATGTCATTTTTATCGCTAGAATGCCGATTTCTCCTTCAATACCCGTTTTGCTGACTATTTTCTTCTTTTTCCGCTGGTTACCGCGAAGTGGTGTACCCTTTCTCTTCGGCATTTTGGCTGAAATGAAATCAAAAAAAGAAGAAAAAAACAACAAAAAACAATTATAGAAAATATGAAAAAGATATATCCACTTGAAAATGCAATTCAGAAAAGAAAAAAACAATTGAAAACACCGAAGAAACAGAAAGAGAAATTGTAATTTGAAAAGTGTATCAAAGTCACGTCTTACATCAGCAGGCAATGCAACTCGTCTGACTGAATTCGATTCGCTTCGTTGTGTTTCGTTGCGGTCGTATGATGAAATTCACATCGACTCATCGATGTCACCGAGTCTGTCAAATGATCCGCTAATTTCGTTGTGTCAAAATGTTAGCAGTGCCACTTTGCAAATGTCCAGTTAGTTTTGTATCACAACGGTAACATGAACAAAATTCGCCGCAAACATGTCTTTGCTTTTTTAGCACACAAAATCGTCCCATTGTATACACTCACTGTCTTACGGTGGAAAAAGAACAAACGATTATCACTAGTTTTGCTGATCTTTCATTAAAAATGAATACGGAAACAGAAACCACAGTGGCTAAATCCATTTTTCGTGCAATCGACACAGTAGCAGCGTTAAAACTGTGAACTGCCATTGTTCCTTGCCAAAACAACACATTGAATTCATACTGTGGTCAACTGAATCACATCTGTGTTTTGGTGTTTCGCATGGAATTTTTTTTTCGTGAAACGGTTTATTGTATGTGTTTGCAACGAACCGGCGGCATCGTGTTCGTCCTAAATATAGAATGTACGCATGCAGCACAACGCTGGACTGGAAAAATAAACAAATAATATGTTCGTTCCGTTGAACATTTGTTTATTTCATGAAATGAAGCGTATATTAGGAATGAGTTGACTTCCTGTTCGATGATCTGAATTTAAAGAATTGATGTGAAACTAACATCGACGAAATGGAGATGAAAGTATTTGTTACACATATTTTTTGCTTCGGGAAGTGTGAATAGCAATCGATGTGTTGTGTTAATGTCATCAATGTACGCAGAATTCGGTGCTCTTTATATCAAAAATAGGCACTTTTCATTCGACTGATATCAAAAACACCCTAATGCTCACACATTTTGTCGCAAATATTGTGTGTCGAGCGATAAAAGAAAAACAGGAAGTTTTGCTAAAATACTCCGAACACGCGCATTCTCACTGGGTGGTGATTTTTTCTTCTATTTTTTATGCCAATACATAATCAATCTGGCGAATGGCGTGCATAAAATTGATTACATAGAGCAAAAACTCGATCCGAGCAAAGCCGTAGCATTGGAATTTTCTCGACTCGAGAATATTTTTGCGCCAACGATACGATCCATGCCGAAAATAAAATAGAAGAATAAAAAAAAAACAAAACAAATAACAAATCGTTGCCGAACTTTGAAAACGAGGTTATTAATGGGTAATTCCGAATCACACAGAATACATACCAAATAACTAGCATTAAAAAATTAGCAAAATTTTTGTTTTTGCGCAAAACGCATGTATAGCAATTACGTGTAGAACAATAGAATTTCTCATAATGTTTCATCGCCATTTGTTGTAGGCACCGGAACAACGCTATCTTACAAAGTAACGAATAAACTAAGCACAGAATGTGTATGCTAGAATCGGTGTTGATGCCAAGCTATTACAAGATGCAGCAAATGCGATAGGAACTCTTTGAATGTTGAGAAATGCATGAAATTTCATGTGCATGCAACATGAACACCGAAACTCTGCTCGTCGAATGACAAATTAACTGTACACACTATCACTGCCACCCGAACGCCCAATAAATCACTCACGTGCATAACTCAATGAAAGATGATTCAATTAGAATGGTATTAAATTTGCCCAGCATTGCACGCCTAATTTATGATTGAATGTTTTCACTAAATTTTCTCTTGCTCTCCCTCTCACTCTCATCACATTTCCGAACCGTTGTAATGATTACTCACCAAATTACTATTTTTTTTTTGTTTCTGTTGCAAACGAGCAGCAATGCTTTTCGTTGAATTACAAATACTTGAATTCTAATTAGGCAAAAGTTCCGCAATGCTTTGCCGGAGCTCTATGATGTGAAATTTTGCGCTGTATATTACGCGGCACGATCGTGTGCCAACAGGATATTTTTGTGTGTGTGTATATATACTTTGTTCTGTCGTAAGTGTATCAAAACAGGAAATAATGCTAATTTTATTGTTTTGTTCCGTTATGTGCATGCATTTTTCGCGCTGAGATTTCCAGTTGAAATGCTATCTATTTCATTTTTTGTCAGTTGCTGTTGTTCGTTTCATTTCAAAACTCATTCATTAAGATTCTAATTAAATTAAATAATACACGGAAATTCACTGGAATTACGTGGATAAAATTAATTGGATTTGAGGTTGAACGAATGAAAAATAGATACTATTTTTGCCAAAAAAAAGGTTAACAACAGCAACAACAATGCACCGAACTTTCCAAGATCATCAGCTCGCCAACTATTTTATGCTTGGAAGTAGATGTTTTGCGCTGATCGCGATTGTTTTCCTCTTGTTTTAGCTCTATTCTCTTGCTTTTTGATGTTAAAAAAGTAAACAGTAATTAAATGGACGATAACAGTCCTCGAATGGATGATTATTATGGCGTACGTGATTGAATTGGTTACAACATCGGAATATATTGACGAATTCCGAAAAATCATTCGTTGTCGTCGTCGTCGTCGCCGTAACCAATTCTTAAAATGGTTTGTTTAGATTTTTTTAGCTGTGTTTCTTGTCCGAAAACACTTTTGCGTTTGACGTCATCGGTGCTTCTTTGGCTATTTCATGTTGACGCTCTATTTTTTGGCAATAAACAAGATGCGGCATCTTGAATGAGAAGAATAACAAAATGACAAATAAATAAAGCATACACACTCAGAACCTCGATGACCATTGTACGATGCCATTAAACAATTTCACAATCAAATTGTGATGGGCGAAAAAAAAGGTGTACAATGTCAACTCCATTTAGAAATAGACAAAACCGTTAGCACAGAGTGTTGTTCAGTTTGACAAAGCACGGTTTGGACTTTGGATTTTCTGCTCAAGTAACCATTTAGACGTACATAGCATGAATGACATGCAGTTTTTTTTTCCTCTTCTTGCAGATATTCTATTGAATAAAAAAAACATTTTAATTTCTTTCGATATCTTGCCAACTCATTTGCATAAATGAGTGTTTCACCAGGCAGAAGAGAGCGACCACAAAAAATTCGATTGAAACCTGAAGACGTCAATCGAAAAACACACTTTCCCCTAATCACTCGATAAATTTCACCAATCACTCTCATCTTATCTTTCTCTGCTCTTCGATCAAATGTTAATGGTCCACACGATTTAATGGTATGGTCTTTGTCAAAGCCGCCGACAACAAGTAAATGGGAACAAAATTGGTTTTTCCGCTTATGAAATTGGCCGGGCGGTTAAACTTGTCATCACACCGAATCAGATGATTGCAAGTGTTTTGTTCCGACAAACGTTCTCCATTCAGAATTGCTGCTGTGATTTGCTGAGTTGTCGAGATCGTCAAGAGATGTATGTATTGTTATTGTTATTGTAAAGCGGTCAAGTAACTTCGTTTTAATTGTAGTGTATCGTTTCATTTCTACGAACGACAACATTTTTTTTTATATTTAAATTACACTCGGGGCTCTTTTGTCTAATTGAGCTGATTCCGAAGCGGAAGGTTTGCAAGTCAAAGTTTGCGGCGGCAACGGCAGCAGCAGCTGTAGCTCACGTTCAGCATATTCAATGGAAAACAAATTTACGTCATTTGAATGATCGAAGTGATAGTAACAAACAAGCATCTATACATATACACGAAAATGACGAACAGCAAGAAAAAAAAACTGGTTAATACGGTTGCTTGTTGTGGCCATCTTGATATGGATTTCGTAGAAAAAGACGCATTCGATATTGTTTTGTTGATTTTAATTTATTTTTCTTGCAAAAATAGCGAACGATTAATCTTATAACAATAAATATAAACCAGGCGTTTTTCAATCCACTTGAACGGACATTCCCTTTGACGCACTTCAATTGGCTTTGTATGAGCGCACCGCGCCGCTGACGTTTGAATTTGGTATTTGGGGCCGGTTCGTTGGGTTCTCAATTCCATCGGCTTATGGAATTATTTACAATTCGATGAAATCCATTTTCATGTGTATGAAATCAACGACACAATAAAAAAAAAGAACAAAAACAATAATAAATGATTCGAATAATTATTACGGCTATTATCATTTTTATTTTAATATGTTGCACAGAAAAATATAGTGACAAAGGATTCATGCATAATTTATGAGCAATGGTCTTGTGTGCATTGCATCAATGAGCCCATGGTAATTAGCTGCATTCAGTTTCAGTTTCAAATACAATATAGATTGAACAAGTAGCGGTTACTTATTATAAATATTACGATAATCCAATTAGAGACGAGATAAACCGGTGTCGAATAAGCCACAGCTCACACTTACCAGACACGGATTATAGGCATTGATTTTTTTTTCGATTGCGGTATGCATACCGCGTTTAGTGATGCTGATGTGCATGCGCACGCCGCACGTAATATTCCAGTGTGGTTTTGTTTCCTTAAAATTGTAAATTAAGCGCTGACCCGTCAAAAACGGAAAAAAACACATACATTATGACATCCTTGACTTTGACTGAAATCAGTGTTACACGTGAAATATCAGGCTGCATCGTGTTTGAAAACGCGCTCTCGCGCCACAAGCAATGCCGTAAATTGCAATTTGATAATTAGAGAGCTGAAGATGGCAATAATTTAATTGCTTTACGTGCCAAATGGCGTAATTTTCGATCGCACAAATCGCCGTAATAATCATTTGTTTTTCTCTGCTTCTTTTCGATTTGATTGTTTTGTGTCGTTGGAAAATAATTAAAGAGGGAGAGAGCGAAAAAGATAAAAATAAATGCAAATGCAAAAATATTGTGCAATTAGATTTGTTCAATATTCACGTTTCTTCTTACTTGGCAATCATTTATTATATTGTAAGTAGAATAATTGCAACAAAATCGAATGCGAGTAGAGCCGTGCGCACTGGTAGTAGTAGTCAATGGGCTGTGAAACAAAAAATTTGAATATAGTCGTAGTCGTAATCGTAAGTAATCATACAGTCGTTTTTATTGGAACTAAGGAACGAGATCAATGTTATATCAATGATTTTATGATGTGTTTTCCTTCATTCAATTCAAACAAAAAACAAATTCGAATCGTCTATGAACTTCCGGTGAAATAGAAAAAGTATTGAATGCCCGTCCCTGACGTTGTCGTCGTCGTCGTCAACACAAATCACTTTTCCGCAGAAGCATAAAATAACCCACAAACCGATTTTGAGGTTGTCAACATTTTTATGACAATAAATTTTACGAATAAATTATGCCGGTGACATAGAGAGCGAGATAAAAAGGGAGAGCAAAAAGAAGAGAAAAAAAAGCAGTCCAATTCGTATAAATAACAAATGTGATCTGTCAAGGGTCGAATGAAAAAACTCATCGAAAATGCAAGCAAAAATCAATGTCTTGTGAGTCGTAAAACGTGGACTTAGCTCTGCAATTGCAGCCGGATCAATGTTTTTTTTACTACTTTTTGGATAATACGTGCGAAATTACACGCGATAACGTGTTAAACGCACTTTTCAGATTTGTTTTTTTCGTTTGTCTTCGGATTTTCCCAAGAACAAGATTTCATAATATCATGCTATTTTGAACGAACCGAAATAAAAAGTCTTCACATGGTCACTGCTGTTTACATGACGACCAAGAAAAAAGAGTTCTCATAAACAAAAATGGAGAATGCCAGCAACTTGTTTATCAAGTCTATACAAAACGGCTGATTGGTCTATCTCTAGCCTCAAATTTATTTATTTTTTCCCACGTTTGAAGTTGCCGTTTTATTTTCTGCATAAACTCACACATCATCAGTATAAAACATAGAACATCGGTGAAGGAAATGTGAAAGAAAAGAAAGAATAGGGCCGGTTTGAATTCGGTTGTCGAGTTACAGATAGCGAGAGTAAAATGTGTGCATATATACAAATTGGATTTTTTTTTAGAAATTTTCTCATTTCAATAATCATTCCTAAGAATTATGCTGTTGGCCAATCTAAATTTAGCACACTTTTATAATGTCAAATTGATTACATATAAACGCAGTGAAAAATTGTAGAGCGCCATCGATCAATGACGGCAAAACTTGAGTTCACATTTTTGCGCTCTCAAACTCATTTGAGATTTTCAGCCTTACAGAATGCTATTTAGAACGAAACTTACTGAAAATATTAAAGAATAAATTCAAATAGAACATTTAATTATTTAATTTGTTGTCAATCAATATTGATTTTTAGTAAATTTCGTTGAAAAACGGCAAAATTGATGGAAGAAAAAGAAATTTAGTTTATATTGATGAAATGACTTTTTTTATACTCGATCTTATTGAATCCTATTTTTTTTCGGTTAGTAGAATTTTCATTTGTATTTGGAAATTTAAAAAAAAAACATTCAATATCACTCATTTTCAAGCATTGATGCAATATACGGATTTGACATTTGTGTTGTAATCGTTGCGTTTGACAGCAATCGGTTTGACAACTGTTCGGGCTAAACATGGTTACTTACCTAGAAACCCATAAAACGGCCTAAATGAACTAAAACAAAATAAGGTACAATGAAACGCAGCGGAGTAATGTTTTGTGTGTGTTTATTCGGCCAAGCCGTGTCTTATTCTGGTGATACATTTTAAACTTAAAACTAGCCGGACGATGCGTCGCATCGCTTCGTTTTGGTAGTGACGTCAGACACATCGCTCGGCCTGTGCCAATACCTTGCCTTTTATGGTATTGGCAGCGATGTGTCTGAACAACAACCATTGATACTAATGTCGATATGAAATTCACATGCTGCACCAAACGAATTTGCCGAGAACTTGATTAGTTCCACAAAACATTTTTGAAGAATAAAATCGATTGTAACAAACAAAAAATTGCAAAAGATCAGAATATTTTTTATAGATGGAGATCCAGAATATTTTTTTTCGGGAAAATTTACCGGTGCAGTCTGTTAGTTTGGTTATGTTAAGCGGTGTTGAATGGCATCGAATGGCATCGAATGGCATTTTACATTGCAATTTAATTGGAGTGACAGAATGACGTGTAAAAGGCATATATGCCAAAATTATATTCTTCAAATTACAATTAAAGCACTCCAATTAAAATGCAATGTGAAATGTCGGTCAATGCTATTTAAGCCATTCAATACCGCTTAACATAACCAAACTAACGGGCTGCACCGGCAGATTTTTCCGAGAAAAAAAATGTTTGTGGAACTTGATTAGTTCCAACAAACAAAAAATTATCCATTCGATGTTTTTTTTTTCATTTTTATAACTCAAATTTTCAATTGAATACAAAAAAAATCTCACCGGCATGAGACGACTTTCATATGAGACAACAGTAGAGCACCGAATGTCAAATCCATACGCTGCCAACTTCATGTCATTGACAAATATGAAAAGTTAACAGCGCATAGAACTGTCCGCTATTTGACACAGGCGCTCTACTGTTGCTCAGTTTCAGAAAATTACTGTGCGAAATTTGGAATTTCATATAATCCACAAATCACGCGACACGTCATTTGCTTCTTCTTCTTCTTCTTTTTTTTATGTTTATTATCTTTTCCTTTTGAGCATTAAATGAATTAATTGCTGATTTGTGTTGACTTGTTCTTATCGTAAGTATCATTCTTTCCCGTTTCGGCTATCTCATTCGTTGAGATCAATTGAATTGAATCTGTCCATAAGATTACACACCATACACACGGGAAAAAAACAATAACACATCATCGCAAGAGTTGAGTCGTCAGCGGCATGCCAATTTTTATTTCTTTTTATTTTGCTTCTCTCTGCTTCTTTGAGTCCATCTCGCTCTTGCGTTCATTCTCGGCATTTAGCAATGTGTTTGTGTTTGTTTTCGATGATTGTGCTTACGTATTCTCTCGTGTCCGAGTAGATCGTGCGTGAAACACGGTGGTCGTTGCGGTCGCCGTTGTCGCCGTCGCACTGTTAACACAACACTATTTCGACACACTCTCAGTACAAATTGGCGATTGACTAAAAACTTGTATAAAAGCACCGATCAACAGACGTTTATCATCAGTTCATTCCCAAGCGAATCCGAGGTAACAAGTTATCCAGCAGATTAGCACACACCGATTTGTTTTGCGTAGTTTTTTTTCTTTCGATAAACGAAAACATCCTAAATTTTTTTCTTCAAATTTAGTTTAATCCATTATCACCTAATCACGGTGAGTGTCCATCAATTTTTACTACACGCACACACAAAAAAATTCATTGTTTTTTATGTTTTGTTATTTGATTTGGTTTTTTTTATTGAAAAGATTAGTTGTTTTTTTTTCTTCGTTTTCGATTCGGCGATCGGTTCTTCGTAAACAATTTGCTCATACTTTGCAAAATCAGGTCGATTCTTTTAGTTTTTGCGCGCGCGCCGGTGCAGTTTTGCAAAAGTTGTTTGAAATTGATTGCAGTGAGCGCGTCAAGTAGTTGTTCATTTTGGTATTAAGTTATAAATCTGTGTGCCATTATATAATTTGACATTTTTTCACACCTAATCGGGTGCGTTTGTTTAAGCCGAAGCCGACAGATATCAAGTATATCGATCGATCGATTTGTACACGGTGTATCGCAAAAATTATGTGTCAAAATCCGAGCAAATACACACCACTTTGCTTCCACCAATTCAGAATTTTATCGATTGAACTAGTTTTGCAGTTTGCTAGAAAATTTTTAAACGATTTAAAGCAATTAAACATTGATTAATCGGCTTAAACCGAAAATAATTAAAATATCAATAGATTTTGTTGCTGTTGTTTTTTGTATCGTGCGATATTGTGAGAGTCGAGTAATAAGGCGAGAGAGATAGATCAAGATAGAAAAAAAACCCACGTTGATTTTATTCAATGAACTGATTTTTTCAATCAACGGGTAGCTTTAGTTCGGCAGCGATCTGCGTGTGTATCATTTTCGAGATTGTATAAATTAGCGTTAATTCCTTATTTAAATGCAAATAGAGAATTTATTTTCAAACGAGCAAAAAAACCCAAATCGTTTCCGAGAAATGTTACAGAATGCAAATACTGTGACATAATGATAATTTAGTATCGAATGGCACCGTTGGCATTTCTTTTTTCGCAATGATTCGATATATATTGGATGCATTGCCAATGGAGAGTCCTCATTGTGGACATATATACACAGAGAGGCAGATAGAGATGGACCAGGATAAACAGCTGTTGATCGCGCTGTCATTCAAAATCAAATATCATTCTTTCATTGAATTTTATGATATTAGAATTTGAATTGCTATTATCAAGGCTATATTCGCTGCGATGGAAATTCCAATGAAATTTATTAAATTGTTTTTTCTCGTGCGCGCGCTAAAATAAAACTACTTCCCATCTGAATCTTCTATATTCAAGGTGCTTGGTCATTTGTTGTTACAATTTCTCGTCGTTGTTGCCATTTTTCTTCTTCTTCTCAATCTACGAGGTCAGTCTGAGTTGCTCCTTTTCACTTTTATTTTTATCGTGCAACAATGTTCCACTCGAATAACGTGTTATTTTTATCAACAACAACAGCAACATCAACAAAAAGAGACACGAGAGAATCATGCTAATTCCAATCATTTTCATTGTTTGCCGAAATGACATGTACATTTAAACGTCACCATGAGTAATATGCTGATATGCAACCGATTCAGTCAAATCCATGTGTTCTTCTTGGTCTTGGTTCTCCATTGAAAATTTTACGATGTCGTAAGAGAGATGCATTTATGCTGCTGCTGCTGCTGCTGTTGTGCTATTATTGCACATTGCTTGTGTTTTACACGAGAAATGTACCTGTCTACCTTAATTGGAATCAGATAATAATTACAAGTTGCACAAAAGAGCGCAATAAATGCATACTGAAGGACATTTGTTCATTGTGAATTGCGATGCGCTTATTGAATTATTCGTATGTGATTTCGTTGAATCATGTTGCATACATTGTTGATACAGCCGGGCCGAATGTTGAGCTTTCCTCTCTTTCTCTCTGTCTCTAGCATAGAATACAACTAGCCAAATCAAATAAGACATCGAATCGAAGTATATTTAGTTATTCAACTGGTCTGTTGTTGGTCAGTTGTCAAGAGGCCAAGATTGTGTGTGTGTGTGTGTGTGTGTGTGTGTTTTTTTTATTCATATTTCATTGGAGTCATTGTACTGTGTCGTTTGAGTGTGTCACTAATAAACGGTGTGTTTTTTTTGTGTCTCTGTCTATTTCCAGATGAAATACGTTTTGATTGCTATCTTGGTGACATTGGCTGTCGTTGCCGCTCGCCCAGAGACCTACACATCACGTTTCGATAACATCGATGTTGACCGAATTTTGAATACAAAACGTTTGTTCGATAGCTACTTCAAATGTTTGATGGATCAAGGAAAGTGCACACCAGACGGCAAAGAATTGAAAAAATTATTGCCTGATGCATTGCAAACCAACTGCGAAAAATGTACACCAAAACAACGTGACGGTACCGATCGTGTGCTCCGATTCATCGTCAAGAACAAGCCAGCCGAATGGGAGCAATTGAAAGCAAAATACGATCCACAAAACATCTACATCCAAAAATACCGTGAATCAGCTGCTACCCGTGGTATCGAAATCTAAACATCGCAACTAAATGCTGATCCACATTAAAGCGCACATCACACAAACAGAGACAGGAGCATAACGTTTGGATTGGTGCAAATATTTTGGACTCTTCGGATCAGAGGATTCTATTTCAATTTGTGCTAAATTTCTATGTTTATATTTTATCGTCCCGTTAATTATTAATGTTTATGTATGATTATGTGATTTATAGCGACAAGCAAGGTTATACTCTCTACGAAACTAATTTAAATAAAAATTGATATTACACCAAAACAACAACAACCAACGAATTCATTATCGACCGGTGATTATGTAATTTCCTCAA